>NC_137899.1:100345414-100919345 GCF_963455335.1 Martes martes | reverse complement strand
TACAGCCTCCTGGAGGACAGAGTCATGGAGGCCACACTAATTAATGGACAGAGATTTTATTTAGTCAGGAACTATACTCCCCCACCAAGGGGAAGGCTAGATGGGTGGTGGGTATGGGTCCTTAGAATGCCTCCCTAGCATGGTTTCATCACTACTAGGGACCACAGGACTTTGCTTTTCTAAAAATATCTAAGTGAGTCCTTCATTGGGTTAAACCACTGAGGTTTGAGGGTTACTTTGTAGCAGCCACTGGTGCTATCCTAACATTTGCATCCGTCCCTCTGTCCCTAGCATGGAGCAGAGTGTTTGTTTCCGTTGATTACTCCTCTCTGACCATTTTTAGGATCCCTATCAATATACAGCTCCATTAGCAAGCTCCATTAGTGACTGCTTTTATATAATTTTTTAAAAAGATTTTATTTGTTTGACAGAGAGATCACAAGTAGGCAGAGAGGCAGGCAGAGAGAGAGGGGGAAACAGGCTCCCTGCTGAGCAGAGAGCCCGACGCGGGATTCGATTCCAGGACCCCGAGATCATGACCTGAGCTGAAGGCAGAGGCTTAACCCACTGAACCACCCAGGCGCCCCTGTTTTTATATAATTTGATTGTAATTCTGATTAATAGCAGGTAAGAAATTATCATCTTTATTTTATTTTAAAAGACAGAATGCAGTGATTTTTTAAAAACTTTTTTTGAAAATTCCTGATGAAAACAGCTGAAGTCACGCTCTTTGTGGTACAAAACTCGGGGGACCTAATCATTTGTTCTTAAGAACTTGAGAGTTTTTTTTTTTACAGGTCCTTAATTAAAAAAATTTTTTTTATTATTATGTTCAGTTAACCAACAAAAAGAAGAAAAAAAAAAGTCCTTAATTTTGCTTGCAGGAGAAATCTGTTAGCCTCTTCTTGGCAATGACGGGATGGCCCTCCAGTTAGATGAAAGCCAAAATGAACATGACATCCTTACCATCTGTTCATTTGGTTTTGGGAGAATATAGACTCTGAGTATCTGTGCCAGAGAACATATCCCTGAGCTCTCTATTGTTTAACTTCCATCAAAGCCCCCGAATATGTCATAGTTATTCTAAGAACGTGCAGTTTATTCATTTTTTGGAGCTAGTTCTGCCCTTGGATGAGGCCAGAGTATCAAAATGCTGGGTCACGTCGGCCCCTCCTCCCCTTCGTGGGCTCATCACCCCTCCTCCGACTCCCTCTGGATTTGTTTGTACTGAAATCCAGTTTTTAAAAAGATTTTGAATGAGAGTGAGAGTGAAAGAGAGAGAGCATGAGCTGGGGGGGAGGGGTAGAGGGAGAAGCAGACTCCCTGCTGAGCAAGGAGCCCAACAACCCAGGCCCCACCTCAGGCCCCCAGGATCATGACCTGAGCTGAAGGCGGACGCTTAACTGACAGAGCCATCTATGCGCCACTGAAATCCGATGTTTAAATTATGCCTGAATTTCGTTAGAGTTGCTACATGGAACGGCCTTGTGGAAAACACTTTTGTTGCAGGAATGCTCCTCAAGGCACTGTCCACTGCCTTTCTCAGGGCTCACTGTGTAACAAGGAGGGCCAGGAGCCTTGACTATCACTGCATTAAAAAAAAAAAAAAGTCTGAAGAAACAGAGCAAAATCCCCAAATTTGTAATGTTTGGCCGGTAAATACATATTATTATTCTCTGTGCTTTTGCATATTTTTGAACTATTTCATACTAATAACAATTATTGTCATTACTGTTGTAATAACCGCTCAAATTTTTACCAGCAACAGGTATCCACTTTCTTTATTGTTGTAAAGATTTTAAAATTTATTTGAGAGAGAGGGTGTGTCCTGTGCTTGCAAGCAGGGGGAGGGGCAGAGGCCGAGGGAGACTCCCCGGGCAGACTCTACACTGAGTGGGGAGCCCGACACAGGGCTTGACCCCAGGACCCTGAGATCACAACCTGAGCCGAAATCAAGAGCTGGACGCTCAACGGACAGAGCCACCAGGTGCCCCTGAAGGCATCGGCTTTCAAGGCCTGTGCCCATCCTTCCAGACACCTCGCTACTAAGGGATGGTTAGGAGCACGTGGGGACGAAAGTGGGACTGACCTAGGTCCATCCGTGCTTCGGCAGCTTCCTACTCTTGACCTTGAGGCGAGTTACGTCAGATGATCTGAGCTTCGGTTTCCACTTCTCTAAATCGGGGACCATAACCCTGCGCATCTGACACGGTTCCGGTGAGGACTGAATGAGAGGACGTGACTGACATCCTTAGCTCAGCGCCGAGGACACAGCGAACACTCATGAATGTGAGCCATGCTCGTGGACGTGACATTGCCCAAGTGGACCGGGCTAGGGGCAGCTTCCTAGCCAGCAAATATAATCCAGGGCATGGAAGAAATACACGTATACCTTTGGGACTTCCTTCAGCTCCCTATGTCACTGTTCGGACCGCCTGCGAGCCACCTGACGTCCCTCCAGCAGTGGGATGGGGGACGAAAAGAAAGGAAGGGAACAGAAACAAGCTCGGGACAGCGGGCAGGAAGGAAAGCGAGAAGAAGGGCTTTGTGACCCGAGACTTTGAAATCATTCCTCGTGATATTTGGCTCTTGGCGTCATCTAATCGGCATGAATTTTCATCGCGTACAGGACTCTCTCAGGTGCTCTCCGCCCGCCCGGGGTTTGTCTTACATCTCGACTGGCGGGAAGCCTTCAGCTATTATCCCTGGTGCAACTGTGAGTTTTCATAAATGACGCCACTCGAGGGTTGTCACGGGCTCTGGCTCACGCCGGTGTCTGATGACTCCTGGAGTCAGCTCCTCATTATCTATGTGGAGATTGGGCACTTTGTGTTTTGGCAGCAAATGTTTCATCCAAGGTCAATTTCCCTCAAGGGCTCAGCACCATTTCAGACAGTATGTGCTCAGGGAATGCAAATTAATTTAATGTTAGCTTTAGCCAAACCCAGCTAGGGAAGTAAACCTTCTTTTTAAAAACACCGTAAACACTGATAAACATCGTTGGGATGATGTGCTGTTTGTGAATATATATATAAACGTGTAAAATTTCACCTTAATTCCAGAGGCATCATTCCACAGCATTTTATATTCAGGGTTGAATTTGCCTTATTTTTGTTCTTTGATTAGGAGTGCATTTTAATTTGAAATTATCTGAATATCTTTGTCATTATATTTTGTTATACAATTGGGGACTCTCAGAATGGATGGAAGATATCTGTGTGTTTCCTATTTTTGTTTGATTATAAAAATGCAACACGTGCCCCCTCAGAAATTGCCACGCATGCTTATAAGAGAAAATGAGGACATACAGAAAACTCTAGAGGAAAACAAGCCGTTTATAATCCCTTCACACAGAAATAATCAAGATGAACATTTTCCTGTTTTCTCTCCCAACTTCTTGAAGTTGTAGAAGTTCTTAAGATGAATTTGTAGATGGCTTCCAGAAAAAAGGTCAGTTCCTAGGGTTCTAAAGGTACCTTCAGATTTACCTACATTCTCCACAAGGCCTTCCCACCAGAAAGAAAGCAGGGCAGGGAGTCTGTCTGACCTACTTTTCCGTATCTTTTCTTCCTAACTTTATTTTCCATC
This sequence comes from Martes martes, assembly GCF_963455335.1. Lineage (NCBI taxonomy): Eukaryota > Metazoa > Chordata > Mammalia > Carnivora > Mustelidae > Martes > Martes martes. The sequence goes on along the minus strand of NC_137899.1, from coordinate 100,915,757 downwards.
TGAGCTGGGATGGAGAGGCTGAGAAGACCGGCGCACCAGCAGCCATGAGGTCTTTTCTGGCTGAATTCAAGTGGGTTGAGGCATCTGGCTTTCTAAACACATCCAGAAATTTCAGTGCAATTGCATTGTTCTATACGACAGAAGGACAGAGGGCAGGAGCCTCCACCACACTCGGTATAATTCCTGTGGCAGAATTCCATCCATGATTTCGGGGTGCTTCCCGACTCTATGCTGTTTGTAACCTCAAGCCTGGCGCAGCCCGTTTTCACCCCTCTCATGTCTTTTTGTCTGGAACCACATTCCTATTCTTTTGGAGGATTCTCCCCAGTTCCCTCCCTCACCCCCAAGCATCTCACTGGGGCTGCCCAGCATCATTGTCTCTCCTTCCAACAGATCAACACGCAACACAAGCCAGACCAATCACAGACCTTCCCTGAGGTTTTGAAATGAGAACCAAGAGACCTTCTTCTTGTAGCAGAACGGAGACGTGAGCCTGCCCCATGCTCCTGTGTTTGCCTCCTACCATACGTAACAGAGGGAGCCTGCAGAAGAGGTAGTAGCCCCGTCCTCAGAGAGGGATCAAGGCGCGGAAGAGGGAGGGGTGGGAGAGGGTCAACAGCTTCTAGTCTTCACTGTAGTCCTCCAGGTCCCCTGGATTTTCTTCCAGAATATTAGTTTGCCCTTTCTTAAATTCCATGACCTACACTAGGAATTCTCCCTACAAATGAGTTCCGAGTTGGTTTTCAGTCACTTGCAACAAGAACTCTGAGCAGTAGAACCGGACTCCCCCCGCCCCACCCCCAGGCCTCAGTCTCCTGCTCTCTAGACTTCTCTGGCTTTCCATGCCTCAAAAGCCCCAAATTCCTAAAACAGCCTATCCCTCTCCCAACCCCTCCCCCTCTCCCTGTCTTCAGGGCAATCCCTAATTCTGTGGCAGGTAGCAGCTCTGATTAAGCTCATATTTGTTCTTAAAGGGTTGCTGGTTAGGAGGCACCTGGGTGGCTCAGTCGGTTAAGCGTCTGCCTTTGGCTCAGGTCATGATCCCGGGGTCCTGGGATGAAGCCCCACCTCAGGGGGTTCCCTGCTCAGCGGGAGTCTGCTTTTCCCTCTCCCTCCGGTCCTTCCCCTGCTTGTGCTCACTTTCTCCCTCTCTCAAATAAATAGATAAAATCTTAAAAACAAAAACAAAAAAGGGTGGCTCACTAGTTCCAAAGAATCCCCAGTTGGCTGAATGTGCCAGGAGGGGGGCCTGCCTTACCTGTCTTTCCTCTGGACCTCATTTTGGGAAATACACCCAGAAATGGCTCTATCAGCTCTGCTCCCCCAGCCCACTCACCCGGTCCTCCCCTGTGGCCGTGGCTCCCCCCAGAGACGGAACACAAGCTGGGGGAGTGGGCAAGGGAGAAGCAGGCTCCCCGCTGAACAGGGAGCCCGATGCAGGGCTTGATCCCAGGACCCTGGGATCATGACCGGAGCCGAAGGCAGAGGCTTAACCGACTGAGCCACCCAGGCGCCCCTCTTTTTAACTTCTAACATTATTCCGTAATGCCGCAATAGCAAGAGACGTCACTTGAAAAGAGGTGACAGATGGCATGGGTCAAAATGAGGGAATGTTTCTAATTAAAAGCCAATACACATAATGAAAAAATGGTACAAAACCATCCTAATCCTATAATGATATGAAGTGTATCCCTCCTGGTCTTGCTGGCTTTTCGGAATAAACCTGGAGGTACGGTTCAAGATGGGCTTGCTTTTGCCCAGTACATGATCTGCGGCTTCCCAGATGAGCCAGGCACCGCGCCCACCACCGTGAGGCAATCTTCTTTACACCTATTTGATTGATTGCACGAGAAACTGTAACTGCACGTTGTCAATTTCCTAGGAAAGACCTGTCCTTAAAATACCCTCTCGCATTTCCTGCTAAAGGCCAAGCGTAAACTCCGTATCAAGTTATGAATTTGACATCCACCGCTGCTCAAACACGGACAGGACTTGGGCCCTTTCTTTGCAACCCGAACTTGCCACAGCAGCCAGCCGAATCCGAACGAGGTCTGACTGCGCTGAACCCCTGCCAAACGGCACTCCACTCTCTGACAAAACAGGATCCCCTGCTGTTCTTTTCCCTGACAGGTATCTATTTTGAACTCCTTCTAGAGAACGCAGTGACAGTTCCCATCCTTGATCTTTTGGCTTCGTTCCCAGGGAGACTTCCTCATGCGATGTTTTATTCATGGTGCCTCCCAGGCTGGTTTCTTCATTGTGAAAATCGGTGGTGGGGGTAGGGACAATCAATGAACCTGAAATAAAACTGGACTGTCATAATAAAACCATCCCTTTGTGTGCTGAAAGCCTACAACCGGAGTCTGAGATTCTGGGGAAGGCCTGTGTTTTGAGAATTTTTCGGGCAAAGCATCCACAGAGAGAGAAAAAAAAAAAAACAGTTATTCATATTGTGTTGGAGTAGCGAAAGTAGGTCAGATAAACCAAAATAACCTTTGCTGGGAAACATGATAAGCTTCAGACATCTGAGAGCATGGAGAAAAAAGATGGTGTGGTAGATAAAAACAGGAGGCTGATAGATGTGTGAGTCTAAAAGCAGCAAGATGCAAGGAATATACACAGCAAACATTTATCCCACCCTCTCCCTGAGAAATGTCCTCACCGTTAACTCCGTCAGTGTCTTTCCTTTAGTATCGAAACATGGTTCTACTTCCCTGGTTAGGACTTTGTAGGAGAAAGTGTAATGGGCATCTTACACTTAAGCCCCCAAAACAAAGCCAGCGCCCAAATACAAGAGAGGATAGAGATTGTAATACAGTGTCACATACACTCGGTGAGCGTACAGTATGTATACCTTGAGAAATATGGTCCTCTCGTGCCGGGTGATGTTAACGCTGTGGGGTTGTCCATTGGCCATGTTCCTATGATCTACATCAATGTTGTAGGGCTCCCTGGTGCCGCCCAGGTTGTACCGAATCTGTAAGCTTCCTATAGAAGGAAAAGAAAAGAAATTCTTGTCATTTCTTCGCTCCAGGTTTCACTGGATGGTCAGGCTTGCCCCCTTGATGCTCAGGCTTGCCCCCACTGCTGTCCGCGAATACCCTGGCTGCTCTGAATTCTGCCTCGCTAATTCAATGGCATGCTGAATCAGAAGGGTTAAGAGCACTGGGCCCACAGGGGTTTACAGTCTACCAACAGTGAGCTACCCATGACCATCATCTCCAAGCTGAAGTGGCAAATGATCCAAGCTGGGACTGTGCCTGGGAAGGAGGAGGAGAACACATACAATATAGGACTGTGGAGACGCCTGCAGACTGACAAAATACCATATGAAATAAAAAATAAATGCTGGATGCAGGGACGGTCTCATGCCATCAGCAAAGTGTGACATTCGGCATATAAAAGAATCATGAGCATACAATATTAAAAAGAAACATAATTTACAAAAGATAAATACATGGGATTTGGGGTGGCTTCACTGAGACCAAGAAAATGAAGCGACAAATTTTATTCTAGGTTAGAGATTGCATCAGTCCGAATGCAAATCAAAGGAAAGATGGGCTTCCTGGGCCCCTGAGTCCTCCCTGCCCCTCCACTCCAGCTGACTTGGCCTCAACAAATTATTCTGTTTTTCCTCTCCATCTTGCTTCTCCCCAGTAATGACAGAAAATATTCAGAAAGACTGATATAATATCCTAGATCCTGTTGTTAATTAATCTGCACAGCAAACATAACTTGTATTTCTTATTTATGATTTTTAAAGACATCAATTTTTTATCTCATTTCTAACTCAGATTACAATCTTCATATTAATAGTTTTGACATCTCACAGCTTAAAGACGAAGCCAGCAACCTAGCAAGAGTTTGACCCACTAAATCATCTCACAGGGTTTTTGTTGCCTCTTTCATTTTCTGTCTTGAGGGACAAAATGGATATCCTGATTTTTTTTTTTTTAAGATTTATTTATTTATTTATTTGACACAGACAGAGAGAGCACAAGTAGGCAGAGAGGCAGGCGGGGGCGGTGGCGGGGGGGGGGGACGGCGAGCAGGCTCCCGCTGAGCAGAGACCCCGATGCGTGACTTGATCCCAGGACCCCAAGACCATGACCTGAGCTGAAGGCAGAGGCTTAACCCACTGAGCCACCCAGGCACCCCGTATATCCTGATTTTTTTTTTTTTAAGACTTTTGTTTATTTATTTGACAGACAGAGATCACAAGTAGGCAGAGAGGCAGGCAGAGAGAGAGGGGGAGGCAGGCTCCCTGCTGAGCAGAGAGCCTGATTCGGGGCTCGATCCCAGGACCCTGGGACCATGACCTGAGCCGAAGGCAGAGTCTTTAACCCACGGAGCCACCCAGGCGCCCCTAATTAAAACTTAGAAAGTAAACAGAAGAAAAAGAAAGAAAGAAAGAAAGAAAAGAAAGTCACTGGAAATATTTGGCAGTGTCTTTTCCCAGAAATTGATCATGTCCATATGTATCCATATATACACAAATAAATGCAACAGTTTCTAAATACTGCCCTCCCTTAGTGAGGCAATGTAGCATTACACGGGTGGTTTAAATGTTCTATAAATATTCTACCGTGTCCCTGGAATTGAAAGCAGTGTACACTAGATCAATAAAAATTTAACTGTATTTCCTAATTTTGCTTTCTGAGCAAATTTGACAAACCTTCCCTGTTTCTGAGTTTTACCTTAGGTTTTCATCCTAGATTTGTTTACTTATAGCTTTCGGTCAAGCGCTGCTGATTTTCACCTCCTAGGTGTGTCTGAACTCACATACTCTCCTTCATCTCCATCGAAGCACAGGCATCCCTTGGCACCCGGGGTGCCCTGGTGGACCTTAGGGGAGCCCACCTCCTGGCAGATGGAGCTCCGGCCAGAGCTGGCTTGTCTTGGCGCCTTGGTGCTGACCACCTGGTTTCAGGGACTGGTCCACCACCACCTGAGCCTCACCTGCGTCCTCTTTGCCTGGACCACCTGATCCGAATCTGTTTCTCCTTAACAATGACTCCTCTTGGCCTCATTTCACTGTTAGCTGAATCCCCTCTTTCTCTGCTCGTCTTCACTACCAATCCCATTAAAGGAGAGGTCTTACCGGCACTTTAAACACATCATATGCAAAAAACAAACTCTTGACCTTTCCCCCCAAAAAGTATTCCATGTCAATCTTCCACATTTCGGTTAATAGCTACTTCAAGCTTCAGGCTATTCCTGGCAAAAGCCTTGCCTCCCCTCTTCCTCCTATATTACACATACGATCTGTCAGCAGCTCTCTTTGGCTCTTTCAAATATACCCTGACACATGTCTTTTCATCCCCTCCATTTCTACCCCCGGACCTAGCCACCACCATCATTTACCTGGATTACTGGACTCACCGCCATACTAACAAACCTCTTTGCTTCTGCCATTCTCCAACCTCCCTACCCCAACCCAGCCTCTGCCCCCACATATCCAGACCCTTCTCAGAGGGCAGAGTGATGCTCTGCTCAGAACCCTCCATGGCTTCCTATCTCAACCAGAGTAAAAATCATAGTCTGCCTAAGAGCTCACCAGGCCCTATATGATCTTGCCCTATTATCTCTGACATAATCTCTTATTCTCCTCCTTACTAACTCCTCATCCGTCTTCTTTAGCCTCCTTGTTGTTTCCTCAGAAGCCAGCATGTTCCTGCCGCAGGACCTTTGCACTGGCTGGCTCTTCTGTCTAGGATGCTCAGTCCCCAGTATTCTGCATGGTGGACTCCTTACCCGTTTTAGATCTTTGCTTAAATATCTTCTCAGTGATTATTTCTGTGATTTCCTCATTAAAAGAAGAATTTACCCACTCTTTTTCCTTGGCCAGATCCTCCCTTTTCTGCCTTAGTTTTTCCCCATGAGAGTAATAAATTTTGTTTATATTCTCTGTACTTTATTTCCAGTTCCTAGAATAATGCCTGATACTTAGTAGTTGCTGAATAAACATGTCTATTGAATGAATGAGTGGCGGTCTCCGTGCTTCTGTGCTTTTTTTCTTGCAGAGAGATTTTTTCAAAATGCATAATTGATGATGCCACTGGGTCACTAAAAACTCTTCAAAGCCTTCTAGGTGCACATATGATGAAGACATACATTCTTAATGTAATGTGTGGTGCCTTGTCTGATGTGAGTTCTGCCTGTTATGTTATTTTAAATGATGCCATTTACTCTCTCACTTTTTACATTCAAGCTACCTTGGACTTCTGTTATACCCTAGAAAATACAATTCTTCTTTCTACCCCAGGACCTTTGAATACCCTGCTCCCTTTTTCTGAGCTGCCTCTTTCCCCACTCCTTGGTGTTTTACCTTATTTTTTCCCTTTACCCTAATAGCATTAAAAACAATCTGTTGTTTGGGACTGAACAGGGGGTGATTAAACAGTTGCGTGGCTATGTGCAGAAGAACAAGTTGACTGTCTCGAGTTTTTATTCCCTCCTTCTTGTGCTTGGACTGCATACAATCACAGCCAGTTTTCTTTAATATACAGCTGTATTCATTCATCATTTATTTACTCATTTCTTCAGAAGATATTTATTCAGCGCTCATGAAAAGCACCGTTGAATCCAATTTTTCAAGGCCTGAACGTGGGCTGTCTGGCTGGCCTCAGTGCAGAGTCCCCTCTAAGACCCAGGTCCATCTCCAAACCCCTGTGTCTGGCCCTGGGGATACAAAGAGAAGAACGACCAGACCCCACCTTTGAGGACTAGAGGTCGGAGGAAACAGTAATCAAGCAAAAAACCAGACATTTTCTGCCCTATTGTCTTTGTCATCGGTCCCATTACGTTCCCCAGCTCATTAAAATCAGTATTAAGCTGTTTTCATTATTTTTTCTCCTTTCTGGCTTTCTTCCTTTGTAAATATGATTTAAAATTTCTGTAACTGCTTCACTTAATGGCAACTGCTATGATTTGCTTTGAGAAAACAGACGAGTTGGAACGTTAAATTTATATGTAGTGGATCTCCATAAACAGTAATGGCAATTTTCTTGAATAATAAAGTTTAAATGATATATTTATTCCTTTCAAATAATAGTACCAGAGAACCACTAAATGGCGGTGGGAGAATATTAATATTTTCCATTAATATAAAATATTATTAAAATGGAAAAATACTTCACTTCCTGCATCTCACGTTTATCTCCCAAGTGAATTAAAGCAGTTATAAGGGACGGCTCTTTTATTGGCTACGGCAAATAATGGGCTTAACAGATTTATTCTCTCCTGGCCATCATCATTATCATCAGCAAACACTTACGGGGCACCTATCGTAGGCAGGAAATGTAGTGCTGGGGGCTTCTCATCTCGCTGGGAAGACAGCGAGTATTTATAACAAGGACAGACAACAGTACAGTAAATGCCAAACAAATGCCGTGGAAAGTAAGCAGAATGGGAGTCTAAAGTAAGGTGAAGTCACTGAAAGGAGGGGAGACTCGATCTGGCTCCGGAATGAAAGGCAGGTGTCAGCGCCCAGAGGCAGATGCAGCTCCCCCGGGTACAAGAGCCCGGCGGTGGGCAGGGGCAAGGTGTCACGTGAACTTGGGGAATAATGAGGAGGAGCAGGGCTGGGTGGCACTGAATACGTGGCAGGATGTAGATTAAATCCGTGGGCCGGGGCCAGTAGTAACGGCTGACGCTTACGTAGTGTCTGCGACACCTCCCTGGAGGACAGGCTGCATGGGGACAGGGTCCTGCTTTCTCCTTACTGCCTCGTGCCATTTTCACAACACCCCCACGAGGGAGGCGCTCTTTCACACAAGAGAGCCCTGGGCCCGGAAGGGCTAACTGCTCACGGTCACGGTCACACACCTTGCCCAAGGCGGAAGCAGATTCAAACCCAGACTTTCCGGTTCCGCGCTCGGAGCTCTCCCCTCGGGAGCCCTCACTCCGGAGCCACAGGCAGGATGTGGGATTTGGGATTTCTTCTGCCCTTCCTGGGAGGAGGAGAGCCCTCCTGGAGGCATGATGAGGGACATGGCCTAGTGGAGGCCGTGGTGCGTAAGAGCGAGCAGGGAGGGACCAGAAGAAGGGAGAGGGATGGGTGTGAGGCGCACTGCTGTTCCACGGAGGGGCTAATGCTGTTCTAGGAGCTGGGCGCCCCTCAGACCTCGGCAGACCCTCAGCGGGCCGGGCTGCTGGAGTCATCAGGTTGGTGGCCTCCTGAACCCAAATGGCCTCGTCCATTTACTCAAGTGCCATTTCACATGTAATCATCTGTATGTGCTTTGGCAGGAACGAAGCTGGAAAATGTTTGTCAGGAGACCAGCAGTGGGGAAGGAAAGAGAGAGATACCCCTGAGGGACACAGTGTGACTAGACTCTGCAGCCCTTGTTTGCCTGGGTGGCCCCCCAAAGGGGAAGGATGGCGCATTTGTGAATGACAGTGCACTTGGGAATTGGGGGTCTGGAGGGGGTAGCCCTGGCAGAAGCTGAGGTCCGGAAGAGGGGCCCATGTTGGGGGAACCGTGACCGTACTACAACTTTCAATATGTTAAGTATGAGGGATGCTGGGACATTTAGTGAAGACTTTCTGGTTTTTTAATTTTTTTCCTGATATTTTGGCATAGAACTTATTGATATTTTTTTCCTAAACGAATTCTTCACATTTTTCTAACTTTAAATGTTAATTAATAAAAAAATGCAGTCTTTGAAGTGTGAACAAAACCACATTTTCATCAGCAGTTTGAAGATGGCCTTGCAAAGTTCAAGAAACCGATTCGTCCTGCTTTCCAAGCAAGCTGGGAGTGTGCTAGAGATCTCTGCCATATGGAGAGGGCAGAGGAGGTCTCGGGGCCTGGAATCAGACACTTGAGCTTAGGAATCCTGGTTTTGCCTTCCCCAGTCAGTGTGCAAGTCACTTAACCTCTCCGTACTCCCCAGTTTTATCATCTGTTGACAGGGAATAAAGAATGGTATCTACCTCATGGCTGTGTGGCTTGTAGGAATTCATGTGTGTGCAACACAGCCCACCTTCAGGCATCATTAAATGATAGCACCAATATGAATCGATTACTCAAAATCCTTGCACGCGGTGAACTCCCAGAGACACCAGCATGAGTGCTCATGGGGACGGGGGTAGCTTATGGGAAGGTGAGTTCCCACTACAGCTGGGGACTAGGTTTGATGCGGCAGTGACTTAAGGAGTAGTAGTATCTTTTCTGATTACAACAGCGATGCTTGCTCATTGTGAGCATTTGACATTTTTTTTTTTAAGATTTTATTTATTTATTTCACACAGAGAGAGAGAGAGAGAGAGAGATCACAAGCAGGCAGGCAGAGAGAGAGAGGGAAGCAGAGAGCCTGATGCGGGGCTCGATCCCAGGATTCTGAGATCATGACCTGAGCCAAAGGCAGAGGCTTAACCCAATGAGCCATCCAGGTGCCCCTGAGCATTTGACATTTATAAAAGAATATTATTCAGGAGAAGCAAATCAACCATAAAGAACTGCTTTGTGCTCATATTATCGCTTTCTGTCTTCCATCTTTATTTTTCACAGATCTAAGCCGATACTGTACAGTCAAGCCTCTATCTTGCCTTTTTTCTTTCTTGCTTCTTCTTCTTCTTCTTTTTTTTTTTTGGTTTAACATTGTAGTACATAATTTTTTTTCTCCATACTTTTTTCTCCATCGCTCCACATTAAGTATTATTCTTAATGAATACATAATATTCCTTAAAATGGTGACACCCTCTTTTACTAACAATTTTACTACAGTTGAACTTTTTAGGTCCTTCCTAATGCTTATTTTTATAAATAACACTAAGAGGAACATTCTGATGCTGCCTCTTTGTCTGGTTTTTGGCTAATTTCTTTAGGAATAATTTCTGAAAAGGAAAATACTAGGAAATATTCCCCCTGCTCCCAATCTTTTTAACCAACAATGAATTGACCAGAGAAACTGAAGAATTTACCATGTTTTCAAACTCAAGCTGGCCTGGATCTGTAATAATAATTTTTGCTCCCACGGAAGAGAATCCTGATCTTTATGAAGCTAAGATTTTGTATTACTCCGTGCAGAGCCAGGAGGTGTGGGCAAAGAGACAGGCATCTCCACATCCTCGGCCCATGTCATCTCTCTGGGAAATGAATGAAAGAGATTCGCTCCCTGATCAACCTACAATATTCTTATTTGGGAAAAAGTGATCTTCTTAGAGCTTTTTTCTTTTTAAAGATTTTATTTATTTATTTGACAGACAGAACACAAGTAGGCAGAGAGGCAGGCAGAGGGGGAGGGAGAAACAGGCTCTCTGCTGAGCAGGGAGCCTGACGTGGGGCTCGATCCCAGGACCCTGGGATCATGACCTGAGCCGAAGGCAGCTGCTTAACCAACCGAGCCACCCAGGTGCCCCAAGAACTTTTAAGTGTCTCAGGATTCAGGTTTTCTGAGAGGAACGGCCCCTCAGTGTTGGGCACGCTCCTGTGTTCCAGAACTGCTCAGACTTCTCTGAAAGGTCATGAGTGCACTTGACTATTCTCCCAAGATGCTGATTTTAGTCTCACTCTGACCCTCTGGGGCTCCATGCATATTTGCAAATCAAGGTGGTAAATATACTCTGGCTTTAACCCAGCCTTATGCCAGGGAATTATTCTATGAATGTAACATTCTGAGAGGGTTTAGGAATGAAAACATCTCTGGTTTTCCATTTCTATGGAAAGCTACGTATGTTATGAAGGAACCTACTGATAAGTTATCATACATCAGGATACCTCATTGATTTATGTTAAATTAATTTTACTACTTCAGAGCTCTTCTCTATTTAGTACAGCAGTGCATGTCTTCATTTGACAGGAACAAAAAATCATCATTATACATACAAAACAACCTCATATTCATGTAATATGCTTCCCATAAAGAACCTGACATGGCTTAGCGACATCACTACTGTGACACCGACAAGCTGCCTTCCTGGCTCTCACATAGGGAAATGAGGTTCAAAGACATTGGATGACTCACTCAATGTCCTGGGGAGAATAAAGGACAAGACCAGAGCAACCCAGACTTTCTAGAACATTCTGTTCACCCAACATTAAATATCAGCCGAGGCTAGGCATGCTTGTCCTTACCGGCGGGTTTGATGAGCACTGCCAAGAAGTCTGTCGTGAAGGAGCTCACGTAGAGGAGAATGCAGGGCGCCTTGGAGGTACTGAAGCTGAAGCGGATCCCCTCGTGCGCCAGGTCGGCAGGGGCGCTCTGCTGATCGGGGGAGCTGTCTGACCTGACGCCCGATTCTTTGCCGCTGACCCCCGATGCCTGGAAGTTATACCGTAGCCACATCCCCTCTTCAAAAAACGCGCCAACATCTGTTGAAACAAAACGGGTGGAAGAAATTGACAAATGAGGGGAAACTGGACGCTGATACTGACAACACTTCAAGCTCCTTGTTCAGGGAAGGCAGGCCCTGCCTCCAGGACGGGATCAGATGGGGCTACTGTCTATAGAGATGGGCCTTATTTCATTAACATGGATCAACTACCTCCCTCAGCCCCCCGGAAAGGAAGGAGCATGTAATAGAGCACGCAGATCTGTAAATTAAAAAGATACATATATATTCATAAAAATTAAGAAACTAAAATCATACCAGAAAGAGTTTGCATGTATCGGGCTTAGGCCAAATAACTGATTTAGGTTGAAGAAGCACCCTGAAAAGGCAGTGGTTTACCACGAACACCAATTTAAGGAGCTCACGGGCTTCCTCTTTGAGACTGGAGTTGTTCTGGATGTTTGCATAGGAGAGCCCTCGACCAGTCCCTGAGGAGGTCCCGGGAAGCTTAAAATTGTAAGACGTGAAGTTTGAGACAACTGGGCTCACATATGACCATTAATTAATTACCGTGTGGCTTTATGGGAAGTTACTTAACTGCTTTAGGCCTCAGTATTTTATAGGTGAACGGGAGACAATAAGAGATAATGTGAAATGATCAACACAAATAAATAAATAAAAATAATAATAGCATCTATTATTATTATTAAATCAGAAGAATAGTCACTAACCCTTCATTGGTCTCTGTCAATGGCCTAATCATTGCTAATTGGTTCCTTTTTTTTTTTTAAAGAATTTATTTATTTATTTTTGAGAGAGAGAGAGAGAGAGAGAGAGAACACGCACACACATATGAGTGGGGGGGAGGGGCGGAGGGGGAAGCAGGCTCCCGCTGAGCAGGGAGCCCAATTCGGGGCTCAATCCCAGGACCTTGGGATCATGACCTGAGCCGAAGGCAGATGCTTAATGATCGAGCCACCTAGACACCCGCCCTTTTTTTTTTTTTTTTAAGATTTTATTTATTTATTTTCGAGAGAGAGAGAGCACATTAGTGGGGGGAGGGGCAGAGGGAGAAGCAGACTCTCTGCCAAGCAGGGAGCCCAATTCGGGGCTCCACCCCAGGACCCCAGGATCATGACCCGAGCTGAAGGCAGCCGTCCAACTGACTGAGCCCCCTAGGCTTCCCGCTAACAGGCTCCTCCGCTGATTCTCCCATTGCGTGCTCCTCAGAGTTCCAAAATCATTTCCTACATCAGGACGAAAGGCTGGGGTTCCTAACAAGCTTTGTTTGGTCTCGCAGTTACCGTTCCTCTGCCCTCTTTGGTGCTGTTCTGGAAGGAGTTCTCAAACTTCACTGCCCGTAGAACCCAACAGAGTGGGCACGGCGTAGTGAATCAGGGAGTCAGGCACCCACGGGGTGGATCTGGTCTGTGTTAACCCACTAACCAACCTGTTAACCTGTTAACCAGACGGCAGTGTGTGAGTCTTACAGAATTCAGAACTGTCTTGCTCAAATGCTGACAGTGCCCCGATGGGAATCCCAGGATTAAACAATATGTAACCCACACGAGTCACTGAACGACTCACTGGGATGTCAGACGCATATAGTATGGTCGCTGCCACCTTGGGGTCGTCCTGTCCAGCCGTGGGCATGGGAGGGGACACATCCACAATCTGGAATCCTTCTGGTGAGTGTCATAGAGGCTTACACAGCAGGTAATGTGATAAGAAGCCCCGTCTCACTGCCTGGAGGGTCCTGAGTTGGCTTTCCCAGGCTTTCAGCAAACACCTGCTGAGTCCCCTCGGGATGCCAGGCACTCCGCTGGGCCCCGAGGTTACCATCGCTGCTCCCAGGAAGCCCTTGATCTAGGGGATCCAGACCACCAGGCATCTCCGGAAGCACTGTGGTGGGCGCAGGACCACATAATACAGGGGCTCTGGAACGTGAGGGGCACCGGCCCTGTCTCCAGTGGCCAAGGAAGTCTGGGGTGAAAAGACATGGAACCTGGGACCCAAAGAGCCAGAGGCAGTAGCTTTGTCAAGGCAGAAGGGAAGACCAGCTTGGGCGTTGAGGGAGAAGCACGTGACAACACTTGCAGCAGGGACAGTGCGACCAGAGGCATGAAGCCTTGGGTGAAAATCATATACTCTTCTTACATCAGTTGTCTAGGCAAGACTCTCGAGTGTCCCACTACACTTGAGGTTGGGCGTCGGGGAAACAGTACCTAAAAAGAGGTGATCCCTGCCCTCAGCAGCCCAGAGCCTGGTGGGACAGACGGACATATTCTGTGATGTTCTCTGAGCTGCTGTGACAGATGGTAGGGGCCGTGCGGGGGGCAATCAAAGAGAGAAGACAGGGCCGGCCACCTGCCGCAGACACCCCAAAGGCTTCCCTTTGCCACAGAGAGGTTCTCCCAGAGGATGAGGGGGTCACTATCTGAGAAGCTCCTTGGCCATGCAGGGGAGAAGAGACGGACCTGGCACCTGGAGGGAGCGGGGAGGAAGGCTCCAGATCAAGGCCAGAGTTCACACAAGCCAGAGGCAGACAGAAAGGGACAGGGTAGAGGACAAGATACACGAATAGGGTACTTGAAACTCAAGATCGAGGCACGAAGCCCCTGCGTGTAGGGAGGGGTTCTAGGCTGCAGAGGTTGAGGAAGCAGGGAAAGCCTGCAGGTGCCGGGCACCGAGCTACAGATGCCCGTGTCGCCAGCCGGAACCTGGGCTTCCCTGAGCCAGACTCTCCCCAGTCACCGCCCTTCCAGAGCGTGGGCCCACCCGAGTCCCCGATGACATTTCTCTGTCAGAATGCTGGTCCCCAGGCCTAGCTCCAGAATTTGGCTCCGAGGGTCTGACTCCGAGGGTCTCGAGAATCAGCCCGCGTAACTGACTCCCCAGAGGATGCTCGTGCCCACAGGAGTCCGAGACCCCGGGAGCCAAAGCCGGGGCAGAGCAGTGTCGCTGGCGGGGCAGGGAGCCGAGCGGGCCTGCCGGGCTGAGATGGGACGCCTCGTTCAGCCCCAGGGGTGACCGTCCTTCCAGGGCAGATCATGAAGAGAAATTCAGAAGGCGAAGGATTTTAGATAAACTGAAAAATATGCCACAGAGAATACTTTTAGTGTATTTCAGAGTCATCGTTAAAAAGCTTTATGGATTCATGTCGGTTTTGGAGGAAGGAAAATACCCCGCTTAACAGTGTTGTTCTGCAACCGCGTCATAAACCAACTGTTAAACCAGGGCCTGGGAGTGCTGCGGACCGTCTCAGTCTCCAAGTGGCAGATTTATAGCCGTCATTTCACTGCTTCAGAGGGTTTTAAGGAAATGCCAAATCAGGGTGTGGAATATCACTTAGGAAAGGAGTACTCCCATCCCTCCTGAAGGAATAACTAAAATAACACTAATTTAACACACCCCAAACAATGTCCTTTCCCTCACTGGATGATCAAAAATTATTGATATAGAATGCTTAATGGGCGGTTTTCTACTAAGACAAGATAGCTTAAGTTTTAGGATACTCATTTTTTGGATAGAAAAAAATGATAAATTTGGAGTCTCATTATTCTAAGATGTATGACAAAAGGGATCTGTGGAATTAGATGATGTTTCCTGAAATTCCGAGCTACAGTCCGCAATCTGTAGGTTCAGGGGATCGTTTTGCCAGGAACCTTGAGGCAGGAAAGCAACCTCATAATCATTTCTTGATTCTCGAAATGGACCCCTGATTGATGAAAAGAAGCCTGCAAATATTTGAAATAAAATCCACAAACTGCCCATCCCAGAATAATACCACAAAGATATTCTTCTCCTCGTCTGACCAAATCCCTGATGTTTAACGTGGAAAGGCGAGCAGCTGGTACTCACCCCGTTACTAAATTGCCCCTCATCTTTTCTTCCTCACGCTCAATAATTCCATTTCTTTTTGCCTTTTTTGCTTAGGCTATATCTTGCAACCTATATTTTAAAAATCATCCTGAGTCTTTTCATTCTCTCACTTCCCCACAAGGACCCAAAATTGAAAGCCCCTAGCCCACAAATGGGCTCTTTTCCAAAAGTTTAAAGTCAGTAACTTGCAACTTGGAAGTACTTCCCAATCAAAACAACGCTTTAAGTGATGGGTAGTTTGCCACGAGAGTCCACAAAAGCTGAACAATAATTCTGGACGGGTCATGAAAGAGAACGAAGAATGCCGTTGTGTACTAGTCATTAAAACAGAAACAGCGACAACAGAAGTTAAGGTTGATTCCAAACGCGGGGATTCCAGGAAACTCCACTCCCACAAGTCTTTCATCTAGCGGATGCCGTGGCATGCGGGGAATCTTGAGTAGCTGATTCTCTTAAGAATCTTAAGTAAGTAGTGTTCGCCTGTTCCCCTGGTGTAAACGCTCCTACCACGGCCGAGCTCAAGCTGCCAACACATCACTAATACGGAGTTGAGAGGACAGGTTCACGGATGATCTCCCAGCCGGTGTGAACCGCCTCCAGCGCGTGAGCTCACTCGGTCACTGACCAGTCCTTCGAGCCAACCACATCTACTGACCACAAGGGGCGGCTCAAACAACGGGAGTCTATTTCACTGTTCTGGAGTCTCTAAGTCTAACATGGACGTCTCGGCTGATTCTTTTTCTGGTGTGGGCTCTCCTGCTGGCTCGCAGTCAGACGTGCTCTTGCACTATGCTCCCATGGCAGAGAGAGAGAGAGAGAGAGAGCGAGAGAGAGGGAGGGAGGGAGAGAGAGAGAGAGAAGAGGGAGAGAGAACTAGATCTCTGGTCTCTTCCTCTCCTTAGAAGGGCCCTGATCTCCTCATGGGAGTCCCACCCTCATGACCTCATCTAAACCGAGGTACCTCCAAAAGCCCCATGTCTAAATACTGTCCCACTGGGGGTTACGGCTTCCGCACAGGAATCTGGGGGGGCAGAAACATTCAGAAGCTTCTTGCCTTTTCTCTTCTGCTGTAAAGAAACACAAGTATTTGCTGATTCCTTCCTGCCTTCCACAGTTTTCTTCTATCTTGTCCCAGAACCCTGGACCCTGAAAGCTCTGTCCTTTATGAGAAGTTCTGTAAAACCCAGGAAGAACTCCTGGGGAGCAGGCACTGTACTACAAGGAAACACAGACCGGGGTCCCAGCCTCAGGGCCACTCAAGCGTTTCCACGGCTGACTTCCATTGTCCAGAATGGCCATTCTCACGGGCTGCTTTTTAATGAATCATCTAGCAAAAGAGTTAAACAAATGTCGTGATGCTCTGCTCCTAGACCCCTTGGCCACCCCCGTCAGCGTATATCCTGATTCTGCATTAGGCCCGGCTCCTTCTGGGGTAATCTGCAAGGCCCTGCTCTCCTTTAACTCGTTTCCTCTTGTACTCCCAAGGCCCTGTTTCCTGAAATACAACAAGTTTCTCTCCTGGCCTTCCACTGGCAAAATCTGTTTTTTCTCCCCAAGTGTGCTGCTTTGAATTTCCCTCCTGAATTTTTTATTCTGTTTGTTTCATGTTTTCTTCCATGGACTCTGATCGTTTTGGACTAACAACATTGGGCCTGGACGAGTTAATGTTCACCTTTACTCGCTCTGTTTCCCCAGGTGGACACGTATCTTTTGTAACCACTTTCCCCACATTCTCTCTAAAGGCCGGGTCACTCGCAGGTCAGTTTCTATGTAATAAGCTTCAAGTGTCTGAATCTGCACCAGGGTGAGAAAATCCCGGAGAAAATTCTCTGAAGTCTGAGTGGCGTGTGCTGCCCATGAGCTACAAGTGTAGAGCATGTGACTTGAAACACATGAAGAAGCTACAAGATCTAGGACTTGACCGTGTCGGAGCCAGGGGGCCTCCTTGTTTGGGAGTTTAAGAGCCAACAGCACTGAACAACTTTGCTTGGGTCTTAAGCGGGAAGATAGTTTGTATCCAGAATTTCCAGGATCATGCTCCTGAAATTGTGTTAATAAGCATTACTGGGAAAATAAAAGGTGGTCAATAGGTTAGAACACTCTAGAAAGAGTAAGTGAGGGAAGTAAGTGAGGGAAGGACTCCGTCCCAGTGAGCTCCATGTGACACACGGAGTCAGGGATGAATGTGTGTAAGTGGTGGGCAGGAATATAAGGGCGGGTTTAGTCCTGGCTTTGCCACCAACCAGCTCTGTGGCCCGGGTCCAGCAGGTTATTTATTGCTGTAGCCTTTAAATCATTCCCATGTTACAGAAATCCTCCCTTGAACGTACATCCTCCTCTGGCTAACAACCAGTCATTTCTGTACATTCTTTTTTTTTTTTTTTTTTTTAAGATTTTGCTTATTTATTGGAGAGAGTGTGCAAGAGAGAGCATGAGTGGAGGGGAGGGGTAGAGGGAGAAGGAGAAGCAGATTCCCTGCGGAGCAGGGGGCCCCATGTAGGGCTCGGTCCCAGGACGTGGGGATCATGACCTGAGACGAAGGCAGCCGCTTAACCGACTGAGCCACCCAGGCGCCCCCTGATTTGCAGTTTTAAACGATCATTCTGGCTGAATGGATTGGTATGAGAGGAAACTGTTAAACCTAAATTTCATCCTTAAACGTAAATTTCATCCTTTTTCTTAACATTTGGAATATCACCGGGTGTGTGTGTAGGGGCCTGGTCACTAGATATATTTCAGGGAATCCGTAAATCTTCTGAATCTTCGGGCAAAAGCGTCTATGCATTTTTCGGGGCGGGGGAAGGTTAGTAGTATAAATCAGATTTCATGACTTCACCCTCAAAAGTTTAAGGAAAAATAAGAAAAATTAATTCCTTCGGAAACGATGCACCGAGATGCTCGGTGTGCTCAGGCCCTGTGCTAAATGCGGCCTCCACTTCCCCAGTGGGCTTCGTCACCCTCATGATCCGGACCCGCTCCCTCCTCGGCCGCATCGCCCGGTCCCTGCGTCCTCTGCCTGTGGTCTGGCCAGGCTGGGTGACTTGCTCGTGGCCCTTCCCGTTCCTTCCCGGCCGGCTCTCCCGCCCTTCCGTTCTCCCCGCTCCCAGCAGCGGTCAGGCCACCTCCTTCCCCCAGCTCCTCCTCAAGCGCCCTCACGGCTCTTTGCTCTAACTTTAGTCCGACACGTGCAACCCTGTTTGCTTTTAATTTAGTAAACATTTCTTGGAACCTCACGGTATGCCAGGCCCGTGCTGATAACAAAAGCAAACACGACGAGGACTCTTCCCTAGAGAAGTTCGCGGCTGGTCGGGAGAGAACCGCAGCCTTAGAACACACTCGGTGTGAGACCCAGAGTTGGGAGGAGGAGGAGGTGGCGGGAGGAGAGAACGATCGTGTGGGGAAGTCTGGGCTGCTTCGCGGAGAAGGTGACAGTGAGTATGTATTTGCAAGATACGCAGGGCAGGCAAGGTCCTCGCAGCATGGGGAAGCGTGTGCTGTTCTGGAAATGACGTCAGAGCTTTGCAACCTCGGCTGTGCTTTGTAAAAAAAAAAAAATACCTAAGGCAAACTCTCAGAAAATTGGATTTAATCGGTCAGGGGAAAGGCCAGCCTGTCGGCATATTTGGCCGTTTTCTCAGATTCCTGCCATGGGCAGCGGGGGCGGGGCACTTCTGCTGTAGGTCGTGGGGTATGACTCGGTGTGAAACGTGAGCTGATGTGTGGCCATGACCTGCCGTGGATCAGAAGGCAGGATGGGGGCTCTGGAGGGTCTTGAATTGCTTCTATTTTTCTTTTTTTAAAGATTTTGTTTATTTATTTGACAGACAGAGATCACAAGTAGGCAGAGCGGCAGGCAGAGAGAGAGGGGGAAGCAGGCTCCCCACTGAGCAGGGAGCCCCACTTGGGGCTCGATCCCAGGACCCTGAGATCATGACCTGAGCCGAAGGCAGAGGCTTAACCCACTGAGCCACCCAGGCGCCCCGATTTGCTTCTTTTTAAACATTTTAGGAGAACAATATACTCTGAAATCATTTCAGATTTGCAGGAAAGGTGCAAGATTAGTACCAAGAGCCGTAACCCCCATACCCAGTGTTATAAAATGCATTTAGAATAATACAACC
Source organism: Martes martes (assembly GCF_963455335.1). NCBI lineage: Eukaryota > Metazoa > Chordata > Mammalia > Carnivora > Mustelidae > Martes > Martes martes. Next base: position 100,896,477 of record NC_137899.1, on the reverse strand, counting down.
CAAAGAATTGAATGATTTGCAACTTAACAGATGGTCTTCATTTTGACTGCTTTGTCTTCTTTTTATTGGCTTAGCTAGTTAGAACCTTGCTTGGACAAGATTGGTCGCTTGCTTCAGGAGCATTAGTGGATAAAGTCCCCCAGCGACCTCTGTCTCATTTCACCTCTGCTCTGCTAACTCCCCAGTCTGCTATCGAGCTGCTGCTTTTAGGAATCACATTATTTGCTTAATTATTTATTTGTAAAATTATCTAAGTACATAATTTATGCCTTTTTCAGACACTAGGCGGTTTCTACTCATTCTGTTGATTAGCAAGTTGCTTCTTTTTTGATCTTCACTTAACGCTAAACATCCCAGATTTTCTCACTTGCTCAGCTGATGCGACGAGCCATGTAGAATTCCGGACTGTAAGGGCTCTTGAGGACAAGTGCTCCTTTTCATTCACTGTGATAGTCCCAGGGTCTAGTCGAGAGAGGCACTCACAGAAAGTTTGTTGATTCAGTGAGTGCACTTTACACCATAAGGAAATGAGCTTCTCCTGAGTTCCTGCGATGTGTCAGTCATAATATGCAATTTTCATATATTATCTTATTTAATAAATTATTCAACAGCAACACTTTTGACATAGATGTTATCATTCCCATTTTACAGATAAGGTAACTGAGGCTTAGGGGAATAATTTGCCCAAGGTCGTCCTACTAATGAGGAAGGGATAAACACAGATTTTCTGGACTTCAGAGCCCATGCTCTCTCCTCTCTCCCAGCCACGCTTAAGCAAGTTCCAGCTGTTTTCATAATATTCCACAAACCCATCTGTTTGCCAGTTTCTTCTCTGGGAACTTTAAAAGGAAATTAGCTATCAAGTAACCACTGATTGTTCACTACTCACAAGCATAAAGACACAACTGACTCCTTAAGTGACAAAATTCCATTTTTTCTACCAGTTAAGAGGTCAATTGAAGAGAACAACCAGAACACCCCAAAATGTCCAATTACTTATGATGAACTTTCATTATATTAAAGTGATTTTTATTTTGAGTAACAACAACAACAGCAAAAATACTGGTTTGGCAGTGACCACCAGCCTGGCTTTTTTTTTTTTTTTTTTTTTTTTGCACTGGTTATCACTTGCTGCTGTGAGAACTAGACTTAAACATTCATTTTTTTTGTGAAATAAATTCAAAATATAGTAATTCCAAAGGCTTAACCTATATTTGGTAGTTTACACATGAGTAGAACGAAGGCCAAGAGTTCCTTGAGGGCAAACACTGTGTTTTATTGATTTTGTGTCTCCAGAGTCCAGCACATTTCCTGCAGCTTACTAGGTATTTTAAAGCACACTCACTGAATTAATGAATGAACTGATGGTATTATGGGCCAGTGTGGCCATCTTCATATTTTTTTCAGAGTGAGGAGCCCCAACCACCTCCCCTGAGAGAAAACGGAAAACAGGCTAGTAATATATTTCTATTACCATCTATACCTTTTTGAGGATAATTTCTTCAAAGAAGATAAAACATGGGGTAAAAAGCAAAGACTCATCTCAAAGAAACCAAGAAATAATTAGCTATCACTATACTTTGGAAAAAATAAGCCCAGAATTATGAATTACCCAGAGTTCCTGAAAATGAGATTGTCATTAAAAAAAAAAAGTTATGATACTTTGTCTGCCTTTTGGTGGAAGAAGGAGAAAAGGAGAAAGAAGTAAAAATGAGGAGAGGAGGAAGGAAAGAGAAGTAAAAGTATGAATTTGGGACACTCCTTCCCTGAACTACTACACATGGCCTTGAATGACTGGACACGGCTCCTGCATCACCACGAGGACCCTCTCGAAATCTTCATGTCTATGCTTGTAATCTGTCAGGGGAAATTAGCCTTGTGGGGCATTTCCTGGGTCTGCTTTTCCTTCTACTACAGTGAAAACATTTTCAAGGGAGGAAACAGGTTCAGTTACAAAATCGACAACTAAAATTTTGCTTTAATAGTTTTCCCCTCTATTAGAAAACTTCCCTTCTCTGTAGATTCTTGGAGCATGCCCCCTCTTTTTGCACATCTATGGAAAAAGAAGAGATTTATTCACTGTTGCATGCAACAAATCTATTCTTATAGGAAATAAATAAAAAAATATTTGCATGAGGCTTTCTATATAGTTCTGCAGCTCTCTCTCTCTCTTTATATATACATAAAATCAACCCCAAAGTGGTTTTCCAAATAAGGAGTGTATGTATATACATGTGTGCATGTGTGTGTTTTCTGCAAACCTGCCTATAAATAAATGTGCATGCATTTTCCCCCAGAAAACATGTATGTACACACACACACACACACACACACACACATACACAGGCACACACTTTCTAGAGCACCAAAGAATGGTTCTCCAGAAAGCATATGCTGCCCAGTGACACTCTGAGACCCAGTCTGCCTGAGTGCTTGCTCATGACCTGTTTTTGACACACGAGGAGCTGCAACGGTGACCACAGGTAGCAGGACAGAGGCCAAGACAGGGAAGGACTCACAGCAGGTGAATTTCTGTGACTTCCCAAGGTCAAGGATTTTCTATAAGACTCTGTGTAACATCCAGCACCTTGGCCAATTGTTCAAAGAAAGAGTTTGAGGACACAGGTCTCTGGTATTTAAGTCTTTGGTCTTAGGTCTGGTGTAGATGACTGTGGCTCAGAAAGTGAGAATGTCCCTGTCCCGACTTACTCATGTGCTTTTTCTGCTTGTCACATTCTCCAGAAGCAGAGCTCAAGAGCCACATACATTACTGCTTTAAACTGTTACGTTTCCCTCTCTATTGTTATCTCTTTTGTTCCATAGTTTGGGGAAGGCATAAAATTCTCATTTTTCAATAGTTCCAAGTATAATGTAATGCCTACAGATATAACCCTGTTCTGATGGTGCCTCTGGGTTTAGAAATCATGATGACCATAGATGGTGTTTTCAAATGCATGCTGCCTGCCCATTCCTGATTTCATTCTAATTGGAAATGGCCTGCTGGAGGAGAGAAGGAAGACTTAACTGCATGCGAAACCAGCTCAGCTTAACCGGGTGCCTCCTGAAAATTAGAGAAACCAATCATGTGAGTCTTTCCATGTCAATGAAAAGAGAAAATCTTTGAAGACAAACTGTTTTAATGAATTCAGCCATAAGGTTAAAAAAAAAAAAAAGAGTGTAGCACTTGGCAGTTGGGAGAAATGGTGTACAAATTAAACTTTCGAGGCAGATGAGCATTAATAGATGATGGTTTTGGGATCACAAGGCAGAAAGACATAAACAGTGAGATAAAGCAAACCCTCATAAGCATGACAGTTTAAGTGAGTATTAGGTGTTTCAAGACCTTGGGCCGTCTCTTTCTTGCTGTCTTGGCGAAGAACGGTGCTCCTTTCTCTTTAGTCGTGATATTTAGCGAAAGCTCATGGCAAGCACAGTCTGATCATCAAAAAATACACTTTCCAAATGATATTCACTTTGTACTTGTTTTTATTCTGATGTTTGGCTGTCATTCGGACATTGGGAGAACAGAGGGATAGGGTGAAGGGATCTCCGGAGTGGTTAGGAAGATGATGGGTTTCTGTACCTCAGTTGATGCGGGAATTGGGGTATCACTGCTTACACAGAATCACATCTCCTGGGTCCAGGGCGCCTCCCCACTTTCTCTAAAGCTCAGTGCCAACTATAACAGGGTTTAACACCTACAGAGAGTTAGGATCTATGTTATTTATCTTTACAATGTCTTGAGGGACACGTTATTGAGATTTTATAGAGAAGGGAATGGAAACTCAGAGAAGGTAAGTAGCTTGCCTGTGGTCTCACATCTAGCAAATTCTTACTACTACCTACTATGTTGTGCTGTTTTTCAATGTTTTCTACTCAGACTTTACCTGGAAGAAAGATCTAACAAAGCAATTTAGCATTTTCCTTAAAAAAAATTACTGGGGTACCTGGGTGGCTCAGATGGTTAAGCATCTGCCTTTGGCTTGGTTCATAATCTCAGGGTCCTGAGACAGAGCCTTGCATCAGGCTCCCTGCTCAGTGGGGAGTCTGCTTCTACCTCTGCCTCTCCCCCTGCTTGTGCGCTCTCTCTCTGTCTCTGTCAAATTAATAAAATATTTTTTTTTAAAAAAGCTATTCTGGAGTGTGGTACCATGGTAGGTGTACCATGAAGGTTTGGGAGACAAAGGGCTATGGTTCAAAGACCAGTCTTTGAAATGCTCTAAGTCAGCACAGTCCAACAGAAATATAGTGTGAGCCACACTTGTAGTTTTAAATTCTCTTGTAGCCATGTTAAAAAAGTTAAAAAAAAATACTGAGCTAATTTTTGTAACATACTGTATTTAACTTAGTATATCCAAAACATTATTCTTTCAATCCATTCTGTACCAAGCCATCCAATTAGAATTTCTGGAAATTACTTCTGGACATGCCCAAGTGAAGGAGGACTGGAGAGAGCTCGCCTGACACATGCCTTCTACATAGCTCTTTCTGGAATCCAGGGAGATGACCCCGGGGAGATCCTGGCATTTAGGATCCTAGCTGTTTCTTTCCATCAGACATTTGAGTAATACCTTGGAAATTTGTTCCCTGTTTTGAGTTTTGGGTTTATTCTAAGTGATGCAATGGAAAGAGGGGATAATTTAGCCAGAATGATTTTATAATGTATGTCATATCACATCACCTCCCTCTGAGCAAAAGCCAAGTCCTTGTTATGACCGACCACGCCCTACATAATCTGGGCATCTTCTCCCCATTCCCAAACCCCTCATCTCCCTTTCCCTGTTTCCTTCTATTCTTCCCATCGCTGCTCGCTCCACTCCATCCTCAACGGCCTCTTTGTGTCCTCAGAGCACCACAGCACACCAAGTTCTAGATGAGGCTCAGACAACAATATTTTTAAGAAGTTATGGCTTCCAGGGGGAGCAGCTCTTCTCCAGGGCGTGTGTGGATTGCACGCCCATGAGCCTGTGCTCCTAAATATGTCTTCTCTCCACGGAGCTTCTCCTAAGCAGTGAGCAGCGGTAAACCGAAGCCCACGTTTTCTGACTAGTACCTTGAACACAAATACTCTGTGAAGCTTTAGAATCTTCTAAGACAAGGACAGAGTCAGAACACTCTCAGGAACATTCTGTTGCCTCACAAGGACATTATCTGAAGAGATGAACACTGCACGTTCCTACAGAGGTGGGCCCAGGAAGGATCCAGAAGTAAGAACAAAATGTCCTCAACCAGCTGTGATGGTGTGACGTCACTTGCGGAGGACATCTGTCGGTCCTCACAGCGCAAGAGTAGGGATGCAGCTAATTCTACGTGGGAGAGTTGGAAGGGCCTGTGGCAGACATCTCTACCTCAGCCATTAGGAAGGATCCTGAAGTGCCTAGAGAAGGAGTCACTTTAAAGCACGTAAGGCAATGGATAATCTACGTTAGATACCTGATGATTTAAAACCTTTATGAGATATTCTCAAAAAAAATTTTTTTTTTAACTTGGGTAATTTTGCATTGCCAAACCCATCACCTCAAAGGCAAATTGCAATACACTGTGCTCCCCCCACCAAAAAAAAAAAAAACCAACAAAAAAAACCAAAACAAAAACCCAACAGAGGGTGTCATCTGTTACCTCCAGGGGTGGTGGCTCTGAGTGGCCGACCACAGCCTTGGCTGCTACAGTCTGGGGTCAGCCCCTCTCCAACCTGACTACCATCAAGCTGATCAGCCACCCCAACATTGCTCCCCCCATATGGAAGTCAGGAGTCTCCCCTGACAGTTTCTGTCAGGTCTAGACCTGGGCAGGAAAACGATCCGTAGGCACCAGTGGCTCCAGCTGAAAATAACTTCTAGCTTTTCCAGAGTTTCAAGGGAGTGTCAAGTGATGACCGCACATGTGGAACGTGAAGGACTAATCTCTACCGTGCAGGACGGAGGGGACCCTGACATGAGACGTGACCGACAAGTGTCCCGGTTTGCTGAAGCAGCTTCCTAGGCTCCTCCTCTTCCCATCAGATCTGGTTTCAAGGGGCCGTTGGCTCGGCCACCCGGCAGTAGTTGGCTGATGGACTGCGAGGAGCGGTCGGGGGACTCCAGCCCGTCAGGCCTGCTGAAATGCTTTTTCTGGTGTAATTTAATTTTTCTTTTTGTACTTTATGAGTTACCGCTGCGATCAGAAAAATACAGCTTTGCCCTGAATGCAACACGCTCTGTCATTGGCCGTAGCTTGGATCGTTTGAACTCTAGTGCTTTATTTTTGTATATTGGCTGTTGTTTTGCTATGAAAAATGTTAAAAAGAATGGATTGACATTTTGGCTTTGTTTCTGGGACTTAAAGGAATTGTTCTAGAGGAAATTTTTCTTGTTGGGTGATTCTTTTTTTTTTTTTTTTTTTTTTTGTATTGCTGCAGGCTTTTCAAAGGCTCTCTATTTTGTTTTTGTTTTAACATACAGTTTCAGGATTATATAATAAACCAAAGGTCTTGCATTGTGTTTTTTTCCCCCCACAAGTAATCAGTCATATGTGGATAAATAGTTTTAAACAATCAGGGAAGAAGTCTAGAAAACCTGGGTTCTAGATCAAGAAATTCTGATAAATGTCACAATAAAAACTAGATCCAAATTATTTAAAAAATATATTTCTGGTCAGGGATACACATTTCTAGTGCTAGTACAAGTCGATGCTATTTGAACTGAATTTATGGTAAGTTTTTCATGTAAAAGAATAATTTTTCCCTTTGTGCATATTTTATGATGAACATTAATTCAGTAGTACATGTACAAAAATTTAAAAGGAATATGCAAATGAAGTTATATAAATTAGGACTCATGCATAACATTTTTTTTTTTTCCTCTTAGGAACATAAGTCAAGGAGTTAGGGACATGCTGTTGAGAAAGAGTCCCAGCTCCAGGAGGGCCCCTCCCGTGTCCCTCTCCTGGGCCTGGATCCTGCTGCCAACTGTTCAGATTCCTGGAAGAACATGCATGTGTCCTGTAGTATTTTTCCTGTCCTCTCAGTTCTGTTGACCGGCTTCTGCTTCAAAGAGAAGCTCGTTACCTCATGGAGAGGATCACAGCTCAGTGGTCAAGGGGTTGGGGATGGGTGCATTACAGCGAAGTTGTGTCCAAATCTTCGCTCCGCCACTTGGAGGGAAAACCTCAACCACGCTACTTCCTTCCTTTGTGTATCACTTTTCCTATTTGTAAAATGGGTTTAGTGGAACCACCTCCCTCACCGGATTCCTGGGTACGTGAGTCCACAAGCCGACCTCAGGAAGGTCCCTAGCACGAGTGTGCTGCCATCTTCACTGGGTCTCCCTGGTCCTCACTGCAAGGAGCCAGTCACCATTCTGATCCAAAGTGGTTCCCTCTACTGTCTGCTGTCACGTGGTGACAAACCCTGGCCTGCTCTGTGCCCCCCTCCAGCCTTCCTGCCCCACCCCACTCCCTGCTGCTGTGAACTCTCCCACGGCTGGCCACATCCAGGATCAGAAATGAGAGACTATGGACTCTGAAAAACAACCTGAGGGTTTTGAAGGGGCGGGGGGGGGGGGTGGGAGGTTGCGGGAACCAGGTTGTGGGTATTAGGGAGGGCACGGATTGTATGGAGCACTGGGTGTGGTGCAAAAACAATGAATACTGTTACACTGAAAAGAAATAAAAAATTAAAAAAAAAAGAAATGTCTAATTATTGGTGGTTGATTTAATTCATCTGGGATTAAGGCATTAGACGTTTGCATTGTACTTTCAAAATACAGTTTCCCTTGCTGGGTTTTGACCGTCAAAAACAATTATAGGGAATTTCATTTATGATTGCTCCTTGGGATTAAGTAGTCTGTTGATCCTGAAATTGGTCAGCTCTGAGGAAAATTAATCTTATACGTACGTGCAAATGGGAGATTCTTCTAGAAGCTCTTTAAAAAGGCTGTTTGCACTTGTGCTTTCAATAGTGTTTGCAAAGCTGAGAGTGATCCGGTACAATGATCAAGACAAAAGTAATTAGATTTGACAGGTCAAATGTTGACGCCGGTACTTTTCGGTAGGTGTTTCTAAATTCCTGTTGCCATCTGTGGGTCGGTGGGATGTGCTTTGAATGCCCGAGCTTTGCCCTTTTCTTCTCCCAATGGTCTTTGCTGGGGTTTGACTACTCGGTAGTGATTTCTCAGAAAGGAGTTGCTCGGGATGCCAAGAAAATGGAGAAATGAAAATGGTCTTCAGGTGCTTGGAACAATTTTCTGAGCCTCAATTACAGGATATATTAAATTCGGACTTGAATTATTTAATGAGTATCACAGCTTTGGAGTTATTTCATCACTATGGACTTTAGATTTAAAAAATAGCACCGCAGCAAAAGGAAGAAAAAGTCTTTGTGATATTTCATTGCCTAAAGACACCAACTGAAACCAGATCAATTACATGTGAGTGGGACGCGCATCAGGTTTGGAAAGCTAGTTACTGTCTGGGTTGTGAATTTGACGTTGCAGGGCAGGAAACTCTGAGAGGCCAACCAAGACTCCTCCGGAAATAACTTCACCATTTTCATTGTGCTCGTAAGCTGGCTTCTTGTTTATTATTTATTTTTCCTATTTTTTTTTCCCTCAGGGTGGGGAGCTCACATTAAAGATAAACATTTCTGTTTAAATAAAGAGAAATAAATACACATTTCCAGAACTAAGAAATGCAACTGAAGAGCTGGTTCTAGAAAATGCTCACTCATCAAATATTTACAAAACATCCACTATAAGCCAACCACTGCTGGAGACAGCTCCTGCCTTTAAGGGATACAGAGTCAGACCGTGTGACGGTTATCTCAGGGGATGCAAATATAAGAGAGAGCAAGGAAAGCCATGTCTACTTCAGGGGCCCAGAAGAAAGAGTACTTAACCTCATGATGGTAGGAGGAGTCGTCAGAGGCTCCCACCGGTCAGCTGGGGGCTTACTGAGTCCCGGCCATGTGCTTGGTGAGCGTATATGGTGAGGCCTCTGCTCTCCAGCCCTCTATGAGATAAAGGGCAGCAAGATGGAAATACTGGAGACAAGATAATACAAGACGAGATGAGCCGAGATAAGATAATTTGTTACGAGGTGTTAAGTACTTTTATACACAGCACTGATCACTCAAGCCTGGAGTCATCTTGGAAGGCACCGTGAAAGAGGCTGTGTTGGAACAAAGCCTCTAGAGGGGACATTACTCTTGGGCAGGCAGAGGGAAATGGGAAGGCAGCTCCACGTGGGCCGAGTGGGAATGAGAACCAGAGTCAGGAATGGACAAGTGGACTTGGAGAAATGAGCGAGGGTGGAATATGTTGTGATGAATAATGGGAAATGAGGTCGGGCCAGCTCAACTATAGCCTAAGATGCTTGGCTCACGGCTGGAAGGCACATGAGGACTCTGGGATCATGATCTGAGTCGAAGGCAGAAGCTTAACCCACTGAGCCACCCAGGCGCCCCTAACTCCCTGTTTCTTAAGTAATAAGCTTGTATTGTTATTCTTGATCATAACACTTGTGTCTCTATCCCGGTGCAATCTTTGGTGTCTTCATTTGCCTTGCTTCCTACATACCTATCCCCAGAGAATCCCCTTTTTCTCAGCTGGAGGTTAACTCGGCAAACACAGGTAAACTGTTCTAACTTTTCTGGGACACATCACCCCGGACTCCCCATCTTCCTTCCTCAACTTGAGCTGGCTGTTGTTCTCTGGGCTGATTGCATAGCTGTGGCCCTGGAATTATCTTTTGGATCCTCCTGGAAACTTTGAGAATTTCCTATTTTATGCCTTAAAATCTGGTATTTTATAATGCTATGAATTCACATGGTTTCCCCCCTTCTCCATGTTCGGCCCTTTCAATCTGTAAACTTATTATGCCCTTCGGTTCAGGGAAGGAGTGACATTACCATGACTCATATTTCTGATCATTTTCTTCATTTCTTTTTCTGTGTTCTCTTTTCCTAGATCTTTTATTATTCATATTTGAATTTACTGGTTTCATCCTCTTTCTTAGCTCTTCTGTCTTGTTTCCCATCTCTTTGTCTTTTTGCTCTATTTTTTTTTTTCCCTGCATGATTTACTGGTTTTTTTTTTTTTAACCTTCTAAGTCTTTCTTTTTAAAAATTTTTGCTATCGATTTTAATTTGAAAAATTGGTGATTTCTAAACTCTGGATTGCACAGGAAGAGGGCTTTTATATGTACTTTTATATGGATACAATATCTTCTTGTACCTCTCTGATCTGTTTCCAAAGAAGAGCTCTCATTTCCCTCCCCTAGAGTCTGGGCAGCCTTGGGACCGGCTTGTACCAATGAGATGTGGCAGAAAGGATGGCGCGTGACCTCCAAGGCTAGGTTACAAAGGGCAGTTCGATTCCTGTCCGGGGAACTGGACCAATCAGATCACAGCTGTGATCGGCGAGGAAAGCATTCGCCTGTCCCCAGGCCACCCCATCAGAAGAAACCACGCTAGCAAGTGTAGCATGACCCCATGCAAGAGCCTTGTGTCCACCTGAGGGGAGAGAGAGAGAGAAGCCTGGCCAGCTCCTTGCTCCTCCAGGTCCTGCTGCCACCTGACCTTAATTCCCTTCCAGCCTCAAAATCAGAACTGCCCCAGCACCTGCCCAACTTCCCGATCCCCGGAAACCGTATGAGATAATAAACTGTTTGCTGTTATCTAGAACCACAAAGTTTTGCGAGCAGTTTGTTATGCAGCATGGGAACTGGAACAGAGAATATGAATGACATTTGTTTGGTTTTTCAGAAAGTTTGTTCTCTCAGTATTATCTCCGTGTGCACTGGATCCTTTGTTTGGTCTTTGTCATGTTAGAGGCTTGAGCCAAATGGCCAGTGATGCCGTGAGAATGGCTGGTCTTCACAGTGGTGTCCGTGTGTCCTGTGTATCCACCAGCCTTCTCCTCTTCTTTGCCCCAGAGAGGATTCCTCCCGCCTTCTTGTCAAGGGAATTGCAGCCAGGGTTTTAGGAGTCTGGATGGAAACTTCTGCTCAGTTCCCATGAGATCATGATGGCTTCTTGGGCATTGACCACGTGGACCGTCCCAGCGTCCAGCCCCTCCGGAGAGCAAACCTCCAGTCTTCTGTCCTGCTTGGCACTGGGGCAGCTGCCCAGCTGCAGTGGTGGGGAGATGACTGGCTTCTTTATATAAACTTGAAGCCAATCCTCTGTTTTCAAGTCCCTCTTTCTGAGATACCCGGGACCCCCCATTTCCGAGCCTTTCAGGGGGTCAGATCTACAAACCTGCTTTTCCGGAAGCTTGTCCCTCGACCATCTTAGGCTCTAGGTTTCTTCTGTCTACTAAGTGTCTCCATTTGTTTCCGGCCTTTCTAAAAGCTGCTGTACTCTCTTGATCTCTTTGTTCTTTTTTATTTTTTTTTTTTTAAGTCTTTCCCCAGAGATTTTGGTGAAGCAAAAGCAAATAGGTACAATCGATCTGTCCTGTTTATGGAGAACTGGAACCTTTAATATCCTAAGAAATAAACAGCTCACTGTGCTCAAAGGGCATGAATTAAGAATTCAAATTATAATTCAAATAATAAAGAAAGTGAACATGTTTGCAAGATGAAACCTTCCTTCACTAGGAATTGGGAAATGGGAACTCCCTGAGAGTTGGCGCATATCTGTTTATTCTACTTTTGCTTTAAAACGTCACACAGGCTTATGGTTTAAAAAAAAAAAAATAAGGGGAACCTGGATGGCTCAGTCTGTTAAGCATCTGTCTTTGGCTGAGGTCATGGTGCCAGGGTCCTGAGACCGAGCCCTGCATGGGACTCCCTGCTCAACAGGGAGTCTGCTTCTCCCTCTGCCTCTCCCCCTGCTTATGCTCTGTCTCACTCAGATAAATAAATAAAATCTTCAGAAAAAAAAAAGGTGAACTTTTATAGATTAAAATGTCAAAATTGTCCTACATGTCCCCACTCCCATCACATCTTCTCTGGAGGTAGCCAGCGCTAAAGTTTGTGAAATCCTGGAAAAAGACCGGAAGGATTATATGTATATTTTGCTGTGTATACAATCTGATTCTGTTCATGTTGAAAACAACTCCATTTGTGTGTGTGTGTGGTATATATTATAATGCACAAACATGTCTGAGTTTTTAATATAAAACAATCAAACTCTACATGGTCTGCTTTTTTCTTTTTCTTCCCTCCCCCTTTTTTTTTCATGGTCTGCTTTTTTATGCTTAATGATATGAAGGGTATTTTCTTAAGTGAATCAAAAATCCATCTCACTCATCTCACTCTTAATGGTTATGTACCACAATTCTATAATAATTCTATAATAATTCCTTTATTTATGGACATTTAGTGTTTCTCTCTACATCTCATTATCATGCCAAAAATGTCATGAGCTATTCTTGTGAATGTATATTCCCGTAGTACTAGTATTTCTCTAGATTGGATTTCTTGAGTTTAATTACTGAATTAAATAGAATACACAGAGGTTGCTTTTTGATAGACAATATCCAAGTGACCTCTAAAAGGTCATTTTGATATTGTCTCTTATGAACTCTGTTAGTGTCAGCTGGAATCCCCATTCCCTCCACTCTGGGACATCAGCAGACGAAACTTTTGAACTTGGAAGGTGATCTCACCATGTGAAACGTGGTGCTGGGTGTGCAGTCCCCCAAGTCACGCCTACATGGACGTTTCCCCGAGGCACACCCATCTTGCCAGACCTTTCTACTGAATTCTTTGTTCTCCAGTAGTTAAAGAAGTGCAAATTAAAATGATTCCAAACCTCTTTTTTTTTTTTTTTTGGCCTATTATTTTCACAACAACGACAAAAGGGAAAAGAGCAAACAGTGCTGATCGTGTTCAAAGCACCAGGCTTTCTCGCAGGTTCCCTGGCACCGCGTTTGGGAAATCAGATTGGCTCCACAAACGAAAAGCCATAAACATTTCATACCCCCTAATTCTACCTCTCCACGTGTGGCAATCCATCCTAAGTAAATAATGTAAAATATCGGAATGCCATTTACAAAAACATTTACCGCAGTATTATTTACAATAGAAAATTGGAAACCGTTTCAAGAGCAGAAATAGAAATTGCCATTTCCCTATTGTGAGATACTTAGGTTAAATAAATTTTGGTAAACCTAGCAAATGGAATACTAAGTAGTCTTTTTAAATGATGGGTATGAAGACCAAGCGGTTACAAGGAAAAATGTTTATGCTGTATATGCTAATACTATGTTCCTAATGATACACAGTACATTATAATAATATAAATTGATTTTAGGAACTTGGAATTCATTTTCCTATAGCACAATATTCTAACATGGATCAATAACTAAAGATTATTTATTTGGTAATGTAACTAAATTATAGCACTAGCCTGAATTCGGAATCCTAGCAGCAAGGGAAACTGCTAGAAGGAGCGAAGATGCGTTTCCTCTCTTTGTTGGCACGAGGCTGGCCTCGGGCAAGATCGTGAAAGAAGGCGGGGGCATCTTTGCTTCCTCTTCCTAGCACATCCCTTCCAGACTCTTCTGAAGCTCCTCAAATCTGTCCTCCCAGAATTCTCCATGACCAGCTCCCTAGAGCGCATCCAACACCTTCCTCGCTCCTAAATTACACCTGGTTCCATGAGAACTCAACCTCAGAGACCCAGCCCGCATTCAGGGGCTCACCCTCCACCCGGACCCACTCCTGCTCATTCAAAGGGTGGTCTCATTAGTCGACCGTCAGGCCACAGGAAAGAAAGTGGACAAGTCAAGCAGTTCAGAGAAAATCCTTTTGGGTGAAGAGTGGCTAGTTTTCTCATTCATTCCTTAAATTATTCCTATTTTGTCCACAGTGTCTTCCTTCCAAATTCACAGGTGCTTTAAACGTTTACTTAAAAGTGATCATTGTAATGGTAGTGAGCAAATTTGGTAGCGAGTGTGTATGTGTGTGTGTGCTGGGGTGGAGAAAAGGTCAGTGATCTGAAGGAGACAGATTGGGCAGTGGGAAGGTATTTACTTATACCCTTTGTTTTTATAGCAGGGAATGCCTACTACTAGGGTGTGAATGTTTGTATCCACCCCCAAATTCATACGTTGGAATCCTGACACCCAAAGTGAATAATGTTAGAAGGTAGGGCCTTTGGGAGATGATTAGGCCATGATGGTAGAGCCCCTACCAATAGGATTCGGGACACGCAAGCCCTCCCCAACCCCTCCCGCCAAGTGAGGACGGTCTGTGGCCCACAAGAGCACACTCGCCCGACAATGCTGTCTCCCCTGTCCAGGGCTGCCAGCCTCCAGAACTATGAGAAAACACATTTCTGTTGTTTATAAGCCACCTGTCTGTGATATTTTGTTAGAGCTGCCTGAATGGACTAAGAAATGAACGCTGCATTCCGGAAGGCTTGCCAGTTGTGTCCCGGTTTGTGGATTGTTTTACTCTTGTCTAGAGGATAACTCTTTTACGTGTGTTATAATTTTTACATTACTCTTGGCCAGAGAAAGGGAAGCTCTTGCTGTGAACAGAGCATTGCTGTGTAGGGGAGGGAAGGCTCCTGGGCCGTACCGAGGCCAAACTCAGCACTGCGGCCGGGACTCCGCCCTGTAACGAGGGCAACGATGCGAGGGACAGCTGCAGCTGACAACATCTGTCTCCCTTCGCATCTCCTTATAAAAATGGATGCAGAGATTTACTTTGGTAATTCCCATGTTTCATCTGGAATTTGGAACGTCAGCGAGCAGAGGTGTGTTTCCTGCGGCGCTGTCTCCAGATGAGGATGGAGACACTGCCATCCTTCAGCGGCCACCAATCAGTCATTCAAAGCATGAATTTCAGTAATAAGAAAGCTCACAGGGCATGTCCTATATTTACTCTGTAAACCACCTTCTTTGTTATAAAGCAATCCAGGGTGGTCTCTCATGTCAGAAGAATTTCTTTGGTCAGACTCTCCATGTCCCTTGTTCCATTCCTCACTTTATATATTTGGAGACAAAGGTATTCTCCACTATTTTTTTTTTTAAAGATTTTTATTTGAGAGAGAGAGAGAGAGTGCAAGCAGGGGAAGGGGCAGAGGAAGAGGGAGAAGCAGACTCCCTGCTAAGCAGGGAGCCTGATGCAGGGCTCGATCCCAGGACCCTGGGATCATGACCTGATCATGTACCTCAAAAGTACAGAGAAATATATTGTTATCTGAGGCTTATAGTTAGAAATAGATCCAGTCCAACTCTGGCCCTGTTTTTCTGTGCTGTGTACACGTGTGTGCACAGGTGTGTGTGTGTGTTTCCTCGATCAGCCACACAGAGAAAGCCCCAGGAAATGAGGCAAAGAAAGGAGGAAAAATTATTCAGAACTTTTGGGCCTTAGGCCTTCGCTCAGCTATCGGGTTGGTATGATAGAAACAAAAGGATGAACTGGGCAGGATGTCTTCACTACTCTCCACGGAACTCACTACCTTGCCATTCACACAACGACTAAGGGAAGTGCGCCTTGTGGACACGATGCAAGAGCCAAGGGCAGTGTGGACGCTGGTGAGCAGACCTGCCTGCAGGGGAGTCCCAAATGGGAGACGTTTAAAAGCCCATTTGTTAGACTGGTTCTTTCTAGATTCATGGAAGAAGAGAAGTGTATAGAGGTTCAGCTGAATCATGGCGCTAACATGTGAGAAAAGATAAAGAGTTTATTTTGTAAACTTGGTATTATTTGGAGTTGGGATCATTTTAAGATTCTCTGGGGCGCTGGGAGAATGGCAACTACAAAGTGGCCCAGTCATCCTTCTCCCCTGAGCATATCATTAAGGCCTCAGTAAAGGAAAAAGTCGGGTATGGGATTTATCCGCTGTTAAACACCTCTTCTGTGTCAAACTTCGGGTTAGGTGCTTCTGTCTCCCTGGAGCTGGGAGTTCTGAAGGCGCAGGGATGTTCCTGTGTTTTTCTTCCTTTCCTTCTTTAAAGATTTTATGTATTTATTTGAGAGAGAGAGAATGAACAGTGGGGAGGGGCAGAGGGAGAGGGACAAGCAGACTCCCTGCTGAGCAGGGAGCCGATGGGGGACTCAGTCCCAGGACCCTGAGATCATGACCTGAGCGGAAGGCAGAAGCTTCACCGACTGAGCCACCCAGGCGCCCCTGTTCCTGAGTCATTAAAGGCACAGGGATCTGAACCCCGAGTCTGACATTCACTGTGTCTTCATAGAGATACTTTGTATATTTTGTAGAGACGATGGGGCAGGATGAGGGAAATCTTTCTAGTTGTCAGAAACGTCCAAGTGTGGAGGGAGCTGATCACACAGTCCTGAGTCCTCTGAAACCCAGTCTGGCTCCCATCCCGAGAGTGGGTTATAGAGAAGACTCTGTTGCCGCATAGGGAGTCAGGCCTCTCCACTGCCAGTCCCGGCCTGTCATTTACCAGCCACGTGACGGTAGATCATAAACTGAACCTCTGGAAGCCTTAGCTTTTTCATTTTTAAAAATAGGAGTGCTAACACCTACATCTTAAAATTGCTGTGATGATTAAAGAAGGTGAGATACGGGAACATACTAAGTTTAGTGCCTGGCGTAAAACGAGTTGTCCAATCAATGTCAGTTGAACAGAATGTAATATCCTCTCCAGCCATGAGATACTTTGATTTTGTGACAAGAAGAGCTTCACGAACTCTTAACAAATTGCGAGTAATTGAAGAAAGCATTGAAATAAGTAACCCAATGACATTTGAATGTTAGGGCAAAAGCTGAAAGTCTGAATAATGATAAATTCATTATGGCAATAGAAATAAAACTTTTTGAAATAGTCCTCGATATTTTTAAAGACGTTATGGAGAGCTGTAATAGCTACATGTGGCTTATGATTCAGTAGGACACTGTACAAAGTCACAGGAGATAACTTTTTCCCCTCACTTAGTGGGAAAAGGGAGACCACCGATGTGTTTGAAATGTATAACTTGGTCTACTGTTTTGAGTTGATTCACATGGCTTACCTTACATTTTTAACTGAATTAATAAGATTCCATTATAAGGAATTAGAAAAGCCAACAGGCTAACACAGACCCATTTAAAAGGGATTTAAACTAGATTACCTCAATGGGAAAGTTTTAGAAAGCATTTTACTTACAACCTCACTAATCTCCGATTCTGAAAACAAAGGAAGTGGCTGGCAATGAATTTGAGCAAATATTTAGGTTACGTTTGATTAAACAAGAGAAATACCTGGTTTATCATCCGAACGGGAGCTGTCATCCTTAATAAGGGGGCAGAGGAGCAGAGAGACTGTTAATCACTGGAGATAAGGGGAGAATTTTAGACGGGGTTTCTAGAATACAGCAGTCACTTTATTTTTTGAAATTCTGTAAGGATTCAAAGAACCAATATTCTCCAAAGACCTCAATAATAACCCCAAGAGGAGGCTTCAGAACCCATTCTTACTTAATCTCACGAGTGCTCGCTGCTTTAATGATGTTTCAGGCTAGATGATGCCGGGCAAGTCTATGAAACAGACAGGAATTGAACAGGTCCCGCCCCCAGGGCCGAACGGTGAAGGCAGGCCGTGGAAGGGCGGAACTCCGAGGTCTAAAGTCTGCTGGGCTGTGTCATCTCTGAGCTTCCAGATAATGCGTGTCAGGGCCCTGCAGAGCCAGAGGCGAGCGCTACTCCCCACAGGTGGAAGGTACAGCTTTCTGGTGTCAGTTCTGTGACACCACTAACGTGGACAGCAAGGTCCCGCACAGGGCTCCCTGGTGGCTTTTGAATGGCAACCCATCTCACCTGCCAGGCCTCTTGCTAAAGAGACCCTCAACTCCAGGACCTCTGACGTGTGACTGATCACCTCAATAGTAATTTGCATTTTCATATATCAATGCTTCTCAAAGTACTTTTACACACGTCGGTTCATTGGAGCCTCGCAATCCTGTGAATAATCCATTTTATAGAATTAATGCAATTTACAAGAAACTGAATCCCGGGAGAGTGGCAGGACTGTTCGATTTGTTTTTAGTAATGTTGAAACTGGATTTCCAGGTATTGTTGCTCTGCTGTAGTAAATAATTTCGCTTTCCGTCTTAAACCGGGAAAAAGTTAAAAAAAAAAAAAGTGGAGACTCTTTAAAAAAAATAAAAACAAAATTAGCTTAGAATAGTGCTGGTTGTGTGACTAGGGCGGAACGGAACAGAGGATTTGAAAGAATATTGTGGTGCCGTGAGGGTTGCCGAGAGAGAGTGATTCACAAAGGGCCCTGAATGGGGATCCCACTGTAAGCTACACTTGACCTTCTCCTTAGGGAGTAACACAGGATGTAAAACTGGTCCTGGGTGTAGAAAATGGTGAATCATTTGTACAAGTTGAAAGGAAGCAAATTTGCATTAGTCAAGTCTGAACTTCAGAATATTAAAATAAAATGTGGGAGTATTGAAGTAGGTTCTTAGGTACCCCACCTCCCTTCACAAAAGAGCAGGGATTAAAGTGTTATTTACACATCAACTTGCTGAAATGTCTTTGCAGTGGTCTCTTCCAAGGGGTATATTTAAGTAGAAACACAAATAGGGGGTTTACCATTAGACACGTATACAACTCTCAGGAAGTGGGGTGAGGGAAAAAGCTCAGAGAATGAGAACATAATTTTGGAAAACGGAAGAAATTTCCTATTCTCCTCTTTTAAAGACTTTTTTTTTTAAAAGACCACTTTTAGGGGGTGCCTGGGTGGCTCAGTGGGTTAAGCCTCTGCCTTCAGCTCCTGATCTCGGGGTCCTGGGATCGAGCCCCACATTGGGCTCTTTGCTCAGTGGGGAGCCTGCTTCTCCCTCTGTCTGTCTGCTGCTCTGTCTACTTGTGATCTCTCTATCAAATAAATAAAACCTTAAAAAAAAAAGATCACTTAAAGTTCACAGCAACACTGAGGAAAAGGTACAGAAATTCCCAAATTCCACCTGCATACCTACACACGTCTAGGCTTCCCCACTATCACCATCCCCCACCAGAGTGTAGACTTATTACAGTCAATGGACCCACGGTGACACATCCGTATCAGCCAAAGCCCACAGGTGACATTGGAGTTCACTCTTGGTGTTGTATATCCTATGGGTTTGGGCAAATGTACAATGACGTGTAGCCACCAGATGTGTCATAAAGCGTATTTTGCTGCTCTAAAAATCCGCTGTGCTTCACCTACTCATCATTCCTCTCCCTTCCCCCCAATCCCTGGCAACCACGGATCTTTTTACAGTCTCCATAGTTTTTCTCTTTTCTAAAATGTCATGTAGTTGGAATCATACAGTATGTAGCTTTTTCAGATTTTTTTTTCCACTTTGGAATATGCCTTTAGGTTTCTTCTGTGTCTTTTCATGGCTTGATAACTCATTTCTTTTTATGCTGAACAATATTTCATTGTCTCGATGCACCAGTTTATTTGTTCATTTATCTACTGGAGGGTTGTCTCGGTTGCTTCCAAGTTTTGGCAGTTATGAATAAAAGTGCTGGAAACACCCATGTGCGGGTTTTTGTGTGAACATTAAGTTTTCAGTTCCTTTGGGTAAATACCTAGGGGCATGATTGGTGGATCTTATGGTAAAAGTATGTTGAGTTTCTAAGAAACCACCAAATGGGCTTCCAAAGTGACTGCACCATTTTGCATCCCCACCAGCAGTGAATGAGGATTTCTGTTGCTCCACGCCCTCTCCAGCATTTGGTGTTGTCAGGATTCTGGATTTGGGCCAGTCTACTAACTGGGTAGAGGTATCTCATTGTTGTTCCAACGTGGACTTCTCTGATGACATGTGATGTGGAACACCTTTTCCCATATTTTACTTGCCATCTGTGTTATCTTCTTTGGAGAGGAGTTTGGCTCATTTTTCAAGTTCCCTATTCTTAGTAAATGGACCTCAAGCATGACAAAAATATAAGCCACTCAAAGGTATATTATTAAATTAATTAGTAACTAAATTAAAAACTAAAGAAGGCAAAACCTCACAAAATGTTATTGGCTTGTGGGCATAAACTGAAAGAGTCAAAATGATCTGAATCCTAAAATATTTTGTCCAATCAAATTTTGTTCTATTAAAAGCAAATAAATATTTATTATACATATCAGTCAGAATTAGGCGTCATCCACTACGATTAGCCATGCTGATGGGACTTGAAAAGTGGCTTTACCATTAGAACCTTCAGAATGGGTCGGTTCCATATGTAGGTTTCACTGAGCACTTTGTCTTGCTTTCCCTGTGTATTGTAGTGGGATCTCTCATCTCTACTTTATTCCAAGCCTGGTTTCATTCATCTCCATCAGTCCACAGCTTCCCACACAGCAGACTTTCAGTAAGTGTTCCCATATTGCACTAAACTCGTGCTCAGTGCATGGGAAGAAATTAAATTATTATTAAGGATCAAGCTATTTGACATTACTTCACTCTTGCAGCACATGGATAAGTTAAATTTTACTGCCAATAATTGAATGTAGTTGAGAATCTTGCCTTATAGAAGCTCAGAAGCCACCTCATTCTTAGGGAACTCATCACTTGCGGAGGGTCAGCTAGAGGATATTGTCAGGCTGAGTTAGACATTTCCCTACATCCCGTGCCCAGACCTCCCAAGAACATGGAGAGCAAGGATGGCTCAGAGAGCTCAGATGGCACTTAGTAATTCCCATTTCCTGAGGGTTTGGTCTTAACGGGAGGAAAAAAGGTAAAATATCCATTTACCTAAGTCAACCACGACTAAAGTCAAGTACAATTGCTGGAAGGGTGGATAGGTGAAGGCGGTCAAAGCCAGGTTCATGGATAAGATGGGTCACTTAAAAACATCTGACTGGTCAGTTCCCCCGGGCTTGACCATTTAAGGAAGCAAATTTCCTCCAGCTAAAGGATGCCCAGAATGAGCTCAGTTGTTAAGGCCAGAGCTGATGATGAGTGCACGAAAAGGTTGTAGAATGGCAAAACTATCCGTCAGGGGCAGGTCTTTATGCCTTGCAGGTGTGCAGTGCTCAGGGAAAATGTAGATATTGGTGAGTGGATCTGCTCGTAGGAGAGCTGAGAACATATGTGATTTAAAAGCAAAACCCTGTGACCAAATCATTAGACTGGTCCCGTTTAGATTCATGAAAGAAATGTACAGGGTTTCAGCTGAAATCATGGAGCTAATAAGTAGAAAGTGATAGTTCTGTAAACTTCACATTATTTAGAGTATTGCTAAAGAATGGGGAATAAAAGCCACACAGAAAAATCAGTTGTATCCAGAAAGGTTCCAAAGTTGGTGGGTTTTAGAAAATGGCACAATTTGAAAAAATGTTATTCATCCTAAACCTAAACCGAAGTCCAAAAACTGTGTTCTCATGTGTCTGTTGGCCACCTCGTGTGGTCTGTACGTCTTCTTTGGAGAAAAGTCTGTTCATGTCTTCTGCCCATTTTAATTTAATTTAATTTAATTTTTTAAAAGATTTTATTTATTTATTTGACAGACAGAGAGAGAGAGAGGGAACACAAGCAGGGGGAGTAGGAGTGGGAGAAGCAGGTTCCCCGCCGAGCAGGGAGCCCGATGCAGGACTCGATCCCAGGACCCTGAGATCATGACCTGAGCCGAAGGCAGACGCTTAACGCCTGAGCCACCCAGGTGCCCCTTCTGCCCATTTTTAAATTGGATTATTTGTTTTTTTGGCATTGAGTTGTATATGTTTATGTATTTCAGACACTAACCCTTCAGTGGACATGTCATTTGTAAGTATCTTCTCCCATTCTGTAGGTTGTTTACTTTTGCTGATGTCTCCTTTGCTGGGCAGAATCTTTGTATTTTTTTTAAAGATTTTATTTATTTATTTGTCAGAGAGATAGAGTAAGGCAGGTAGAGTGGCAGGCAGAAGCAGAGGGAGAAGCAGGCTCCCTGCGGAGCAAGGAGCCTGATGTGGGACTCGATCCCAGGACGCTGGGATCATGACCAGAGCCGAAGGCAGACGCTTAACCGACTGAGCCACCCAGGCATCCCAGAATCTTTGTATTTTGATAAAGTCTCAAGAGTGTATTTTTGCTTTTGTTTCCCTAGCCTCAGGTGACAGATCTACAAAAATGTTGTTACGGCCGATGTAGAGAAATGACCGCCTGTGCTCCCTTCTAGGCTTTTTATGGTTTCAAGTATCACCTTTAGGTCCTTAATCCATTTCAAATTAACTTTTGTGTGTTGTGTAAGATCATCAGGGAGATGCAAATCAAAACCTCGGTGAGCTATCATCACCTTGAACCTGTCAGAATGGCTAAAATCAACAACTCAAGAAACAAGTGCTGGCGAGGATGTGGAGAAAGAGGAACCCTCATGCACTGTTGGTGGGAATGCAAAAACTGGGGCAGCCACTGGGAAAGCAGCATGGAGGTTCCTCAAAAAACTGAAGAGGGAACTACCCTACGATCCAGTAATTGTGCTACTGGGTATTTACCCCAAAATATGAAAATACTAATTGGAAAGGATATGTACATCCCTGTGTTTATTGCAGCATTATTTATTATAGCTAAATGATGGAAGCAGCCCAAGTGCCCACTGATAGACAAGTGGACAACAAAGATGGGGGATACACATACATACCATGGACTATTATACATCCATAAGAAAGAACGAAATGTTGCCATTTGCATCAACATGGATGGAGCGAGAGAGTATTATGCTAAGCGAAGTAACTCTTGCAGAGAAAGACAAATACCATATGTCCTCACTCATATGTGGAATTTAAGAAACAAAACAAAGGGGGAAAAAAAGAGACAACCCAAAAAACAGACTCTTAACTATAGAGAACAACAGGTTGCCAGAGGGGAGGGGAGTGGAGGATGAGTAAACAGGGATGGGGATTAAGACTGCACGTACCTACATGAGCACCGAGTAATATACAGAATTGAATCACCATATCATACATCTGAAACTAATACAAAACTGTAGGTTAACTACACTGGAATTAAAAGAAAAAAGAAAGAAGACCCCCAAAACTGTGTTCTCGATAATGTTTCGTGTTTTACAAAGAGCTTCCTTTACCCACTGAATTTTTAAAGTCTTTCTTCCAGGGAAGTTAATTGACCGGGTTTTTCTTTATACCTGGGACCCCACAATGATCCCCAGGCCAAGGGGAATGTTATTTTGCCAGCATGAGTTTCTATATTGATGTATCAGCTATTTTTGCAGCTTTGGCCTTTCAGAATCAAGTCTAAAGAATTTTCTTTGATCCCTAAGTATTTTGAGCTTTTGCCCGTAAGTATTTTCTTACTTTTTCCTTCTTTTTCTCCCCCTAAAACATGTAAGCAGATTATCTTCATGTTACTATGATATTTTTACATTGCATCTTAAGGTTTGAAGTTTTAAGAAACACAAATAGAGAAAAGGGATAGTTTCCTTTTTTGAATAACACAGAAGAGGAAAAGGAAAAAGAGTTCTATTCTTGTTCCTTAGGGAATCCATCCAAACCTACAAAGCCTCCTGTTCAAGCTGGAAATGGGAATGAAGCCTGCAAAAGTCATCTCTCTGTGCTGTTTGGAAACTCTCCTGCAGGCTGCGAGTAAGACCCGATGGGTAGGCCTCAGAAAAAAATGGCTATCGTTGCCCATGGTTTACCCTAGCTCCACACAAGGATCAGATTCCAGGGTGCATGACTCTAAGAACTCTCTTCTTTTTCTTCCCCCATTTGTTTATAATATTTTTAATTAATTACCGCCACCCCCCCCCCGCCCCCATCTTCCAATCTGTTCTAAAAAGTCAATCCGTGGATTTACTCTTCTCCTGGAGGCACACCTGGAGTCTGGGAGACGCAGGATTTGTGCCCTCTTCACGGTGCTCTGGGCAAAGCCACCTCCTCCTGCCCTCCATGAAACCCTCCTGGATGAGGCATGATAGAAGCGCTCTCTCTGCGAGAGGTCTTCTGCCTTGGACTTGTGTCTGAGGTCTCCAGCAAAGCGGAGTCCTCAACTCTTTCGGAGCTCTCCTAGCTCTGGATGGACTTTGTACTAGGAAGGGATGCAGCCATCACCGGGGTGACCCACGTGGGCTCTTGCCAGGACCTGCACAACCAGGCCCGAGCCCTGGGATGCAGAGAGGCTCGCCTCTAACTCCGCCTTCCAGAATCTCTGAGTATTGCTCAGCACATCAGCATGTAGGCGTTGGGCACTACGATTTCACCTTCGGAGTATTATTTCCTGTGACCACAGTGAAGCAGAACTGACATTTGATGGCCCTGCCATTGTTCCCGAAATAGCAAAGCGGCAACTGAAATGACGCCAGTTTGACATCTGACATTTGAAGCTTATTGGGAAGGATTAAAGAACGACATGATTTAAAGTCAAAACAAAAACATCAACAAAAAATGTGATTCTCACGGTGGAATTAAGAAGTGGGTATTCTGGAAGCACCTGAGTGGCTCAGTTGGTTGAGAATCTGAGTTTAGATTTTGGCTCAGGTCATGGTCTCAGGGCAGTGAGGTCGAGCCCCACGTCAGGCTCCACGCTTAGTGGGGAGTCTGCTTGAGATTCTCTCCCTCTTCCTCTGCCCCTACTTCAACTCACATGCACTCTCTCTCTCTCTCAAAGAAATACTAAATCTTAAGAAAAAGAAGTGGGTATTAGTTCTGAAGATGAGGCCAAGTGGAGATAAACAATTTGCTCAAGGTTAAGGAACCTGTCAGTGAGGAAGCCGGATTCCAACCCACATTCAAGGCCATTGTCCATTATCTATGTAGGGATTGAGTTGGCCATGACCAGGTTCTTCTACCGCATGAATATACAGATCGTCAAATGTTAGTCGGTGTCAGGAACCTCCTAGGGGCAGGAGACTTCCCTGGACCACCATGAGGCTCTGTGTGCTCGAGTGACTTTGATGATGCTGGTGCTGTCTGTCCACCACTCAGTCGCTCTGCAGTCCTGGGACCTTGTTCCCTTTAATTTGGCTTTATCTGAGCAAGCAACAAACAAATAAATGTTTAAGGAGCAAACAGATCTCCCTAAATTCAGAAAACGGCTTCGGACTCTTTAAAGATACGTATTTTTTTCCAACTGCCATTCTGGCTTGGCTGATGAACACGAGCATGTTTATAGGGAAAAAAGGTGCAGGCAAGTGAATTAGGGGATATTTTTGTGCCTCCTGATGATAAGTTCTAGCTCAACTTGGTGCAGTGAAGGGATCATAATGAAGAAGTGTTTGCAGCAGCCTGGGTGACAGCTAATTCACATCTGCTCCTTTCCTGCACTGTAGATTTCCCTGATTTTGTAGCAATAAACCATAGGAATGTTTTGAAAATTTCAATGTAGTCAGACTCAACTACACAGTCAAGGCTTTCGGGCACATTGGGTATTCACTGAATGTTTGTTAGAGAAATGAATCAATCACTAAATATCGCTTACACCTAGATGTTCCCATCCCTCCAAAAAAAGAAAGGGAAAGTCTTTGTTCAGATCTTGCATTCTAAAAAAATGTTGTGATTAATTCTGCATCCAGTAAAATTGTTTTTTCCCTGATTGCAGTAACTAACAAGCTTTAAGAGCAGGGGTTCTGTTTTCAGCTTTATACAAGCTTGCATGAAGGACCGAGCCTTGGCGAGAAATAGTACCACATAGTGGGGAAGAACGTGAACTTGTAGTCAAACCTCCTGCTTTCAAATCCCAGTCCTTCTCCTTTATGGGTATGTGAACACTGGCCAGGTCGCCACACCCATTCTATGTCTCAGTTTCCTTCTCTGCAAAATGGGGATGATCATAATGGTACCCACTTCATGGTGTTGTCATGGTATTAGGCAATGTTAACGCAGCTACAGAGCTTAGCGCACCGTCTGACACATGGTAAGTTCTCTGTAAATGTCAGCTGTCTTCACTGTCAACATGCAGGAATTAAGCAGTGCTGAAAATTTACTTGCAATCGCATTAGTTTTCAGTGGGCACCCCTGCAAAGTACTACCATTTGGGTGGCTTAAAACAACAGAAACTTATTCTCTTACAGTTTTGGGGAGGAAGTTGAAAATTAAGGTGTTACCAGGGCTCTCGTTCTTTGGAAGGCTCCTAGGGAAGGGTCCCTCCTGGACCCTTCGATCTCTGCCTCTGACTTCACGGGACTGTGTGCCTCTCTGTGTCCCAGCCTCTTCCTGCAAGGACGCTCTCCTTGGATTTAGGGCCTCCCCAATCCAGTAGGCCCTCGCCTTAATTACATCTGCAGAGACCGTGTTTCCAAACAAGGTCATGTTCCAAGGTTCTGGGTGGTCGTGAATTTGGGGGAGGTAGACACTATTTAACCGCTATAGCATTTCATTACAAAAATTAAACATAGAGATTGTTGTAGTCACTGTAGGTCTGTGATCCTGCCTCTTGCTTGAAAACACAGAGAAGGTACAGAGAGAATTTGCTTCTCATTAAGTTGCTAATTTCTGGTTAGAAATAAAAATGAGGTTGATAGTCATAACATTTTCCAGGGGTTTGGGGTTTGACTAGCTAAGAAGAAATGGGCCTAATGAGCAAAAACTATCTTTGGCGTGGCCAGGCAACTAGCCATTTGGTCCCCAGTGTAGGTCCCCACTAATTCTTGGGCATGACACACCAGACCCATAACTGAGCCTTCTACACAGGCCAGGGTGTTGCTCTGTTTCTAGAGACTTCCACAGCCTCAGCCAATGGGCTGCCAGGGGGTTCTGCCACGGAATGGAGCTGCATCAGTTGAGTGAATCACCGCTGGGTGGTGGACCCTGTAAGAAAATGGGCCTCCACGGGCTTCTCTGGACTGATGATGTGACTGGCTCTATGGTCTGGTCAGAGGTTTCCAGGTTGCCCTTGTGTTCCTTGCAAAACATGCCCTCCCCCAGCCAGAGTACCTATTAATATGCGGGGAGCACTGGGAGAGCTAATGCCTGAGCTGGTGATCAAATCTTTATAGATCCATTTGAAGAAAGGCTCTGGGAGCCTCCTTGACAAGAGGCTAGAGGAAGGCAGCAAGATGTGGCTCGTGTACATAGATTTGCTGGCAGGGGATTGTGAGTAAACATGCATCTTTCTATGAAGCAAAAGAGAGTCATCAGGTGGGACCTGCTTGAGTCCAGCCTGCCCTCCTGAGCTTAACGAAGTGGCAGCACGTGATAATTTGATTTACAAACGCAGCCACAAAATTCATGAGAGAGAGAGAGAGAGAGAAATAGGGAACGTAGGTGGGGAGTGTAGAAGGACAGAGACAGAGATAGATGTTGATGTAGCATGTGCTCCTGGGACATGGGGGATGGAGACGGAGAGAGAGCTGGGGAAGGAGGCAGAGGGAGACGGAGGTGGTGGGGACAGAGAGAGGGGAGAGGGAAAGAAATGAGGGAGGTCAGGAAAGAGAGAGATTGAAACAGAAAATTTAGATAGTGTGTGCCCTTTGCCACAATCCCCCTGATGACCTAATACCAGGGGAGACCCCTGGCTGATTCGCCCCCTTGAGGTACATTGGGTCCTTGCCTGTCCTAGTGTGCACCTCGCACGTGGCTGAGTAGGACACAAATGTCACAAGGTTTTTATTTTCATACAACTTGGCCCCAACATGGCAATCCATCCTCCAGTACCCACATGAAGGGTGAAATACTGAAGTCTGTTAAATGCAGAGAGATGGCTTTTTCGAGGCTAAATTAATTTTATGCAATTTTCACCTGAGACACTACTCCATTCCAGAGAGTGTGGTCAGGTGCTGTAGGATCTCTGGCTCATAACTAGACATTTTCTAAGCAGAGACAGCTGATTCTTGAATGCTCGGGATAAGAACTCTGCCTCTTAGTACTACTAGTCCCCAAAAGAGGAACGAATGAGGAAGCCAGAGGTAAAACGGTGTTGTATAATGGGTAGAAAATATAGCAAAAGAGCAGTGAAAGTAAAAACTGGCGTTTCACCTCCCCTAAAAATAATGGCGGTCAATATTTTGGTGCGTTTTCTTAGTTTGCTTTCCTCGTGTGTGTGTGTGTGTGTGTCTGATTTTGTGTAAGCAGGTAATCAGCATGTCCTTGGTGTAGGGGGACCCGGTTCATTCACTTAGCAAAATGTCGTGAACACTTTCCACGTCCACAAGCACAGACCCATACTATCACAGGACAGCGCATGAAGGATTTCCATGAACTCATTCTTTGGCAGGTGTCTGTGGCTGCTCTTTGTAGAGGCTGGGTTTTTGGGCTGTAGCCCTGGTGCGAGAGTGTGGTCACAGGAGACCCTAGGAGGGCCTCTCCCTGGGAGGTGAGACCCAGAACAGAGGGGGCATCTGGCTGGAGGCCTCATTGGGCAGATCCCTGGTCCAGGAAGGAGCTTGTGGAATATCCCCGGATAGCCTCAGGATTCTTTTCAACCAGAACCACCATCATTCACACCACGTCAAGAGGATACTTGTGTGGACTCAGAGGGATGCACATGAATACTTTCCCAATATGTTATGCAGCTTTTAATTTTATTTTTGTTAGAGCCCACGGATTGGGTCAAATGTAAACTCATCCTGGTAAACAGATATTTGGAGAATATTTAGGTGGCTTTTGTGTAAGCTCTTTGAAGTAATGTCAAGGGAAACACACAAGCTTCATTTAACTTTATCTCTAACATTGGCTAAGCTGAAGGTTATATACCCCTGCCTTTCTACTTGTGAATATTGCCATTAACCCCCAGAAGGTTTGTATGAGCTACTTTGTTTAAACCAACTTTCCAAAAATAAGGGGACCATGATTTTCTTAGATTGGACCGTCTGTAGTGGACTCTCTGAGGCATTAGGACTGATTGATTGCATTCACACATCTCTTTGGCAATGGAACCACCGCATTAAATTAGCATCGCGCACAATGAACGGTAATTGCGAGATTGTCATTTCACTGCAAGTGCAAAATTAACGTGTTCTGCAAACCCGTCCCATTGTATGCCACGGGAAAGCCCTGGGACCATGTTGTTCCGAGCAGAAGCACGCCCTGTAACAGCGCTGCGGAGGCGGTACGGGATCCTTCAGCAATGCTGTTCCTTTCCTCCTCTGTTGTTGTCTCCGGCTCAGTCTGCAAACCCCGCCCGACCTCATCCGTATGCCCCTGTTGCAGCCCTGCCAGACAGGAGCCTGAGCGTACAGAAGAGTGTCACGGAACAATTCCTCCTTCCGCACGGCATCCTGTGTGAATAATACCGGCACAACCCCCCTCCGTGTATTCACGAGAGTGTGAAAAGGCTACTTATGTAAAGCTTCTTATTAAGAGAGACACCAGGCATTTACAGGAAACTTTACCCAAACGCTACACATTCATTGAGAAAGAGAAGAGTGATTTACACGCGCTTCCGTGGTAGCTTAGGAAAGGGCCGCTCTGCCGCCTTCCATCCCTCTTGCTACGTGCGGGGAATGAAGCCGCAGACCAGCGGTGCGAGCGCATTTCTTCCCAGCACGGGGGATCACAGGGTGGATCTTGAATGACAACATGCATATGCATTGGGCTCCCGTGGTCTGCTGATTGGCTCTGCAGAATTTATTAGGGATTAGAGGACTCATTCGAGCCTGAAATAATGTGCCAATAACAGGTGCCCTAAGCCGGCTGATTAGATGTGGTATCTCCCTCCACCTGCCGCGGGGCTAAGGCTGGGGGCCGCTCACAGAGGCATCCTGTGCAAGGATAATGATCATGGTAGCGACAGTCGCTGGCCAGACCGCTCTCCCTGTGAGTCCAGCTCGAACCCAGTCTCTCGGCAGCAGCCAGGGCCGGTGTGGGCATCCGGATGGCTGGGCTGCCCTGACCGATTCACGGAGCGATCCATCAGTCTGCGAGCCCGCCAGCCCCCTCACCCCGACCTCCCTGAGGGGGAGGGTCAGGCCTGAGTCCCCTTTCAGAGGCCACTTACGCTGTCACTCACCATCAAGGTGCAATGTGGCTATTTGCTCTGGGATGTTCTAGTCGGTGCACAGTCCTCTAGGATTTGGGTGAAATTGCATACACCCCCTCCCAGACCTTCTCTCATCTTAGTAAATGGCAGAGATCGGGGTAGGATTTAGACTTCTTCCCTAAGGTGGGAGGAGAATTCTGAACACCTTACTCTCAGGACAGAGCACAGTGGGGACAGCTGAGAAATCACGGCATAGACGATTTGAGTTTAAAGAGAGGTGTGAGACCTCTCTCTCTGCCTGCCTCTCTGCCTACTTGTGATCTCTGTCAAATGAATAAATAAAATATTTTTAAAAAATAAATAAATAGAGGTGTGAGGACGCCACAGAAACTGGGCTCTGCCTTACCCTTGTTGCAAAATGTGCCATCGTAGGCCGTGTGCGAGCAGTCGCAGGAGTAGCCGTGGTATTTCTCTAGACACCTGCCTCCGTTCTCACAGTTGGCCCCGTAGCTGGTGCAGTGGCCCGAGCAGCCGGATTTGAACCCGGACGTGACCTTCGCTCTTTCCTCTAGGTCCAGCGTCACCCCGTTCATCCTCAGGGAGCGGATGCAGCCGAGGAAGCCCTGCTGGCCCCCAGCGCCACCTGCGAACGACAGAAGGCACGGGCTCAGACCGGGTAAGCTCTGTTGTGGCTCCGCGGCCCCTTCATTGCGCCCGGCCCGCAGTGGCAGGCCAGGGCGCTGCAAAGCGTGGCCCGCACCCTCACTTTCCAGAGGGCCCTGCCTAATTGAAAAGCTCAAAGCTCTCCCCACTTTGGCCATAATGTCTAATTAAAAGAGGCTGTCTTTGGAGAAGCCATACATTTGCTACCGAAATAAAATGTTTGGAGAGCCACAAAGATTATATATGCTCTTTGGAAATCTGGTCTGGTTTCCTAAAGAAGTTTATAGAACTCTCTAGGTTTTTTGTTTGTTTGTTCGTTTGTTTTGTTTGTTTGTTTGTTTGTTCTTTAATCCCAGGACATTCACTTCCAAAGCATTATCTATGGAAAGAAATATAAAAAGGCAGAGAAACATGAATATATTAGCATAGTTAACAAGTCAATTAGTTGGAAGGCACAAATCCATTTGAAATGTGACTGTACATGTGGGTCTTGTCTTAGGAAATATGTCACTTTCAAGTTCCCATGAAAGATTCCCGGGCATCTTGTCCGGGGTGGTCAGAAGTTGGAACTGATAAATTTTACCCAGAAGTCAGCCACACCACATGGATTACCAGCTCAGGTTAGATTTTACTGCTTTTTGTCTAAATGCCATTGCGAGACATACAGCACAAAGAGCAAGTTCTCTCTGATTTTCTAAGTTACAGAGTTAGACACAGGTTCATGAGCGTAAAAATATTAAAATATTCCTAACAAATTTCACAGAAAGATTCACTGGAGCATTCTATCACGAGTGAATTTAATTATGTCTGTAATAACCTTGGCTACAACTTTTTTTCAGCAGCTGGTACAGAAGGAGGAACTCAAGTTTATATACACGTCTGCCTGTCAGGGTAACAAACTTTTCCAGAAAGTAAACAAAATGTGTAGTCATTAAAATTATTAAAAGAAATATCTGCTGGGGATTTAGCAAAAAAAAAAAAAAACTGTTAATAAAAGTTATTTTTTACTGAGGGCTATGTGGTAGTTACTCCCCTAAGCACCTTTCTTAAATGTTATTCACCTGATTCTCTCAACAGCCTGACAGGGCAGGCATTACCGTGATTACCCCCCTTGTTCAGATGAGGAGCCTCAGGCTTAGGGAAGCTCTGAGGTTTACTCAAGGAGCCGTAGCTCCAAAATGGCAAAGTTGTACAAGTTCTTATGTTCAAGTGTATGGTGCTAAACTCCATCCTGTGTTGACCATTTAACACCGAAGGACTTCAGGGTCAGGGCCCCTGTCGATGTACGCGTTTCCGAGACAGAGGTCTGGATGTCTTTCCAACTGGAGTGGTGAATAGGATTGTCAGTGTTTGGGTACGACCAGTAGCTGGGGATGGATTTTGATCACTTATTCGGGGCCGCTGAGAAAAAGCACACAATCGAGCAGACTCATCGGACAGGGCTGGTGGATCAAAGGCTTTGGTCGCAGAGATAGACCGATTTGCTTATGTGTGTAAGACCTTGGCCGTGAAATGGCCAATGACTCGCTCCGTTACCTTTATAAACCCAAGCCTTGTGATCTCTCGTGGAGGAGTACACAGGTTTGAATGAGGCTTCTCCAGGGATGATTATTTATTAGCAATAAAATAACTGGACAGAGGATTAATTGAAGGGAATCCAGTTCCCTTTTTGATCAAAGCTACGGGATAGCAGCTGGTAGAAGAAGCTGTTAAAAGCAACCACTTGGAAGGATTTCCCATTCTGCAATCTGCTCGTCAGCTCTGCTTCATACACCTCTGTGCTGAGGAGAATCCGGGCCTTTGCTACGATTTGGAAGAATTTCAATCCATTAGTCACTCTTTGTGTGTTAAAATTTCAATTTGGCGTCGTCCATCATTTTAGTGAGGACGGCTTTTGCTCTTGAATAAGGGGTCTTCGAAGGGCCTCTCATTCAATAAACCCCCAGTCCTTTACATTTTTGTCACTAGTTCATTAAGACAATTATAGCCTATCAAAATACGCTGAAGTTTTTAAGTCATTGTTTTTAGATATCTCCTGCTCACTCCTTTTCCCTCTTGCAAATGTAACCATTTTTCACTGGGGAAACCATAAACACACTGATAAGCAAAATGAGAAAGAGAATCTCTAAGGCTGCACAGATATAACTACTTTTACTTTCAGCAAACAGCTTTTTCTACTTTTTAAAAAAAGGTTGTATTTCTTTATTTGACAGAGAGAGTATAAACAGGGGGTGTGTGTAGGTAGAGGGAGAGGGAGAAGCAGACGCTCCGCTGAGCAGGGACCCCGATGCAGGACTTGATCCCAGGACTCCAGGATCATGACCTGAGCCAAAGGCAGATGCTTAACCAACTGAGCCACCCAGGTGCCCTGCTTTTTCTATGTTGATCTATGTACATACATACGTGTAAAAAATAAAAGAAAGGAGGAAACGGGATGATGATATACACATTGTTTTGAAATTTGCTTTTTGCACTCAATATATCATAAAACGCTTTCCAAGCAATAAATGTACAACTAGAACATCTTGGTTAATATCTGCAAAGCATCCCGTTCCGTGAATGCTCTGTAACTTCTTTGCCATCCTATTACCATTGGGCTTTTAAGCTTAGTCTGATTTTCATTTTACGTGACACTCTAATAAATATCCTTGTAGAAAACCTTTGCCACCTGTTCAGTATTTCCTTAGAATTAATTCTTAGAAGTGCAATTGCTGGATACAAAGGCACACACATTTTAAAAGCATTTGAAATACATTTTCCTCTAAGAGTTTGTCCATTTGTATTTCACAGGCAGGACATGGATTCCCACCTTCACACCAATTCGAACACCAGGGAGAATGCCTTTGAACTGATAGGCTAGAGAGAAAAAAAGAGTTTACTGTTTTAATTTGCATGGCTGTAAGCACTGTGAGTTGAATAACTTTTATGCTTTCCCCATTCTTAGTTTTTCTTTCTTCATATGCTTTGCTTTTTTTGGAGAATAAAAGAAGATATATTTCTTATTGATTGATAACAATATTTTGGGCTTTCCCTCTTTGTTACACAGTCGGTAGCCATATCCTTCCAGCCTGTGTCTTTAACTTACACATGGTGTTTCTTTTTCTCTATGAATGTTTAGGTAGTCACATCCCTCTTTCTTATTTGTATGATTTGTGTCTTTGGCATTAAGCTTATAAAGCCCAATCTAAAAATAATATAATAAACCTAATCCAAAATAATATCATTATTCAACTGTATTTTCTTCTAGCACTTTTAGGATTTCACTTCTCTTAACACTGTCATCCTTAATCTATCTGGAATATATTTTATCTTATTTTTTAAAGATTGTATTTCTTTACGAGAGAGTGTTTCTGTGTACTAGCAGTGGGAGGGGCAGAGGGAGAGATTTATCAACTTGAACCCATTAAAAAACACCCCTCAGGCTTCCCACGGAGCAGGGAGAGAGGCAAGGCTGGATCCTAGGAGACCATGACCTGAGCTGAAGGCAGCCGGCTAACAGACTGAACCACCAGGCGTTCCTGGAACATATTTTAATTTAAAAATAACTTATACTTAATGGGTCTCACTAACAGTTGCGAGTTTGAAGTAGAGATTTTTAAAAGACTGAGCAAACATTAATAAGACAAAAACACCCGAACATTTTAAAAGGTCCAATTGGCAGAGCAAATCAATTGAGGTTAGATGATATTTTTATCATATCATTAAGGCAAACAGGTATATTGTGCACTTCATTATTTATGTACATAGGCCTCATTCCACGAGGAGTTGGAGGGGGTAGACTTTTCTGCCTGTCTTTGATTCTTTCTGGTCTTGGTCTTCCTTCCTGCCTCTGGGTCTGTATATCTCTCCCTGTCAGCTCCATCGGCTGTTTGGGGTTGGGTGTGTGTCTTTCCTCAAGGACCCTCAGGTCCCTCAGCATCAGGTTTTCCTAGCCATATAAATGGGGTCTGAACTAGATTTTGTCTCTGGGTCCTTCCAGCTCTAAATGAGTCTGGTTCAAGATGTACAACGTCCCCCTCTGTGCTTACGTGTCTCTGTCTCTATATTTCAGTAAATTACTCCCAATTTCTCCTAAATCTGCTTCGCTGCACTGTTGCCTGATCTTCCCCCCACCTCTGTTAATTGACCATAAAATATGACTGTGGTCTAATTTTTAGTTGTTGCATTCATTAAATAAAGTTTTGTACTCGCTTTTCTTAATTTGTAAAGCAGGTAAATGGCATTTCATTGCTCTCTCTATAAAAGAAAACGAAATAAATTATGCTCTTTTCTTCCTTAGATGGCCCCTGATTTATTAAATGGGTCAGTGAACTGAAAGTACTTTTACTGATTTAGTCGATATGAAGAAAAATCTTTTGTCCTGAAAGTGGTCATTATATGTTATGCAAAAGGTGTTAATGCACTAGAACTGGCAATAATTACTTGAGTTCAACTTATGTGCTCTATAGAAATCTTCCTTGGTGACAAATGTCACAAGTTTAAATTGTAGGTCTGCAAGCAAAAATGCTACTTCACCTCTGTTAATTAAAAAATCAACACACTGTCATTGGAGAGAGGCCCCTGCCATGCAGGGCTCCACACACATTAGTCAGACCCGTGATAATTATCCAAGGTGAGATGCGGGTTTCATTCGTAAATCATTTTTCACGGGAAATGCTCTTCAAGTATTGCAATTAAAGATTAATTATGAAAAGACTGCATCCACCCATCATGAGTAATACAACCACCGAATACACACAAGATTGGGGCAAAAGAATCAGGTATTAAATGAAATAAAATGCGTGAAAATAATGATCAAGTCCTAAAACACACAGTGTCCTCAAACTCAGAGCTCAGTCATTTTCGAAGGAGCTAAGTGGAATTCCAGAGCCCTTGGCCCAGAGACACTGGCCATTCATTCGCCATGGGAAGGAATCACACCAAAGCTCACACAGGCGAAATCTAATGCATCCATTCAGTGATTGTTTATTTCATGTCTGCTACGAGCCAGACCTTGTCTAGACGTTTAGAAGGTCTTTAGAGAGTCTTCCCCCCTGTCAAGCTTATATTCTTGCAGAGGGGAAGGGAGAAGTTAATAACTGACTCAATAAGCAGGTCAAGTCCCTCCTGTGTTAGAAGGTGAAGTCCACTCTGGGAGCAAGAAGTCAGGCGAGGTTAAGTGGGGTCAGGAGTGGGAGCGGTGTAGGGACGGTCATAGGATAGATCCCACTGAAAGGCTGATGGAAAGAGCATCCAAGAGCATATCCCTGGGAAGAGGGCTCCAGGATGAAAAGGCAAGGGGGAGCTGCCTGCAGGTGGAGGAGGCGGGTGGGAGGGGAGGGGGAACAAGACGGGGAGCTCGTGGGGTGCCCGGAAACGCAAAGCCCTGACCAGCTCACGTGTGCCAGGTGCTGGGAAAGGCGGGGCTAAAAGGACGGAGGAGACCTACCACTAACGGTACCTCCTAACAGTACACTAGGGTGCCAGGCGCAGTGTGACCCACGAGAGGCAGTGGACTGGGGTGAGGAACGCGTGAGTCACAAAGATCTACTTTTGTATATTGGTTTGCTGCTCCCTGCCTGTGCGATCTTCCCAGCCTCTCTCTGGCCTCCGGCGCCTTGTATGTGAAATTAGCATAACAATATGCACCTTGCAGGGTCGTATTAACAAGAGGTGATAATACAGCCCTTTGCAATAATGCTCAGCTAATGGTAGCTGTCATTATGTGTCCCAGGAGTATCCGGAGTGTTAGGGAAGGCATTGTGTTGCCCCCAAATTCCTCTGTTGAAGACTAATCCCCAGAGTGACTGAAGATAAGGCCTTTAAACAGGTAACTGAGCTTAAATGAGGTCATCAGGGCTCCAGAGCAACAGGCCCGGTGCTCTGCATAAGAAGAGGGAGAGACACCAGGGATGTGTGCACAGAGAAATGGCCGTGTGAGGTCACAGTGGGAAGCAGTGGTCTACAAGGCTAGGGGCGTAGCCTCAGGAGACACCAGTCCTGGCATCTTGATCATGGACTTCTGGCTTCCAGAACTGGGAGAAGTCAATTTCTGTCGGTGGTATTTTGTTACGGCAGCCTGAGCAGGCTAATACAGGGAGTGCAGGGTTGACTTCGAGCGTGGGCTGGTCCAGGCCCGCCCGAGACTATTTTCCTGGACGGTATGGGGTTAGGATGGCTGTTTTCTTTCTCTCGTCTGCTGTGTGGGACCCTATCTGGATTTGGGGAACTACAAGTTGCCTCGAAGGCCCTGAACCTCAATGGTATTAAAGACTGGTGGGAAGAGAACCATGACTTGTCTGTGTCCAGGTGACCCACCCAGACCATTCCTGGCCGGGGCAGGTGAGCGGGCAAATGCAGCGATGTGCTTGGGCGGGCTGGGCCTCCCCAGCTGTAGATGCTGCACCTGCTGTCTCCCGTTCTATACGTTACCGTGGTCTCTTAGGTCTTGGCTGTCAACTTGAACCCATAAAAAACAGTCCTGCAGCATCGGTACAGGTGTGTAAAATAAAACCCCATTATCTGGTTAAGAGGAGAACCTCAGAATGGCGAAGATTTTTCCGTAGTGGGGGGGAGTTAAAGGATGTTGGATCACATTATTCAGTGCAGCTGATTGACTGACAAGTACTGATCGGGGATGCTTATGTCAGCTAGATATTAGAGGGCATATGTGAAAAATCTTTTACATACGCAGAGAACTGGCGTTTGGAGAATTGCTTTCTCAGATAATGCTCATGAGTGCTCATTCATAACTTCACTCAATAGAATAGATTTTTTTCAAAGTTCATTATCACTGCATGGATTTTCTTATGTCCTCAGAGCAAAAGGACTTGCAGCATCTGTGAGTGCAAACTATTGAAACTAGAAGCAGACTTCAAAATAGAGGTTCAGGGAGCACTGGGTTTCCGAGAGCACAGAACACTCCTGTGCCTCTCAGCGTGAATTGCTCTGTGATGAGGATGATGGTAGGAGGTCTGACTTCATTCTGGAGGCCATGCGGGCAGGGAGAGCATAATAAATTTCTAGCTATTTCAGAAGCTAGTGTTAATTGAATACTAGCTTCACCAGGGATTGTTCCAAACTTTGTATGTTCTAACTCTGAGATAATTATTTTTACTAACTTCCCTTTACAGATGAAGAAACAGACCAAGAGAGAGGATGTGCCCAGTGTTCCACCAGCCAGGAAGTGGCCATTGGCCATAATTCCCTCCCAGGCTATCGGGCTATTAAGTCTGTACTCTCACTATAGCTGCCATCTTGATTTTTGGGGCTTGCACCATTGAGACTCTTCTCTGACACATAATATGTTTCTAGGCATTGCTGTGCTTAATTAAAATGGAAGACGCCAACAGAATGATTAATATCTGAGGTAAGTCAGTCACCACTTGGCAGCATCCTGTCCCTGGAGCCACAAGGATGGCTATTCAGAGCCAGGAATACATATGCCCAAACTGATCTCGAGGTCAACAGAGATGAGACATTTCTTTAAGGTCATTATTGAAATGATATTATTTCTTGGTGCAACAGCTTAACTGCAACGTCACATCAAAGCAGTTACGGGGCATAGCCCTGCATGCTGGGTGGCCAGTCGCCCCCACCATCTGGTGAGATGGGGCCGCTTCAGAGGGTGGCTCTCTGTGGTGAGTCTCACGGCTCCAGGTCCCTCACAAAAGTGGGGACAGAGCGAGGAGACAGTGCTAAACCGCCACATCCTAGTCTGATCCAAATGTTGAGGTCTAAACAGTCCCTTAGCAGATTTCCCCACAAACCCAAATTCCAAATCCATCAGCTGGGAACTCTGTCTAAATATTTCTTCTACAAATATCTGTATGTTATTGTTCTTATTCTGTGTCCCGCTGGTGACTACTGTTCATCTTTGGAGCAAAATAAGCATCTTCTTTCTGTTGATTTTAACATATCCTATGTCCTCTCTCTCTCTCTCTGACACATACACACATGCAGACAGACACACAGACACCCACACACCACGAGGCCCGGAATCTGACCCAGGCTGATTCACCTCTCTCTTGGTTTTCATTATCTGTCTACAACTCTTTGCTATATAACAAGTGGATCCAGTCTCCTTCATCCAGAGTCAAGAAGCCCTGTGCTGTCCACCTGTCACCTCGTTCTCCCACCTCTCAGACTGCAGAGTCAAACAAGTCTTTGCAGATGTTGGTCCCAGGTCAAGGCTGGATTTATGGATCTGGGAGGGATCATCATGGCTCTGACCACTAGCCTTGCAGGCTATAGGGGCTTTCCAAGACACGAGGGGGGAGGAAAAGAAGAGGAGCTTGGGTGTGGAGAGGGAGGGGAGGAAAGGGGGTATCAGAAAGTCTGGGACAGAATATGGTGCATCTTGAGGTCAGGATTGCAAGGAGGGCATAGTTATAAATGTTAAGTAACATCCAGATGTCAAGGAAAACAGCAAAAGGCTATATGAGCTGATTCTTTTGAGATGGACCTTCTGGGGTAGCAGCCAGGGAACAGGTAAGGGGAGAGCTTTAGTGGGTAAAGATACACCACTGGTTTAAGAATCAATTACAACAGAAGCTGGGTGTCCCTGTCTGGTCGGGAGGGGGGTATTTTGAAGTCGTACCTGTGAACGTGACAGACACCTGGAGGTGGGGACAGGAAGGGGTTGAGGCGGATGCAACCTAGCGGTTCCCCGTCCTGAGATGAGAGTTTCCTCCTCACCCTTAACTGTCCTTGAGGAGCACAGCCTAGGGCCTGAGTGTTAGCTTCTCCCCTCAGGCAGACAAGACAGGAGAATGCATTTTGTAATCTCAAGGGATAGACGGAGCTTGTACGGAGAAGTGGCAAGGCCTCTGAGGAAAGCCAACACAA
The DNA here is from genome assembly GCF_963455335.1 of Martes martes. Classification (NCBI taxonomy): domain Eukaryota; kingdom Metazoa; phylum Chordata; class Mammalia; order Carnivora; family Mustelidae; genus Martes; species Martes martes. Next base: position 100,857,273 of record NC_137899.1, on the reverse strand, counting down.
CAAAGGCAAGACTCCTGTGTCAGGAGGGGCGGGACTGAGGGCAGCAGGCACAGAGGACGCAGCGTAATGACATCTTCATTACTGGGCTGACATGAAATAGCAGCAAGGTTAGCTAATGATTCCTCTGTGATACTGGACACATGGGGTGATGACAAACGATGATGAAGAAGAATTGGTTGGAGATGTTGAGACTTAAAAAACCATAATTGTTGAAATAAGGATTTCCAAGGAGGGCTTGAAGGACAGATCAGATAGAGCAGGAGAACGTTTTAGGGGGTTGAAATATTGGGTCAGTAAACCCTCCCCAAAGGCAACAGGAAAGGCTAAAGAGGTTAAAAGAATGAAGGAAAAGTTAAGAACTAAAGTTAATAACTTCATAAGAAGAGAGTAACTCAGGGGAAGGAGCTGCTTGAAGAAATAATGACTCAGAATATTCTCGAATAAATACTGGCCTTCAGAATAAAGAGGCTCCTAAAATACTAAACAGAGTAGATAAGAAAAAACCTTACACCTAGACCTATAGTTGTGGTTCGTAACCTAAGATCCCAAATCTCAGGTGTTCATCTACAGGAGTCTGGAGGCTGGAGATGGGATGGGAAACACCTTCCATGGTCAAAATTTTCACTAGCCTCTAAATAAAATTTAGCATTTTCTTCAATTAGGATTGTAGGGAAAATCACAGCAAGATTAGCAGTATCTGTGTCACTGTTGCTGATAGAAAATTGTAGATGTATTTCTATTACATAGTAGCTACAGATTTTTTGAAGTATCATTCATGGTCATGATGAAGTTGGACTTAAGGTAGTTACTAGATCTGATGCTAGCTAGGTCTTGTTATTTATAGCACTTGTATTTCTATGGTATCACTAATTTGCTGTTTTAAATGTTTGATAACTTTATTTCAATATATTTGGTTTCTTTTGTAATTTCATCTATTTTATGTTATTCATACAAAACATCATTCTGAGAAGAGGGACACAGGCTTTCAGCAGACCGGCCCCCAAAAGGCTAGGAGTGCTGCATTATAGTTAAGGAACACTAAAGGAGAAGAAAGAGAAGTTCAGAAATAAGGATGTAACTCGTGTCTAACTTCTCAATAGCAACGTTGCCAATAGAAGACAGTATCTCGAGAGCGTTGACTAAATATGGCAACTAGTGAAGAGATCTGTAAACATGTGAGTCTTGGAAGGATCCACCTATTTTGTTAGTCAAATCACCCTCGAGTAAAAGGGGAAATGAATCCACCAGGTAATAAGATATGGGAAGTAAGAGTAGGTGAAGAGAAAAACTTGGTAAATGCAATTAAAATAAGTATGCTGATAAGATTCTGCAATTAAAACCGTAAATGCTTTCACCATAGCAGGTAGTAAGGTGGGGAAGGAGGTCAGAGTGTTGTTTTTTTGCCTCATTCAGAACGGAGGTATTGATTTGCTTTTGTGGATGACAGAGAAAAAAACGCATAAGTATGAGTCTTGGTAAGTTAGGCACGGCTTCCAGAGGAATGCGAGTACAAATGCATGACCTCCGGATCAACTGAGTGATGGTTCAGTTCAATCAGTGTAAAGTAGATGGGGGGCGAGTGGGCGGGCGAACGAGTAGGCAAAACACAGTAAATTGAAAACGTAGGTAATAACCCTTGTTACCATAAAAGAAGAAATAACCCTTGTTACCATAAACGAAGAAAAAGGCAGAGATTCTCAAATCAAATTTTTACGAGATTCACCATTAGGATAGCTGAGATACTTTTAAATAAAAGGGTACCAACACCTGCACAAAACACCAGGAAAATATTAATTACAGCAGGGGCACTGCAGTGGTTTGAAGAGCAGAGGTAAAGCTGTGGGATGGAAAATATCATGAGGAATAAGGATACAATACCTCCTAAAGGTCACCGACACATTTAACTAGCTAAATGGCCTCAAATTATACAGAGCTACCGAGGATAGATTATTGACAGAATTAGAGAATTCAACCAATAAAGCCTGAAGTTTATACCCGGACACTGATCAGGTAAGCATTACTTGCTGAAATTAAGTATGTATATACCCTAGGATTCAGTAATTCTCCTGCGCACGCGCGTGCACACACACACACACACACACACACACACACGAGGAACCCTCCAACAACAGGGAGACAGGTATAAGTGCTCACGGAATGGTGTGGTAGCAGAGTTGGGGAAATTCAGGTATTCATCTTTAGAGGATGGAATAAATAAGGCGTCGGTGTACGCAGAATGGACTACTACACACACAGTATTCACAGAGCTATACAAATACATCTTAAAAGCATACGGCTGAGTGAAAGAGCAAGAAACAGACGAGATTTGTGGTGCAATGCCATTTATATAAATTATGACATGCGAAAGGCAATGCTATGAAGTTTCCAGAACATACATATATTTTTGTACAGATATATAGAGAGCGGGCTGGGAGGCCATACATAAAATACACTCGGGTGGGTGGCAGTGATGGGGAGAGAATGGAGTTGAGAATCGGGAAGAAAGATGAAACATAAGGAAGTGGAATTAAAATGAATGAGAAACACCACCGGGATGTGACAATGGGACCGGGAGGTGAAGAGTGGGCCCCTCGCGATCGGGACCCAGACAGTGGGACCAGTGGAGGAAGGGGAGAACGAGGCATCTATGGGGCAATTGTGATCGCTCGGGCTAGTGAACTGGGGTGTTGTCTCGTATCCTCAGGGAATCATGGGGGTGGGGGGAGCGGTGGGGCTGCGAGTGCGCATTCCTTCTCCAATGTTTGTGTCATGATACTAATTTCTTTTGTTACAGTCTTTTTCTGTGTGACAGTTGCCATTTATTCTCATGAACTTTAGTTCAGTCCTTACCGAAAGAGTCAAAAATGTATATGAAATTGTAAATCTGTTGGGAAAAAACCTTCCATGCTGATGGCAAAACTAGGGCCTTTACATTAAAACAGCTTCTCTCGATCAGACGGTGCCAGTGGTCATTAGAGAACTGGGAGGAGGACCCCAGAGTCCCTGAAGCATTTGTCTTTGAGGCATGGGAGCTACTGTACACAGAAGGTGAACCATGGGATTGGCTCTTTTCTTAGGCCCAAAATCTCTCTGAGCACGTCCACACATGGGAGCTCTGCCTGAGAAGGTGGCTCGGCACCCGGAAACCCGGCCGTTAACCGGCTGCCTTGTGAGGTTCCACAGGAGGGTAAGAGTACATGGTCCATCTGCTTATGCCGGAGTGTAAGAAAACAAGGTAAAAATAGTGGCTCTCACAACTTACTTAATATGTTAAAACTCTAACTGTAAAATCGAGAGCCAGGGTTGTAAAAGCTAAGAAATTTTGCTCACTGAAGGGTCAAGGTAGGGCGCTGGGTGGCTCAGTTGGTTGAGTGTCTGCCTGCCTTTGGCTCAGGTCATAATCCTGGGGTCTTGGGATCGAGTCCCACGTCGGACTCCGTGCTCAGCGGGGAGTCTGCTTCTCCCTCCCACCTTTGCCCCCACTTGTGCACTCTCTCTCTCTGTCAAATAAATAAATAAACTCTTCGGAAAAAAAAAAATAAAGGGCCAAGGTAGGAAAACATATGGCGGCTACTAGTGGGTGACTTCACCTGTGGTATGGTGGGGCAGAGGCAATTGTACTGAGCGGAGCAGAAACTCAGATGTGGCCTGGAGGCGGACTGTGGTGGAAGCAGGTCCTATTAAGGTAAGAGTAAGTGTCCTTGATCCCGGGGGTGAGAAGCTGAGAGGGCCCGTGGAGCAGCTTCTGGGTTCTATTTGCCGTTTTGCCTCATGGATAGTTTACTGATTTCATCTAGTGATCCTTATACTAGATCTTACCCAGCAAATCACTTTTCAATTCTTACCAATGACTGTGGTTTCCAGCCATGGCATCACGCCTCCTCTCTGTCTGGGGGAGAACCAGGGGACCAGTTATAAGGGTCGAAGGAGAAGCTCTTTTGCATTGGGGTCCTGGTTAGCATCTCAGCTATTGCCCGACAGGTAAGGCCTCAACTGGAAAGAAGGAGATTGAAAACTGTATTTGGGCCTAGACTGCTCTGAGATGCTATCTTTTGTAATATTCTCAGACTCTGTCTCCTCCTCCTCCTCCTCTTCTTCTTCTATTTTTTTTCTTTGGCTTCTGTCATGCTTGATTTTGGTCCATGGTACCCAGCGAGAAAGGTACTTCCAAAGAAGGTGATATGACTACTAACTCAAAGAAGCAACAAACACTATCTCATTCACTTACTCAGTTCACTGTGTACTTAGCAAATGCTCATTGGACATCCACTGTAGCAGTATTCTAGGTCTCTGTTGTCATGTAGCCTATCTTCTAGGGAAGGACACACAAAAAGAAATGAAAATATCACAAGTTCTAAGGAGAATGTAAAATGGGAAGTAACTGGTTACGTCAGGTTGAGTGACCAGAGAAGGCTTCCCTGAGAAGGCAGCTGAAGCTGAGGCATGTAGGACAAGAAGGAAAGGGCCTCTTCAGTGTCTGTGGAGGTATTTCAGGCAGATGGGACAGCCAGTGCAAATTCTCTAGAGGAGGAATAAGCTTGGTGTGTTCACAGCACATACCCAAACTGTGGAGACCAGCTAGGAGACTTGCTGCAACGGTCCAAGCAAGAAACAACCATGGCCCTGACGAGGGTAGAACTCATGGTAATGGAGAGCAGTGGACCACCTCAGGCACAGTCTGGAGGTAGAGTCACAGGATTTACTACCGATGGGTGGTGAGGAGGGAAAGAGAAGAATCGAGGGTAATTTCAAATTTTGGGTTCAAGCAAAAATGGGCTGGTGGTGATGTCATTTATTGAGATGGGAAGGTTGGGGGAAGAACAGGTTTGGGGTAGGCATTGAGAGCCTGCTGTGTTTTCTCTGAGATGCTCATTAGACTACCAAGCTGAGATGCTAAGTAGACAGTTGGATAAATGGGTGCAGAATTCATGAGAGAAGTAAAGTCTGGAGATTTCAATTTAAGAGTCATTGTTCCATGGATAGTACTGGTTGCCACTGGACTGGGTAAGATCACCTGGGGAAATGGATGGGTGGAGAAGAGAGGAAGGTTCTGTGATGCTTCAACGTCTAGTGGTCACAGAGAGGAAGAGAACTCACAGGAGAGACTAAGTCATGGAAAGCAAAAGGTGGGAGGAAAAGCGGGTGAGTACACTGCCATGGAACCCAAGAGAAGAAAGTATCTCATGAAGGGTGATGGGGGGGTTGCTGCTGGTGAAACCATGCCCTGTGGGGCTAATGAAGTCGAAAGCAGCAGAAAGTTCAAGCTTGTTTTTCAGAGAACTGTCTCCTCCCCATTGCTGCTGTGTCTTTCAGTCCCCACTAACAAGCCTACTAGCTTTCTCTGCAGAAGCTCTAGACTCAAGGTCAGCCGATAATGGTTCCATCTTGGGAACAAGCAAAGCCCTGCTTTCCTTACCTGAGATAATGAGCCCAAGACCTCATCCTGTTTATACTGGCTCTTAGAGCATGCCCATAGCTCCTTCTCTTCGTCCTGAGATAACCTCCTGATGTTGTTAGAGTTGACAGTCAGGTTCTAACAGGATACCTAGAGGCCAGCTATGGGTAAAGTCAGAGAGGCCTGTCCTGGCAGCACTTCCACAAGAAGCCAGATCAAACCAGGCAGGTCAAAGATGGCGGGTACCATGACCGGAAACCCCCAACCAAATCAGGAAGAAAAGGCACAAAAAACTGCTTCCAAGAAATCCCCGCCCCAAGTAATGAATATTCCACTCTCTAGTTAACAAATGTCAATAAACGACAGAAACCCAGGGTGCCCAGCTCTCACCTTGGAGTTTGCCTGCTCTCACATCTTGGGAGTGTATTTTCACTTTATTAAATGTTCCCACTTGTGTGGCTGCTGGTCTGCTGCGTTGGGTGTCTGTCCTTGAATTCTCTCTTGCGACAAGACCAAGAACTTTCGGAGACATCTTTGGGACACTCAGGGGCAAGCCTCAGGGCTCGGAGTCTCCCCAGTTCACCAGGCAACAGCCAGAGGCTGAATTTTGCCTCCTTCTGATGTGAAGTCTCCACTCCATGCTGAACACTGGATATAGGCTCCATGCATGTCACTCAGTGCACACGACCCATTTTCCTCGCGAGTAGTACTAAATTTCCCTACGCTTTCCATCAATGTGCGTGTAATCTCAACCCCTCTGGTTCTAAACCATGTGTTCCCTCCCCCTTTAGGGAGGTGGATTTGAGGCTTGTCTCCTCACTTGGCTGTCTCTTGAAGAAACTCTTTCCTTGCTGCCAACTTGATGTCTCCGTGGTTGGCTTTGCTTTGCATCGGGCAGATGGACTTGGGTTCAGTTACACTGGGAATAACAGAAAGAACACAGAATTCTGGATGTTCTCTAGACATCCGTGGGTTCTAGAGAGATCTGTGTTGACGACTTTGACAACCCTTTCAAAGGCCTTGCCAAAGTAAGTCAAAAAGAAAAAAAAACCAGCTTATTTTTGTATCACGAACTCTCAAGCAAGGCGGCTCATTCCCCACCAAGACTGCTTCTGCTTCTCCTGTTAATCCAAAAGCGTCGTATCTGTGTCTGCCCCTTTCCTCCTCCTGCCTGGATCTTTTGCGTTTTGATGTTATAGTGCACAGAACACTTGCCAGGCCAACTGAGGCTAGGCCTGACCCGCTAGTGTCCTACTCTAGACTCCATAACTGAGAGCAGCGCTTCTTCATGGGGGCCCTGTTGCCGTCTAGGGCGCACCCCCAAGTCTTTGTCAGGATGGATTCCCCAGTGCGTCATGGGGTGCGGGAATTCTGCCTGCAGCCTGTCGCTGGAGGTAGCAACTCCAAAGCCACCACGCTTTTCCAGATACCTGGGGTCCCATCGTCGCCCCAGGTGAGAATCGCCGGCACAGTCTGACCAAGGTGGCCGCTGTGTTCCCCTCAGCCTGACTCAGCACTCCATAGCTTTCTTCCTGAACCTGGACCCCTGACTTCCCTCTTCGTAAAACATTTACTTAAGAAAACATGGCATTGAAAATCCTTGCCTTGCCTTCCCCTTTGAGATGTAAATGTTTTCACAAGAGTCTGCCAGTTTTACAACCAGGAACACCTTTGGGGGAACCCAGGAGTCATCTCTTTGAAATGTAAACGTCAAGGGAGCCACGGCCAGTATCTGTGTTTCTGGGGGAGGTGGGCCCCTCACTCCACAGTAGTAACACTACCTGCTGCCAGGAAGATAGGAGAAAGTGTACTTCTCCTCTGGGTGAAGTTGTTAGCAAGCACAGACGGCCTGTGCTCTCTCCCACCCTAGCTCTGAAAAACGCGCCTGTGGATTTTACCACAATTAAAAAACAACACAAGAACAACATCCCTCTTTCGCTGTCAGTGGAGTTGAGCTCCGACCGAGCTGTGGCCGTCTCCCCTCTGCAGTAACCTCAAGCGACATCTTCCTTGCCTGTTGAACGCGGGTGTCGTTTGCTTTGACAAGATGAACCGTTCGGAGCGGGGTCTCTGGAATCAGACTGCGAGGGATCAAACCCGGCTCTGTCTCCTCCCAGCTGCATGACTCTGGGCTGTTAACTAGTCTTTGGCATTAGCTTTTTCACTGTGACAATAAAGCAGAAACTAGTAATAATTGGGGTGCCTGGGTGGCTCCGTCGGTTAAGCATCTGCCTTCAGCTCAGGTCATGATCTCAGGGTCCTGGGATCAAGCCCCGCATCGGGCTCTCTGCTCAGTGGGGAGCCTGCTTCCTCTTCTCTCTCTGCCTGCCTCGCTGCCTACTTGTGATCTCTCTCTCTCTCTGTGTCAAATAAATAAAATCTTAAAAAAAAAAAAAGGAACTAGTAATAATAGTATTTACTTTGCGAGAGGTGAACGGAGCTTGTGGCGCACTTGACCTTGAAGTGTGGTCCAGGACATTTGCTACTGAGGCAGGCTTGCAGGAAATGGGAACATTTCTGTGTTTTCATTCATGCTCTTTGGACTGTACATTTTTTACTCTAAACTTTTTGGATACAAAAAAGAATCATTCTATTCATACACAGATTTGGGTGTGCTTTTTGACTGGAATTCCATTTTTCCCTCGAAGACCACAAATGCTGATTCTCTCCTTGCTCTCCCAGTGACGCAGCGGTTCCGATGGTACTGGAATGATTCACTCACGATTCTGGGATACGGAGGGGGCGAGGACCAGCTGACCCAAAAAGCTCTATCGTGGAGTTTGGGGAAGTTGGGCTGTTTTCTGGGGCGCTAGCAAGGCCTAGCTCAGACAATGGTCATAGCGCTCTGTCCTCATTCACTTCTAAATCCATTTAAGAAACCTCCACTCGTCCAGGAGCTCAAGTGGCAGCTCAGGAGGAGTTTCCTGAGAAAGTGCTGGAGGACGGGGAGCCTGCAGGCCCTGGGGCTCCCACCGGCTGAGTCCGGAGGACAGCGCTCCTGCTTCTCCCGTCTCTAGCCAGGCAGGCTCTCCGCAAGCACAGAAGATCCTTTTGGGCTACAACTTGCCCAGAAGGGATGGCCTCCTTTAACCCCCAGAGAGATTTCAGAAGAGGTCAGAGTCGCGCGAGTTGAGCCTGGACATTTGTCATTCCGGTTCTCAAAGTGCCATTTAGGAGACTGAATCTTCCCAAACCTTCTGCAGCAGCTTCCAGCTCTCCCGAACTCCGACCTCCTCCTGAAACAACTGCCAAGCAGAGTGTCATGCTCTGGCCGGTGCCTGGCTTGCTGCAAAGCCGCTCCTCCAGCAGCCACCTGCCTTGAATAGCCGGCCTGGCTCCCCACGGTGGCCCACCCTCGCCAGCTCCTGGACCATGCCCTGGGCTGGCCGCCGGCTGCAGGCTGATGGCCCAGCAACCACCCCGCCCCTTCCTAGTCCTGACACAGCCGCTGCAGCTGCCAGGGCTCCCAGCTCCCCGGATGTCCCCATGCCAGAGAGGACTCTGGCTCAGTTCAGCCTGGCATTGTTCATGCCTCGATAATGACCTTGAGCATGTTTGCTATTCTCCGCCTCCTAAGAAAAATATGGCCCTTTGGCTGCCGTGGGGGATGCAGGTCTGAGCACCTGGGCTGGTTGAAGCTACCGATCACCGGGTGGTTTAAGTGTCTCTGCTGGGCCATCCCAGAAGCTCATCATATGCTCGTGGCTCACGCTGGATGGAAAACACGAGAAGATTTCATGCATCGTGCCGATAAGTATCAGCGACTGCTTCTTTCTTCCCATGTCCTTTGTCATGTTAAAGTTTGTTGCTTTTTCACTAAAGCAGAACCATAGCTGTAATAATCATTCTCACAGTAATGAGAATTACTGCCGAAACACCTGTGTGTTAATCCTCTTTTGATGACAGCTTTTAATTATATTCTCGACGTAGAGCGAGGGGGACTGTTCTCACTGTTTCTCCAGTTACTTTGAGAAAGGAGGCCCGAGCCTGGCCTTCCCTCAGAGCCCACTGTGTGTGCAAAGCCAAGAAGGACTTCCTGTCCCTTTCAGCTATAGTCTGAGTCCGAGCCCCTCCTTTCTAGAACAGAGAAGGAGCTCTTAGGCAGCTCCGCCCTATGTCTCACCTGCGATACTGACGCCCGTGTGATGTGTTCACACGGCCGCCTGCTGGCTTCCTGGCTGACCGAGAACATTCCAGAACCCCTGCTTGCTGCTCCTGCTCCGGGGTCACCGTGCAGCCCGATTCTGGATATCGAGGAGCAAACGTTTACGCAGGGGAGATTTGCTTCAGGGTGTGTGGGTTAAAGGATCACAGATTGGGTCAGGGCTTTCGGAACAGAGAAAGGAGCCCGCTGGAAGCAGGTTACATGAGGGTTACAGGTTCTACGGGAGGCGGTGAGGGTTACATGGAGGAAGAAAGCTAAGGGAGTAAAGGTAAAAGCAAAGATAAAGAAATAACTCAAAAGTTCATGAGTCTGATTCCACGCCAGGCATTCCAGAGCGCTTCTCCTGGACGGATTCAATCCCCCCTGAGACGTGGGAACTGTATTCCTATTTCACATGGAAATATTGAGTAATAACCTGCCCGTGGTCCCTCAGCGGCTCAAGTGGCAGAGATGGGATTCAAAGCCCACGTTAACCACACGGCGCTGCAGGAGGGAGGATCGCTCGGCACCTGTGGCTGAAGTTGGAGGAAATTCTGGAGACCAGCAAACCCAGCTCCAGCTCCTTTATTAGATGAAACTCGAGACTCGAGAGGAAAAGTGGGGACACTTGGTCAGGGCAGAACTTCTTAGGAGAGCAGGAGTCAGAACAGTCTTGGGAGAGCTGCCTGTAGGATTTCTCAGCTGCTGAACTGATTTTCTTTCTGGAAACAAGCCCTCCTCCCCACCACCCCTGGAGAGGACGTCTGTTGCAGAACAATTATTTTTTCACGCTGGTACACAATAGTTTGTGTCTGGGAGATGCGTCTGATGCCCACCTCTGAGACCAAAGGAAACGAGAAGCTTGGACGTGGACCTCCTTGTTCTGGTCAAGTGGAAAGCGGCTGCTGACTCATCATGGCAGCCCCCTGTTCGGAAGCTTTGTTCCCAGGTCACCAGTGCTGTCATAATTGTTAAATTCAAAGAATATTTCTTCTAGCCTGATTTTACACAGGGCTCTTGATATTATTTGGCAATAATAAACCGAGCATTTCACGGAACGCTCTCCTCTTCTAGATTCTTCCGGGCTTATTCCCTCCAGTTCCCTTCAGTCTTCTTGCTGAGATGCTATTTTTCTGCCTGTCCCTCCATTGTTCTGTCAAATTCCGACCTCAGCCCTCGACTGTTCTCTTCCTCTAAGTTGTTCTTGTTTAAACAAATCAGAATTCCAAGACCATAATAAATGCTTGCCTATCTCTTTCCATTTACAACTTTATTTGGTCTCCAAAATTTCTGGCTAGAGTGCATAGAAAGAAAGGGATAGGAAGAAAGTTGGAGTCCATCTCTACCCGGGGATAAGCTCAGAAAAAGAAGAAACTCAGGTCAGTTAGGGTCACCTGTTATGACGAAAACCAGGTAGAATTTAATCAGCATGCTTGAGATGGATAGGGTTGAGAAAAGCAAAACTCGTCTAGGTAATCTGGACAAGACGGATTGATAAAATGAAATTTGCTCGCAATATTCAGCAGGAATCAGAGGGCCTGATATGTAATTAATAAAAAATAATTTAAAAAAGTAATGCGTATATTTTGAGAACTACAACGTGAGGGCAGGATTTGGAAGGGGCTAGGTTCTAGTTGGGGTCGAGAGGAGTATTTTATTTCAAAATCGATGACTCTTTCATGGCCCCTGATGACACGGCTTGTTAACAAGTCAGTCTTACTTCCAAAGCTAACAAAGTGAACACGTTTGGAGGCTGCCCACATTGCACTGAAGGAGTTGACATCCAATTTTTGTGACTTTCTAATGTTCTCAAAGCATTCCAACACAATTATGAAAGACACCGTTGGGCTCTGGCCCTGGTTAAAATTAGCTGACCCTCAGTGAGGCTCTAGCGTGGGGTGACAGGTGGTAGGACTATGAACAACAGTCAGGTCACGTCTGGTTTTGTTTGGTGTGGGATGGCCACAGTTGACTGATTTGATCAATTAATCCCCAGAAACTCGGAGAGGGGTCTACGGTGGCCATAGCCTGAACATCCTTCAGACTTGCCCTCTTGTCATTCACCAGAGGAAAAATGGCTCATTCCCTAAGACATCAGTGTTCTGGAAAACAAAATTTAATATTTCATCATAGAAACAGGTACTAATTTGAAGTAACATTAGCTTCCGCTGGAATATGTCAAAAGCAGAGACCAAACTGTGAGGCTAGGTAGACTTCTTGCAAAGGATGTTTAACTCCTGCTCTGTTTAAATTTCTCAGTGTTGGTTTCTTTCTCATGTAAAGACAGTACGCAGGGAGGAGTTCACATCTTTCTCTGCCTAGAACCTTGAGGATGAGCAGAGAAAGGAATAATAGGTTTCTCCTCATCATTTTAAGCAAACCTGAACTTGGGGAGCTCATTTCCTTCTCTTTCTCCCTCCTTCCCTCCTTTCCTTCCTCACAGTTACAAGTGTCCTAAATTATCGAAGACTTTTATACAGTTCTAAAACCACAGACCTAACACTGCCCAGATCGGAGACCTCCGCGATACCCCAGCCTCCCCTCTGATCCTGCAGGTGAGGACCGCGAGCTCTGGAGAGAGCAGAAAGCGGGGCCAGATTTAGGTTCCCTGAGTCATCTTCCTTGTCTCATTCTGTCTTGATGGAGACTACACGAAGCTCAGACTCTTACTTTTGGAAAGACCTCTATCAAAACATTCCAGAGACTTTTATTTTTTTCCATTGTCAAGGTTATTAAAACCAACAGGGGGGTGGGGCAGGGAGCCCGGGTGGCTGAGTCGGTTAAGCACTGCCTCTTGGTTTTGGCTCAGGTATGGTCTCAGGGTTGCGGGATGGAGCCCCACGTCCCCATGTTGGGCTCTGCGCTCAGCAGGGAGTCTGCTGGAGATACTCTCTCCCTCTGTCCCTCCCCCGACTCACAGACACACCCGCTCTCTCTCTCTCTCTCTCTCTCTCTCAATAAATAAATAAAATCTTCAAACAACGACGATGACAACAGAAGGGAGTCACAAAGGCCTTTCCTTCTATTACTCACCAACAAAGAGCTGGCTGTAGAGCTCCAGGCGCGTGTGGCCTTCTGTGGGGGCCTTGCGGACCTGCTGCGGCAGCCGATCCACCTGTAAGCTGGCTTGCTTGACATTCCTCTCCGCGGTGACCCGGTGCCACTGGTCGTCATTTAGAGGGGAGGGCGACCGCACCACAATCTCCACCGGCCCATTTCCAACGTCAAACGAAAAGGACACTTCGGTGGCAGCTGCAGGAGTAGAAAGCGCAAGAGGCCCGTGAGTGGCTTCCTCAAAGCAGTGATTTTGAGAGGAAAAAACAAAGCCGGGAGAGAGAAAGAGTCTACGCCCATCATTCGCTACCAAAGTTCAACGGCAAAATCATGTGAGGAAGGCTAAAACATCAACCCGCTTTAACCATATTTCCTCCGAGGGGAGGGAAACTGATGTGGATCGGGGACCGGGAATACATTCATTTTCTTACTCAATCTTTAGAAGCTTGTCCGGAGGTTACCATCACGGACCCTCTCCAGATAAGCAAAGCCAGCCCTGGAGAAGTTAAGCACGTGCACAGTGTCTTACGCTCGGTGGGCAGGGGACCCGGGACCGTAACCCCAGCTTGCCAGGCCTCCCAGCCCCAGAGCTGGTGATCACACACAAACAATGTCACTCATTGCTCCCGGAGAGCTTTCTGGAACACCCGTGCCCTGCTCCCTCTGCGGGGGTTCTGGTTCGGTGGGTCTGGCAGAGAGCACCGGTGATTTTTAAAAGCTGCTTGGAAAATATTAATATATAGCTAGAGTTGAGAGCTAGTGCTTTGGGAGAGCTGACGAGAGTCTGTTTATTAACATAGTCCTTGCGGTTCCTCTTGCAAGCGAGGGCGCCGCGAGTGTTGAGGCGATGGAGGCGACCTGCGTCTCTTGGGCCGCTGTGGCTGTCCACAAGCTGCCTCAAGAGTCCTGCAGAACAGCCCCTCCCCCGAACCCCTGGCTGTGCAGCTCGGCCTCTCTCCACCCGGAATGCCGGATCCCTCTGGTAACCGACCCTCCAGCGCTGACCGCATAGCATTCTTTTTTTTCGTAGACCTGCTCAAAGTCCGTAATAAATCGCCTTTCACCAAGAGAACAGTGCATTAGGGTGGTTTGCTTTGGCGGCTTTCATCGTAAGGAGCTTTCCTACTTCACATTTTAGGTTTTAATTTCCTCAGTGGCCACCTAACACTTTATAAACGTGCTTTTTGAATGTGTATTTTTTTTTTCTTGCGATTGGCAGGAGAGGCCGCTGGGCAGGAACGCGGCGCCGGGGTCCCGGCTCCTCCGGCTTGGTGAGCTTTTCCGGACAGGAAAGACGCGGCCCGCGAGTGGATTTCCCAATGTCGCTTATAAAGAGATTCAGCCCCTTTATCTATCCACTAAGCCTTCTGCCTAATCTCTAAGCAGTTTAATTAAATATCTGTCATTTTTTCCCAGGCTAATGGAAAATTCAGCTTCTTCAGACTGGTACCATTTTGAGACGGTGTCGCAAGCAATCAAACTTCTAATTTAAAAGCCGCAGTGGGTTGGATTCTCTCCGGACCCAGACTGTTCCTTGCCTCTGGGTCAGGCTCCTCTGAAAGCTGCATTAACTTTATTAAGCTGGAGGGATTTTAGACGCAGCGCTCAATTTAATCAACCTAATTGTACCAAGGAATTTTGATCCTTTATGTCATTAGAAAGAGAACTTGAATTTTAACACCTGTGGTGAAGCTACACGTATTTCCGCAGAGCATCTCCTCTCTATAAGGGGCTCACGCCTTCGGGGGTCACGGTGACTCAGTGGAGGCCGGTGACCTTCACGATGTCTATGGGAAGACCAGAAGGCAGGTTGACGATCATACGACTCATGGACTGAACGATCCTTCCCTGTATTCCTGGCAGAGTCAGTGGAGAAAAGTTGCCTCTAGTGTTAAGACTGACTCTGTTGTGCTCCTGTAGTGCTACGTTTTAGCAGATGCATTTTGAAATGTAAGTTGTCAGAAGATCAAGAGCGCACGGGTTCCTGAGCTAAGTAGGAAAGATTGTTTCATTTTAAAGGCATCAACAACCATCAGGGAAATAGAATTTGGGGATAAATTGAGTTTAACCCTAAGGTTTGACTCGGGCGGGTGAGCGCTGCTCTCATTTCCTCCCCTCCTCGCTTCCTGCTATGATGAGTTTTTGTCGAGGTCCTTAAAATGTCACCATTTGGACAAACTCTGAGTACCAACAGTTAAGTAGGAAATGTCCAATTTTTTTTCTCTGCTTGGCACACTAGGGCCCGTGTTTCCTCCTGTGCACATGGTCTTCTTAACGCCAACACTTCACTCCAGAGGAGGAAAAGACGGCTCCAGGATCCTGCTGTAGCTCCGCCCCCAGGCGCAGTAAGAGACAGTCAAGGTCAAAGGCCTCTGAGAGCAGATTCCTCCGTAAAGGGCCTCTACTCAGGCTCTGGCGTAGAAATATTCACGTTTTCGGACATTCCTTCTCTTGCTTCCTGAGGAAGGGGCCGCGGGTCCCGCGTGAGTGCAAAGGAAAGGGCTCCGTTTCGTCAGTCACTCAGTGTCAGCTCCCCTGACTCTGCTAAGGGATGCCTTTGAGAATCCATCTCCCCGTCAAACGGCAAGTGTGTTTTAAAAGCTTCTAAAGTTCAGTTTGTGGCTGATTGCTCTTGCACTTCTGGGTGAGAGGAGCTGACATTTAAAAAGAGATAATTACAGAGAGAGTCAGGGAGCGAATAAAAGGGAGGCAGCATCAAAGACACGAGAGCCAATGACACTGTCCTCACTTAATGTGGGTCTCCAGTCGGAGGCTGCAGAGTTGCCCTGTTTCTGCCAGTAAGGCAGGACAGTTCTTACATACTGAAAGCAATCTTATTTCCAGAAATAAGTATTCGAGGACAGAATGGGATGTATTGAGTGTGACTCCCTGGAAAGAAGACTGTAGCCAACACGGATGGTTGTCTTTCTATTAGCGTCAAGAACTGGGAAGTGCGAGAGCTTTCCCCCGACGCCAACTGACAGCGGATTCACGTGAAACTCCCACGGTTTCACGGGTGCTGGTGGAAGACAGAAGCCTCCTGGGTCCAAGACAAAACACATTATTATTCACGGCACGGCAGGCAGCGTGGGCTTCGGGTCCACATGGGTTTCTCTTGTCGCCCAAGTTCCACTATGGGGGACCATGTGAGGCAGCCCAGATGGACGCTGCAGGGAGTTGATGTCGCAGCCGAGGGACCTGAACTTAAGAAACCCCACTCTTTTAAAGAGGCAGCTAGCAAACCAGCTCAATTTTTGCCCTGCGGAGAGACATTAGCTTCATTATCCTGGTTGGGAAAGAAATCTACCTCTGTCTTCTAAGACTGTGGGCCGCCCTCACATCCTTAGAGAGGTCTGAACAAAGCAACTGATGCCTCTTTCTCAGAAGACAAGCAGAAACTGGGGAGACCCCTGGGGAATGTTCCTCCAATAAATGGCCACACTCCCTTTTCCAGGTTTGTCCAGGAATCTCTGTACTCCCGCAGAACCATAAGCTTCAGGTGTGGATGGCCCTACCCCAGACCCAGAACATGAATCTGGATTTGTCAATTCAAATATGGCAACCTCACACTCCTTACCAGTTACCCACTTAGGATGGGACATATCATTCCCTCCTGCCTAACAGGATATGAGGAGAGTCTTTAGGGTTCTTTTGGGACAAATTTCTTAGCTCAGAGGAGAAGAGACAGTCAGCCTGTTTTTGTACCCCTTCATCTTGGGTGGACGTTGTGGCTCCTAATGTTGCCGGGGCCGTCTTGTAACCAGACGTGCAGAGGAAAACAGAGAGGGCGATGGGATAAACTTGGGTCCTTGGTGATGTTCAGCCCTTAAGTTATTCCCAGAGTCACTCAACGCTTTTCGTGTGAGACACTGACTATTGTTTGAGCCATTTTTTATTACAGCTGAAAGCATGTTCACCACTCTAGGGAATGGTTTGGGAATCAGTAGATGCAACCTCTGGTCATAGCTCTGCCTTTTCACCTTTTGGGTCTCAGAGGACTGGTGTCTAAAATGAGGATTACATTTACAGTTTTCCAAGACTTTCTGTGTCCAATCTCGAGGATCCCTTCGCATGGCAACATTCTGTGATGTAATTTGCAAGAGCTTCTAAGAGAACTAATAAAATACAGCTAATCTTACTGGTAATTTTAGATATCGGATCCTTACAGGGCGAAAAGAGATTACATGAAAAGAGAAATGCACAAGGTGGCATACTGGCATCAAGAAAGAGGAGAGATGGCGGAAAGGCCCTTTGAATCAGTCTGGTTCACGACTCCATCTGAGGGACTCAGAGCCATCAAGGGGACAGAACCACACACAGCTCCGGGTCCCGCCCCCCGTCCCTTTTCAGTTCCAGCAGGTGGCGCTATTCGCTCTCATTCTAACTCAACACACATTTTCGACAAATCCCCTCCAAGCTTCACGAACGGAGGGACCAATTTAACAACTGGCCAGAAGAGCAGACTCTTGGGCTCTGAGTTCTCTCAGCAGGTGAGGTAACACTTAGGCATTAGGTCTTTCAATATGGAACAGGTGAAGGGGAAAGACAAGGCCAGGTATACACCGTGGGCTTGCTGAGAAGACCGGCTAGCACTGTTGCAATTTTGACAATTTGTTTCTTCCATCTTAAAATGGAGCTTAAGGATTGGTAGGGTTATTCCGCACAAAATCTTGTTTGACCCATACAACGAAACTGGTAATAGGCAGACCAGATATTTTAGCCTCATTCTACAGTGGAGGATGTTATGGGTATATTTTCTTCTTTTATTAGGAAGGAAGGGCTAAGTGGACATCAGGAGACCAAAGGATTTAGGCAACATGAGAGGGTCACGAGAAGAGGCAGGTAGATGGCAAATAAGGTCCCTGTGAGAATCAGAGACAGGAGGAAAAGAAGGAAGAAGCAGGGGGACTATCTCTGCTCTTATCTAAGGCAGGGCTCCATCCGTAGCCCGGAGGCTCTCCACCCTTTCTTCCCTACACGAGGACTTCAGGGCCAGCAAGCTTCCCTTCTCTTCTATAGCACCAGTCATTAGCGCTCTGTTGCATCACTCGCACTTGAACCTTAGCAGCCACCACCACTACAAAACACTTCTCTTGACCTTATTTCTATTTCTTTGCTCTCTTTAGTTGCCACATTCCTTGAAAGAGCTTCCTGTAGTGTCTGTATCTGCTTCTGCTCCTCTTAGTCTTCCTTTAACCTCACTACCTAAGGCTTTCTTGTTCACTACATTGTAAACCGGTTCCTGCCCCAGGGCCTTAGCACTTACTGTTACCCAAATAACTCTGTGTCTGCATTACCCAAATAATTATGTGTCTGCTCTTTTACCCTTCTGCTCCCATGTCATCATATAGAAATTCCTTCCCTAAACCTTCCATGTTAAATAGTGAATCCCTCTCTCAGCTGCCTTTTCTCCTCTCTCCTGATTTTTTAAAATTTATTTTTTTTTTTTTTTTGGTTTTTAAAAAATTTTTTTTAAAGAATTTATTTATTTATTTGACAGAGAGATGGAGAGTACAAGTAGGCAGAGCAGCAGGCAGAGGGAGAGGGAGAAGCAGACTCCCTGCTGAGCAGGGAGCCTGATGCGGGCTCGATCCCAGGACACTGTATCATGACCTGAGTCGAAGGCAGCTGCTTAACCTACTGAGCCACCCAGGAGCCCCTGATTTTTTTTTTTTTTTTTGACCTGTGTAGCATGCATTGTATCACCATCTGGCACGATATACACATGCTCCTGGCCTCACTAAACAGAGGTGTTTTCCGTTTTGTTCATTCAGTAGATCCTCAGCACCTAGAACAATGCCTGTCGCAGAGTAGGCACAGCTTGTGAATAAATGAATCGATGAACAGAAACGCTCCTGCCGAGGAGGCCAAACTATTATAATATAGATGCTCTGAGCAAGGAAACCCACATATTTTCCAAAGGCAAACCAGAATTTAGGCGACAGGCATACATAAGGAATGGCATCTTCTATTCTACAAGCATCTGTCTCGAGAGCATAAAGTAGGAATGTAGATCTTCTCAGTCTAGAATCAGGATACATGGGTGACATCAGCTCGAAACAAACTATGCTAAAGGTTGTTTCCAAATATATGACATCTGAGGATCAAAGGCTTATCCAGGATAAGCTCAGCAGTGTCCTCAGAAGCATGTTCCAAAGGCTCCTGTCACAGAGATTCTCACGCAGTAAGTTGGGGCAGGACCTCGGAGTTTGCATTTTGTTAGCGCCAGGTGTCCCTGATGAAAACGGTCCTGGAATTCTGCTTTGATCACCAAGTGCCTTTCTAGCAGCAAGGTCCCAAGGATCAAAGTTTATTTCCTTGCCATCCAAAGAAAGATGTTCAAGACTGTACAGTAAAGAGTTTAACTTCGCTTAAAGAGCGGTCCCCACGCGGCCCCTGGCTTTGGGAGAGCAGTATCTAAACCCTTGAAATGTTGTGCCTGCTAGGAGTGTCTTTGTTCACCCGAGAGTCAGGCCGGAGAGTGTCACGGTGTGATTTAGCGTGGGGGCTGACGGTCAGTGTGGTGGAAGGGGGAGGTGTGGTGCACATAGTTCAGCGCCCCGGGGGGCTGGAGACAGAGGCCAGTCACGCGGGCAGTCAAGCATCCTACAGATCGGAGCCCGGTAAAGATTCTGAACACTGAGGCTCAGGGGAGCTGCCCCGCTTGGCGGTACCCAATGCGTTCTGTCACTGCCAATGCCAGGGAAGTGACGGGTCTGTGACTGCAGGGAGAGCACACCTGGAAAGTCAGCATCTGGCCTGTCTCGTGGTTCCTGCCCTGTGCGCTCCTGCTCCCGTCTGCATCTAAGCTCTCCCCTTTCCCTGTGATGACCGCAACCCCCAGCACAGCAGCCTTCCGCGAGTTCTGCGAGTCTTCCGGGAGCTGTTGGACTGAGGGTGGGTTTGACGACGCCCTGAACGTGCAGTGGGTGTCCGAGGTGCGTGCAGCCCCTCATGGGCTGTGGTCCTTCTAAGCTTGCCATTGGATTCTCGGCGAAAACCAAACAGCCAGTTCAGTTTCAAAGTATGTGATTGAGCGCAATCATGTTGAGCCCGGAGGACCTCTGAGGATGGGTTCTAAGCTCCACGCTCGCCCTCACAGCCCGGAAAGGGAACCGAGGCCGTGAGGTGCTGACATCCAGTTATAACTAAGCACAAAGGGTTCGTTTTTCTAATCATTCTGCACTGCCTTTCATATTAATGTACAGGAAATTAAAAAAAACACATTTTTCTTTGTAATAGTCATAGCGTGTGAATAGAGAAATTTTTAAAGCCAAATATGCATATTCACACCCTAAAACTTGGTGTTAAACACATCTGAAAACGAACACTGAGAAGGAAAGTTTATTTGAAGTCTTTTGGAAATTCTTCAAGGAAATGCCTGCAGCTTAAGAATCAATGTTATGAACTCATTTTAGAACCTCTGGTATCTTGATAACCTCTTGAGTATGAGAAATATTTCTCTTTATGTATCTTGGCCTTTAAGCTTTTTATTACGGTTAAAAAATAACTTCACAAACAAAGACATCCACAGAGAAAAGGAAGCAAAAGGGAGTTACCACCGGCCATGCAAAAAGCAGAGAGCCGTCTTTAAAATGCAAAGCCTTTCTAATTTTAGTTTTCTCCATGCATTTAGCTGCCTTCTGAGAATAACTTCTTGAATATTAATGGACCTATATGACTGAAAAAGGAAAAAGACAAAAATCTTTCCAAAATGACACGTGGTATGAAACAGGACCTGTCCTTAGCAAGGGACACGTCGACAGGTTTTAAATACCCTCGTGTTTGGAACCAGGGGAGATCTGTGTGCTGGGCAGAGAGGGCCCAGTTTGGAAAAATAGATGAAAGTCCCAGATGGTGACTGGGGGCAGGGGGTAGGGTATTTGTGATAAAAGGAAATGTAGAAGCTGGACCAGGGGTAATTTATGGGGTTGGTTTCAGGTGATGTCAGAGAGAGCAGGTGCTTTGAGATGCACGGCTTTGGAGAGTTCAAGGAGAATGGGCTGTGAGATGTGACGTCCAAAGGAGGAAATACGACCGTATTCTCAAACAGCTAGAATCAGAACAAAGCCGACAGGTGTAAACTTGAACCACTCTGGAACATATAAGGAGACAACGTACCAGTCAGTTAGTGAATTGGGGCTTCTAAGTGGCTGGGTGGTGGATGGCTCTGCCTGTCCGGACACTGATAATGAGGAAAAGCCACCAACGTGACCCCAGGAGGGGAGGATGAGGCTGCGCAAGAGGGCTGCTGGTGGGATCTGGGAATACGTCTCTCAGAGGCAGACTGACAAGGGCACGTCTGGGTTCTGGTTGCCACGGACTGAGTTGCAGCCCAGACTGTAGGTCTTAGCACAGGCACTGTTTGTCTCTCTCTGTTTTGTGCCAAATTGTTTCCTATCCAGAATAACCTTTCAAAGCTGCATTGGCATGACTTCAGACGAAGTCTCTCTTAAAAAAAAAAAAAAGTACCAAATAAAGATTCTAGATTCTACACATTATGGACACAGAATATAAAAAGAGATTCATTGTGTTCTCCACAACACCAGATGTACCTCAACCACAGCCTATTTGCAGTATCAGGCTGGGAATGGAGAAAAAGGGAAACTGCGTCACAGGCTAACGGAGACTTTAAACGAGAAAGCAGAGAGACAGGAAAGAATAGGAGAGCCACTGTTTATACAATAAGCTTTCTTAAAGTGTGAAAAACTTCTATTAAAGTTCCTTGGGCTCGCTGCAAGAGGTGCACAGCTGACCTAAATTATCTTGTTCATTTTCTCGGGCTATGATGACTGAAACTCATTCATTGTCTTCTACGTAGCAGGAATATTAGAAACGAGGAAACTTGGGGTTGAATATTAAAAATACAGGATCGCAGAATCCCAGGGTTGAAATGTCTCAGGATAAATGCTCTATCAGTAGTGTAGAAGGGTGAACACACCCAGAAGTCATATATTTCCACCTCTGAAAAATGACCGGAAGTCACTTCATGGTGGCCCTTAGGACTGCGCCACCAAATTTCTGCTTGAACCAAGTCACAGTCCTTCCTCATATGGCATGCTTCCCTCTCTCTTATTTCTGATGATAATAGCTGAAAACACAACCTTCCTGATTATACTGCATAAATAAATATTTGGGCTCCCTAAAGACTGCACAGAGAAAACCTGTGAGAATGCTTTTTTTAGGGTCCGTTTATACCAAGTTCAAATAACCACGTTTCCTTTTTTCAGGATTTGCTGATAGTTCCATTTTCTCTAGAATCACTCCATTGAGGGCACGGCTGCAGGTGGGTTTGCATGGCTGTTCAGACTCTGCCTAAGACTGGTTTCACGTACCCTCTAGAAGGTGAACAAGGTGTTGGAAGGTGTCACGTACCCTCTAGAAGGTGAACAAGGTGTTGGAAGGTGTACGAACAAGCTTGGGAACAGGGTCATCCACCAGGAACACTGTCCTGCTGGGCACGTCCTTGTGTGGTCTTCCCCAATGAGGTCCTTCATTTTCATATGGGTCTGCCCCGCCGCTTCATGCTGTGATAGGTGAGCGAGCCCCAAACACACGGGAAGTACGGAGTTTGCTATTGTGTGGGATGATGGGTTTGGGAATTCACAACGGGAAGCCAGTAGATCAGGACGTGAGAAAAATCTATCTTTCAAAAGTGAAGCCCAACAATAAAGGATCATTGGTTAAATGAAGCTCTTGGCAACTGAGACGCTGTTTCCCAATCTTTTTATAACCCACACTCCCATTTGTTGATATAAAAATGTGATTATTGTCTCCAGATGCTGATGTGCCCAGATATGGGAAGCTGGTGGGGAATAAAAAAATTCCTGAGTATTTCAGATAAACGCTCCACCAATCAACAATAATTTTTTTTTAGGATTTAATTATATATTTGAGAGAGAGAGAGACAGAGAGAGAGCACGTGCACACACCCACATGACTGTGCGAGTTCAGGGAGGGGCTGAAGGAGAGAATCTTAAGCAGACACCCCGCTGAGCACAGAGCCCAATGGAGGGCTCGAGCTCATGACCCTTGAGATCATGACCTGAGCTAAACCAAGAGCTGGATGCTTAACGGATTGAGCCACCCAGGCACCCCCCAAACAATAATTTTTTTTGTGCATTACATTCTGTAGATTACAGAACAAAAACAATAGCTTTTCTGTTTTATTTTGTTCATATCAAATAATGGTTTTCCAAACTACACACACTCTCTTAGAGATTCTGATACAGTCTCTATCCTCAGCCGAAAAAAGAAATCACTGTTGTGGAGTTTAAAAAAAAGAGAAAAACTGACATGGAAATCTGCTTCTAAAATATCATTACATGAAACAAGTGGGTTTTGAACAGTATGCACCATATGATCTTATTTTTGTAAAAAATCCTATGTAAGCACATAGAAAAATGTTTAGAAATGGCACACCAAAAGAGTATTGGTAAGTATACTAGAATATGAGATTATAGATGTTTTTTTTGTTTGTTTTTTCTTTCTGCTTCCCTGGATTTTTAAATCATTTAACTATAAACCAACAATATTTGTATAATTTTTAAAAGCCACAATCTGATAATTTCCACTTCTTTAACAAAGGTTGGTGACCTTTTAAGCAACCCTATTCTATAATCTTAATGAGCATTTAATCAGAGAGATTAATCAAAATGCAAAGAATGAGATTTCATTTAAATACAGAAAATTAGAAGGAATTTAAAAGTGGACTGAAGCATTCCTCCTTAGTTCTCTACTGTTTTTAAGATACCTGAGGAGATTAAAAAAAGAGGGAGTGTGTGGTCGAACTGTACCATAAAATAATTTTGAACAAGGTGTGAATTTTTTTTCCTATTAAAAATGGCTAAAAATAAGGGCATGCTATTTTTCAAAGTAAAATCCTCACAGGTCTGAAGTGCCCGCATGTTCCGTTGTTTAAACTAATGTATACAGGATTCGGAATGCAAGATGAGCATAATTCGGTGTTATAATTACACTTGACAGATATACACTGTTTCTATTATTCATTGGCTCTGGTTGCACTTACCCAGAAAGACCCTGTAGAATACTAAATATCAACCACTCTTCCTGAGAAGTCATTTGGCATTCTCATCAGTTCTCATCACAGGAATCAAATGCAGAGATGCAGAAAACCAAATTTGATCATTTTAACACTATCCGCAAAAGCAAGTAAAATGAGTAATTTCCCAAGAGGCGTTGGGTCCAGCTAGCTTTCTTTTGTCAAACTCTTAGCACAGATATGTGGGCGGGTCATTACTCTAATGAAAAACATCTTTAAACTGGTCCCTGGACTTTCACTATATTCTTTTCAATTCCTCAAATGCTCCACGATCTTCCTCCTCTACTTGCTTTCGCCTGTGCTATTTTCTCTCTGGAAAAATGCCTTTATCTCCTTTATTTCCCTGTCATCCTCCAAGGCAGAGCCAATGTTGCATCTCCTGGAACCTGCCTCTATGTCTTTAGGTAAGGTGAAAGCCGATTCCTTTCCACTGCCGCGGTGCCTGTGGCAGACGCTGGTAACTTTTCATGAGAAGTTTATGTTTTCCCTCCCACAGTCACCTCCAAGAAGCCACCGT
Organism: Martes martes; assembly: GCF_963455335.1. NCBI lineage: Eukaryota > Metazoa > Chordata > Mammalia > Carnivora > Mustelidae > Martes > Martes martes. The sequence goes on along the minus strand of NC_137899.1, from coordinate 100,833,101 downwards.
GCATCCAGGAGCTGCATTTTCCAGTCCTCTGAAATCTTGGTGGAGCCACGTGGCCAGTTACAACCAATGGAATGAGAGCGGGAGTGTGTGTCACCTCTGGACCGGTGTGGATAGGAGACAAGGCTTCTCCACCCTCCCTTTCTCCGTCTGCCAGCTGGGCTTAGTAAAGCCAAGGCTCCATGAGATGGTGGAGCCACAATACAAAAGAAGCCTTGAGCTCGAGTCACCTTGTGCAAGAACTTCATAGAGCAGAGCATGAATGTTAGACCGCCACATAGTCACCGAAACCTGGGGTATTAGTCATTACAGCAGCTTAACGTGTTCCTACACATGAACATCTCTCATTCCTGATTCGCTTATTTATGAGGTTAAAAAGTTAGCCAAAGGGTCTTCTCCCTCAGACCACTGGGATTTTGAAGGGGTGAATTCTATCATAATGGTCTTATTATAGTTTCAACACTCATCTATCAGAACACTGTGACATTAAAAAAAATATGGGTTGTGATATTATAGTTGAATGAATTTGTGGCATTCTGTAATTGCTAGAACTAGGACATTTTAGAGGAAAGAGAAGGGCTAGGAGCCATCTGGGAGCTTAGACTGACTCCTATGTGTGCCTGTGAATGTTGCAGCTGCCTCCTTTGCTCACCCCACCAAGCTGAGCCCCATGAAAGTCAGAAAGGCAAACAAACCCTCGCCCTCTGGGGAGGTTTGTCAAGGACAAGCTCAACATTGAGAAACACGGGCAGAAATTTCCTTTGTTCTTCAACATTTCTGTTCTACACTGAACAGACTCCAGAACCTACAACCCAGACTTCAAGCAGACGTGCGCACTTTTCACTTTTCAGCCACACTTAGAAAACAAACAAACCACCAAAGACTTTACGGTTAGCCATGGAATACGAGTGCCATTTACAAGACGATCTCTATAAGAAAGTGTATTCCAAGGTTCCAAAGAGCCGGCTCAGGAACTCCTATACCATGATCCTGTGCAAGTCGGGAGTTACCTAAACTAACACATGGGGGAAAAGTAAAATATAAATATTATAGAGTTAGAAACAAGTCTTTTTTCCTCAAGTGCTTAAGAATAGTATATTTCCGCTCTGACCCTCATCCTGTATGAGAATTCATGGAAGCCTTTATGTTTCCCTTTGTCTCCTCAAAGTTCCTATCTTGATCGCTATGAAATGTTATCTTGTGATTGCAGCAAAATGTGTCTTTAAGAAGAGAACTCCCTGAAATCTTTATTTGTAAAAAACTGTTCTCCAGTTGACATCTAGTTGGCCGGTCTTCTTTCACCTGGTTTTACTTTAGATGTTTGTCTGATGAGTTGCAAAACCCTAGCATTGTTATGCTTACCATCGTCTTTGGCCCTTTGAGATATGTCTGGTTTTGAGCTATTTCAAGTAATCTTCCCTAGTCACTCACTATATTTAAATGAAGCTCTGCTCCCTGATTTATTGTATCTTCTTCTTCTTCTTTTAACCAGCTTTGAATTAATTGGTCCCAAGTGTCATCCTTCGTTGAATCAATTCACCAGCATTAGTAACATGCATTAACTGGCAATGGCACCAACCTTTTCTCCTTGAGACATTTGTTTCCATGAAAATAGAGAGCCTGTACAGATACTGTTCTCTTCTAAAATGGCAGAAGTAAGGTCTCTAATCTTATGTTAACTCCACATAGAGATTTCTACTTTTCTCACTAATCCTGGTGTTTATTACTGAGTAATAATAGTACACTCTTCCTCCCATCTCTGCCTCCCACCAGAATGCATGAATTCAAGCCTCTTTAATCTCTTCTCTTAGAATGCCTGTTGTCTTCTGGCTGGCCATAGGCAGGCTGATTCTAGTGGCTGGTCTTTTTCAGCACTTTCACATGCCATCTTTTTGAAAGAAAAGATTTTTTGTCCTACCACACACCGTAAATAGTACAGAACACATTAGAATTAGAGAAAGTGAGATAGAAGAAACATTTTATCAGCAAAAATATCTCTATGAAACTGTAGCATTATTCTATAGTATGACACCCACCATATACTCTATGCAGACAAACAGTATATAAAGATGCTCCTTAATGAGGATGTCTGGGTAATTTTCCAGGCAATGCATGGAATTGTCTTATAGAAATTTCAGTATTTTTAGAAAAAAATGAAAGACTTCTATGATATGTATATTTTATATTTTAAATCAAGATGTGGTAAAAAAAATTATTTGTGTGGGCAGGATTTCAACAGGGGGAGGTGGGGAGAGACCATTCCAGAACAGGCAAAGACACAGCAGGTTATAAGAAAGTTTGGGTGGAGACCAGAGAATGTCAGTAGATGGGAGGGGGGAGCCTAAAGCAAAAGCTTGTGGTACTGGTGGGTGAGGGGCAAAATTGTTATGTAAAGAAGACTAAAAAATTAGGTTAAAGCCTGGAATCATTTGTCAAGCTTAAGTACTTGAACTCTGCATTATAATGCATTGACAAACCATCATGGTGTGTAAGAAAAGGAATGACAGGACAGATCTGTAGAAATCTATCCTCACTGGGGAGGGCAGATGTCAGGAGGGAGGGAAGGAAGTGAGGGAGAAAAATTATAAGGCCCTCTGAATCAAGAATCCAAGGCATTGTAGCTAACGGAGCTGTCATGGGGGATAAAGAGAGAAGTTTGAAAAGATTTCATTATCTTTGCATTTTTGTTTCATTCATCTTTTTGCAACTAGTTGGAATTGATGCTTTCTCTGGGACTGTTCTGGTATGATGACATACCATAAGGAACATCAGAATAACATTTCTCTATATTAAAAATAGAGTGTTCTGTCAAGATAAACAGTCTATCTAGTGTGGGGACATCAGTGAAACATTAAATATGACTTCAATCTTTCTAACCTGGATCATGAAGAAAGTGGTGATGGCATTAATTAAGATGGGGAACACAGGAGAGGGCTTTTGGGTGAAGATGATGGATTTTCATTTTGACATATTGAGCTTGAGGTACCTTGGGTGATTCTGATGGATTCTTAATTAGAATTTACAAGTAGGGGTCCATGATTTTGGGAAATCTCCTAATTACATTTAGTTGAAGCATGTGTATAGGCTGGAATTTATTTGAAGCAGATATCATTTGTTCTCATATAACTCTCCTCCCATCATCTTTAGGAGAACTGAGAACCACGGAATGGAAAGTGAAGATGATGCTTCCTTATGAGTTCACTTAGAATGGGAGGTGGCAAGTCACAGGTGATGCTGATGGCTTCCGGGAGGTTTATAGGATTGTTGATGCTAGAAGAGCCCTTAAAGATGGTCCGGCTTGCCCTTCTTATTTTCCAAGGGAACGTGATGGCATCTGGGGAGGTAAAGCAAGTGGTCTTGGGTCGCTCAGCCTGAAATCCCAGTCTTTATTTCTCTTGTTGAAAAATCGTTTCATTAACTTCTTTTTGTCATTCAATCATTCCAGATTTTCTCACAGCAGGGTTTTTCTTTTTCCATTACTGTATATTTATATGCAGTAAAATGTGCAAATCTTAAGTGTTCAGTTGAGTAAATTTTGACATATATGATCACTCCTTGGATCAAGATATGGAACATTTCCACTATTGCAGAAGGCTCCTTTGAGGCCCCTTCCAGTCAACGTTCCTAACCCCCAGAGATGGCTACTGTTCTGACTTCTATCTCTGTGGACTACTTTGGCCTATTTTTGAATGTCACGTAAAAGATATCGGTATATGTTGTAACGTACATACAACGTAATGTCTGCGAAGGAATCCCGTCTCTTAACATTTACTTACTTTTTATTGTCCTAAAATGCCTTTACTTGGACTCCGTAAATGGGCTGGGGGGCTACAGTGGAGATGCTAAGGGCACAGGAGCCTGCAGGGAGGCTCTCTGGAGCTTGTTTTCTGGATTCCACTTGATTTTCAGAGCAGAAGTGGAGTCCCAGTGGACGGACAAGCTATCTCTTTGGGTGTGACCCATAACACCCAAGGTAATGGATAATTTTTCACATCAGGAGGACATCCTCCTCTACAGTCTACCCTTATAACTCTAGGATACCTTTGCCCAGTATTCAAAGGACTGTCCCCTCAGGGAGAAGGGCAAAGAAATCTGAGTAAATGTAATCTTTGTTATTTACTATTTGTCTATCTTTTAATACTTAAAATGCAAACAGCTAATACATTACATAGCTTTAATGTAGCACAAATTTCCTCTTTAAAATTGCATCTCTGAACTTTTTTGGGGGGTCTATAATAGAAATCAAAAAACTACATCAAAGATACAGAATTTTTTAAATTAAAGAATCACAATAATGCTCAGGCTTTTAATTTATTTATTTTTTTTCCCTTAGGTTTTTTTTTCCTTATGTCTTTTAATGACCAAGTCAGAATCATTCTTAAGATCCCAAACCTTTCATAGAGACTGAGCTCATACCTAGACTTGCAAAGTAGTAGAACCACTAAAATTCTTCCTAAATCTATGTGGATAATCCAGGTTGGTTTAGACAATTAAAAGAAAATTAATATAAATTAATTAGGAGCCAACACCTGTTTTGTATTAATAATAACTCACAATATATATAAAAGAAAAAAAAAAACCCTAAATAGCATCCCCATGGCAAAACAGTCCAGCTAAGTGGGGTCAGACATTTCTCATGTTTATATTAGTGAAGTTCTTTAATATAAAAGTTGTTCCAATTCTGAAATAAATTGCTGTTAGTTTATTTCTTCTGATTCATCAATTTCTCTGTATTGCAGAATATTTTCTCTCTGACTTTCTCAAGCATGTGTATTGCAGAAGGCTGCATCTTGGAAAATGAAAGTTTTTCCTTAATACTTTTTCCTAAGATTAGCAGGACATTAGACTGCTACCTCCACATTTTTGTGGAGATATTCCTGCGAAATGCAAATATTTTCTCCAGCTCATCCTGATATCTGAAAAAGCTCAAACTTGGTGAACACAGGAGCTTATGCTAACGTATTACAACAGTTTCTGTTGCTTTTCCTGAATGTTTCCTGGTCAGTGAACACGTCCTTCAAAAATTTTCCACCGTGTCCAAAAAGAAAAAAATGTTTTCCCCACTGTTTCCTCTGAAATCTCTTTTAAATTGTTAAGCAAAAATAAAAACTTAATGTGTAACTATCAAAGGTGATGGATGTTAACTAGACTTACAGTGGTGATCATTTTGTAATATATAAAAATACTGAACCATTATGTTGTACACCTGCAGCTAATACAATGTTATATGTTAATCATCTGTCAATTATAAAAAAAAAAAAAAGAAAAGAAAAAAGTAAAAATACCTCCATGGTCACTGTTTATCATCAGACAGTGCCAACAGTCTCCTGACTGCAGCCCACCTTCGGGGAACCTACTGTACCAACATCAGCACTGCAACCCCTTCTCCCAGTGACGTCAGGGGTAGGCAGGGTGGCGTCCCCCTGTGACACACGCTCACTCTTCCCATGCTTCACGTTGTCATCGTTTGGATCCGGGGACTGGAACATTCGGCTCACAGGTTCTGTGTCCACTCCACCCACTGCCATCACCAGTCCGGGTCCCAGCGGTGATGTGGATGACCTGCCAACCCTCTGGCCTCTTCGTCATTCCCTGATTTTCTCCACAGCCCTTCCATACCACCTACAATCCCCCTTGCATGGCCAGACTCTGCATCTCAGACCTTCTTACCACCCCAGCTGCTTTCCTGTGAGATCTCCAGCTCCAAAACTTCACCAGCCATCATCTTTCCTTCCACATTTCAGTGTATTCTGTGTCATTGTTTTGAACAGCAGCCCTTCCACTGTGGTGATCCCCTTCTCCACCCAGATTTTCCATGGTTCTCTATGTAAACTAGCACCTCCTCTCTTCCTCTCATTTGCCCAACAAACTCCTATGGCCTCTGCTGTGTGCCAGGCAGTGCTCTGGCCCTGGAGAGGCAATGGTACTAGGTGCTCCATATGCCCCCTCCCTGGTGTGGGGTGCAGAAACCCCCTTTTTTGAAAAAAAAAAAAAACAGATTTTACTTATATATTTGACAGATCGAGAGAGAGCGCACAAGTAGGCAGAGCAGCAGGCAGAGGGAGAGGGAGAAGCAGACTTCCCGCTGAGCAGGGACCCTGACGCAGGACTTGATCCCAGGACCCAGGGATCATGACCTGAGCTGAAGGCAGAGGCTTAACCCACTGAGCCCTGCAGGTGCCCCCAGAAACACCTTCTGATGTATCCACACCATGTAAGACTTTGGCATCCTGAGCCTGAAATTCTCTTTCTCATTCATTTTGAGGCTCAGTTAAAATGATACAATGTCTAGAGGACCTTTTCTTATTCTCCAGTCAGAATCAACTGTTTGTGCAGCTGGGCCACCACTGTATATCACTTGTGTTTCTAATGTTTATTTCATCTTGCCCAAAATATTGTTTTCTATCCTAGTCTCTCCCACTGGATGGTGTGCGCCTCTGGGATGGGGCTGAGTCTTATTCTTCTTGAGGTCCTCTTTGGCACATACAGGGGAGCCAATAAATATTGGCTGTAATACCTAGACTGATACATATTTAGAATCGGATCCGGGGCCAAAATACCTCCATTGCTTGTATCATCCATCACACTCGTTCACAGAGCCAAGTGCTCGTAGTTCTCACACACCTGTCACGTTCCCCATCCCGACACTTTCGTTTATGCTTCTGTGTGCACCGTCTTCTCCTCCTAGAATTCTTTCCCCTACCTCTTCGTCCAGCTAACGTCTTCGCCTGCTCTTCCTGACCTAAACCAGGCATCACCTTGTCTTCCTCCTCATCCCCAGGAATGGCTCCTTACCTCTCCTCTAGAAGTGTACAGCGCCTTAAGGCTATCACTGTGACTCACTTATTGTATTTCAATGATCACAAGCACACTATCTGGAATCAGCTGTGTGACTGTGTAGCCCTAGTTCTCTCTTCTTTAAAATGTGGCTAGAACTTGCTATAAAACCTAAAACTGTTACTACCTATAAAAGCGTTAGAACAGTGCCCGGAACTTAAGAAAGGTTCAGTGAAGTCATGCATCCGTACTGTTATGAAAGTGTCTGTCTCCTTCCCTAGGTGAGGATGTTGGGTTCCGTCATCTCATCTTAGACCCTTTGAGGTCTACCCATGCCTCTGCCCCGGCAGGTGCTCTGTAAGTGGTGGCCTGATGATGGGACCATGGTCCCATCATCAGGCCACCACTTACAGAGCAGAGTGATCACTATCGTAGCCACAAAAGGGTTCTAGACAAGTTAAGTTGTTCCCTAGGGGCAACTCTGAAAGACTAAATGGATCTATCTACGGTGGTTAGTGAATCTTTTTGGGGAAACGTCCCTCTGCCATCTCAAAAATACTAACAAACACACAAGCAAACAAAAACAACAAACGCAAAATCATTTCTGATTTGGAAAGTGACCCCCACGTTCGTGGCTTATCGTCTCCTCACTCTGACCTGTTTCTCTCGGCCCCTTCAGAAGTTCGGATTCTGGATTGCACTCATTTCCCCCTCCTTGGGGCCCCACTCCCCAGACAGACCCCTCTCCCATTCCCCCAATCTCTTCTCGTTTGCCAGATTCTCCTCCTTACTATAATGTGAGCTCAGGTCTCCACCACATACAACAGCTGCGAGAACAAACAAAACCTCAGGCCCCGATCCCTGTATCCACCTCCACTCACTCCACAGGCTCTTACTTTTGGACAGTGACCACTACATGTTAAACTTGACAGATGCTTTAAGTCCTTAGTTTTGTGACCTCTCAGTTCGGTAGTACCAAACACTCTTTTTTTGTTCTTCTTGAAATCCTGTCTCCATCTGATCCCTGGGATATCACTGTCTCCCTACTTCTCTGCTCATCTGTTACAAGCTGTTTTCTTCCTTAAATGTGGGTCCCACTCTCAGACATCTTCTTCCCTGTCTCTATACATTTGTCCTGGGCCATCTCATTCATGCAGAAGGCACCAGATACTTATTTCCTGATGGTTCTCTTAGTGATGGTGACTCTCACGCTGTTTATTTCTGACTCCAGCCTCTCTGTTGGGATCTCGTATGATCGCCGCCTTTAGACGTGGCCTTTGGGATAGACGCTACCATAGCCTGTACCTGTACAAGTGCTCCACCTGCTCAATCGTCAAATCCAGAAACACTGGTTTCATTCTAGAACCTTCCTTCCTATTTCATCCTCACAGCCATTTGGTAAAATCAGTGGACTCTAGCTCCTCAGGGTCTCTCATATCTCTACCCCTATGTTGCTGTCTCCCCCTTCCATTCCCCCCGCCTCTATCTTAATACAGGCCTCCCATTGCTTCTTGACTGTCTTTCCATCTTCTCTCTGGTGAATGCGAATCTGATCGCGTTCTGCCCCTGCTCACTGTAACTGTCAGGGACAGGTCAAGCAAAATCTGTCCCCTGAGCCCACAGCACATCGAGTGCTCTGTCCCCGGCTCTCTGCTCCCCAACACACGGGCTCCCTGCTGTAGCCACTCCCTGCTGAGTCCTTGGGTTCTGCCTCCCAAGCTTCACCTGCTGGTGTGGCCCCTCCTGCCACGCTTTCCTTCCCGATCTCCGCTCCGCCCCACGTTCGTCACTTTCCTGGCTCCTGCTCAGAAATCACAATTTAATTACAGCGTCACACTCCCTGGGAAGCACTCCTTGTCTTCCAGTCAGTTTCAGTCCTCCTCCTCGGAGCTCTCAGCCACCTCAATGTCTTCTGGGAGGTGGCGTGGTCTGGTGTTAACAGCAATGACTCTGGGACAGACGGAAAATGTTTGGGGTCAGGCACCAGCCCTGCCACTTCCTAACTGGGTGATCTTGGCAACTTACTTGCCCTGTGCCTCAGTTTCCTCATTTGTAAGGCAGAGATGTTCATGGGATTGCCCACGTCAAAGGTTGGTTAGGATGTGAGATGATTTACATAAAATCCGTGCAACAGTGCTGGAGACACAGTGAGCCTGAATAAAGCTGAGCTATTTTTATTATTATCGTACCTACTGGTTTACTTGTCTACTTTCCAAAACAAACAAAAAGAACTCTGATTTCTCTCTGAGGGAAGGGAGCCATGACTATGTTTTTTGACTATGTTCCCTCGGCACCTCGCACAGCATCTGGAACGTTGTAGGCACTCAATGAACACTCACTGAATGAACGAACACATACAGACATTAAGTGAAATATAGCCTTAAAATTGTACCTGTAAAGTATGCTAATGAGTAACATCCGTCTAATTTTATCTTGCGTGTTTTCTGCCTTGCACAGTAAGATGTTGATGATATCTCATTAACTTAGTGTAACTGACTCACTGTTCCCAGAGTCAAGAATCTTCTACTCCTGACAGGAGGGCACGATGTAGTTAATTAACAGAAATGTTATTCTGGAAGCCATGAACTGCGTAGGCATGAACTGTGACAAAATTCCTCGGGGACACAAGCAAAGAAACAAAATTTGAATTCCTATCAGAAAGAGATCAGAAAGCCTACCAAGGTAAAGGGGGAAAAAGCAGCAGAGACAGTTTTTTTAAAAGCGTGACTCCAGGAACCATCTTTCCTGAGCTTTCTGGCCGGGAAACCAGTCAGGTGTGCAGAGCACCTCAGCCATGCGCGCGCAAGAGACAGGTGGGGATAGAGCGTGTCACCTCCACCCACGGCCCATGCTTCCTGCAGAGAAGAGTCTGGAGTAACGTGGTAACTGGGGCAGCAGCAAGCCTTCATCTGGCCATTTTTCCTCCATGTTCTTCAGGAAACCATTGCTTCTTGTTTGCTTTGAGGAATTTTTTCTTAAATACAGAAACCTGTCCTTCTTCCTCCTGTAGGCTCCTTGGAACCTACAGGAGATGCTCTAGTATGGTGGGTATTTGATGTCTCTGCCACTGGGGGATCTCACGTCTGCCCTTAGGAATTGGCAGAAGCTCTAGAGACTCCAAGTGGAGGCCAGCCTCTAGTCTGAATGTCCCCCCCTTCTTGACCAGCGGGAGGCACTCTGACAAAACAAGACCATCATTCTCCCTCTGCATGGAGTTTTCACCTGATGGAAAGCCTGGGGAAACTCTGAGCTTCTCTGAAGATGTTTCATCATCAGAAATAACTGAAATTCTACCATGCAGGTACTAAATAGAAACCCTTGCTCTGTGCATACTTGGTTTGCCTGCTTTCCAACCCAGGCACAGGCTTACAAAACAAAGACAAGGCAATTTTATAGAAGCATATAGCATTACTCAAACATGGATTGTCAGTTTTCTTTTTTGCCATGAGGTATTTCTAAAATACAATCCAACCAATGTAGAAGTTGGAAAATAGTTTGAATCTATTAATTTTAACTGTGGAAATGAAAATCCTTTTAAAATAATTCCAATCCATAATTCATGTAAAGAGAGGATGGCTCTTTAATTACTTTTTTGTTTTTGAAGATTTTATTTTTAAGTGATCTCTGTACCTAACATGGGGCCTGAACCTACAACCCTGAGATTAAGAGTCCCAGGCTCTACTGGCTGAGCCAGCCAGGTGTTCCTGACTATTTACTTTTTAATTCTAGGGCTAGAATATTTTCAGTTTTCCTTTACATCTATACTGAGCAGCCCCAGGGATATGATCATGATACCTCCTAGATACTGAAATAAATGCTTTATGAGTAGCCATATTCTATTATCGTAATGGCCCCACAAATTACCACCCCCATTTTACAGATCAGGAAATCAGGGTTCTAAGAGATGAAGCAATTTACCCAAGGACTTGGATTTCGACCCGAGACTATGAATTCCAAAGACTGCTAATCACAGTTCACTATTTTACCAAAAGAATCCCATGGGACTGTAGCAGAAAAAAACTTGCCTGAGATTCCCTTTTTAAAAGACCATATTGCATAATTGCAACTACAAAAAGAGAAAAACACGCCATCAGATATTTCTGGGAAATGGGTTTGGTATCGTGATGCATAAAGGGCAGAGACTGGGAGAAAGGAGACACTTTGATGTAGGGAAGGGATACCGAGATTTTGGGGAGAGACATGGGACCTTGACTTGCGTCCCCATTCTGTCATCTATGCTGATTCTTTCTTGGTCTGAACGGCCAGGAGAGCCCGACGTGTGCAAATATTCGCCAAACCTGGGAGCGTGTGGACTGTACATTCCGGAAGCTAATCCTCTGCCCCGAGGATAAAATGGCTTTGGAATAATGAGAACTGCCCTTCTCACCCCCCAGTGCACCCCCACCTTCCACAGATGGCATTCCCCGAGCCACATGACCTCGGAAGGGTCTTTGGGACCCAAGGCAAGCTGCGCTGAGCCAGAAAGCATCTGCTCTTGCTCTGACGATGTTAGTTTCTGCGCCCTTAGCTAAATAAATTCAGAACGGAATCCTTTAGAGGGTGTGTGGGTTGGGGGCCTCTTCTGGAAAGCTACAGACTCGAAAGTTGCTACGTAGAACTCAATGCTGTGTCTACGCTGCATCATTAACTCATACGGACATTAAATTTTATGATCCCTCTTTTCCTTTGTATTATTCCTCCCACTGTCTTATGTTTTACTCCTGATCATTTTACACAATCCTCTGTCTCCTCTTAACCCCGAATCCTTGGGAAGGAAACACACGTATAAACTTTAAATACACAATCTTTCCCCGTGTTGTGGGAGCAATTTACTCTCCCAACTTCTTCCTTGGATAGCATTGCATGGGAATGTCTGAATGCACCTGCTTCCTTGGGACCAGCCCGAGGTGGGGTGCTTAGGTCCGTCTCGAGTTTGTGTATCCATCTTCTGGCACCATTGCCGGAATGAAGGCGACCACTGATGTTTGGATCCAATGACACCACATAATCAGGGTCGGGATCAGCCGGAAGTACCAAGAGAGGCTACTGACGAGTTGACAGAGAGTTTGTACTCACATTTCAGCTCGAGTTTGATGAAATCCGTGTTGCCCAGATTTTCCAGAAACACTCCCCGGGGGATTAACGTTTTGAAGTAGAAAGAAATGTCGGCACTAGTTTCCCCTTGGAAAGTAGAGAAGTGCAGGTAGGATGATGGATTTGGGAAAGAAGCAGCATTCCAGTAGTTCCCTGTGGGGGGGAAAAAAACAGGGTAATTTATACCTTGATCATGGGAGTAACGAAAAAGAGCCATTTCTTGAGTTTTAACAAGTTTCCATTGGCAATGGCTCGTTTCCCTGTATCCTGCTGCACATCACTGCACAAAATCCCCACAAACTTATTTTTGACTTTCCCGAAGTTCTATGTGTGTGTAAGAAAGTGTTTTATTGATGATCGAGAGTTGGGGCTCCTACCAAGAGCAGCCGTGGAGGGACGCTAGGGAGTAAGTGCCACAAGAGGAGAACACGGAGGGACACCGCTTGGCACAGCCTCTACGGGTTGGGGCTGTTTTGAACTTGCGCATATGTACGGTGGCTTAGGTTTGGTGTAAGAAGCATCTGGGCTAGACCTAGAGGGACAGAACAGGACTGGGGTCTTTGGTATTCTGTTCTTGCTTCTCGTCCACCTTTGAATAACCAGTGCCTGCTCAGTCACCCGGTACAGGTGTTGCAGGGATACAGTGTGGGGAAGGGGGTAGCTCTGGAAAGAGAGGCGCTGGCGAGAGGCTGGATGACGAGGGAAGGCCATCACTTTCCCACCCCTCCCATTTAAACCTCCACAGGCTCATTGCTATAAAGCGAATGTCTCCCCGCCAACCTCTTCCTTCCTGGGGATTTCAGGTGCGGAGTGCTGAGCGGAGCCCACCATTAGCCTCTACCCTTGAACCCATTCGGAAGACGGGGTTCTATACTCCTTCCCCTCCTTGCTTGATCCTAGCCAGTGTCCACAGCAGAAAAGCAGTTTACAGGACAAAATGAAAACACCCAACTAAACTATACGATTCACATTCCATGAGAACAGAAGGGCCAAGAATTCATACAGCCAGGAGCTGACTCTTGATTTTATCTCCAGGGGAGAAATTCCTTCTGAACGTGCACATTTCTGAGTATGTTTACTGTCATGGCTAAGGTCTAAAGTACAGAAGCACACTTTCAAATAGCTCCCAAGGCCTTTCCCCGTGACACTACACTCATCTTAACATCATCAGTTTAGGCCCAAGATGGAGTCACTCATGCTAAGCCCCACGTCAGCAAACCCAAACTTAATGAAGTTCTAACCCCTTGCTCTCCCAGGAAAGAAGGCTCAAGTCAACCAGGAGCCTTTTGTCTACACAGCATGCATTACCCCGACTGGGATCCAAGCCTCCTCTTTGCTCCATACAAGGGAAATAACTCTGCTTTAGCCAATCAGCACAAGTGCAACTTTCTTGCTCTTCCTCACTTTGGTCGAGAAAAATCACTTTCTTTGCACAGCTCTTCAGAGATACCTTCTCTCTGCTAGATTAGATGCTTCCTGATTCACGAATCACTGCCTAAAACCCTACTAGGTCAGGAAATTGTCTGTGAAAAATTTTCTTCTAACACTTGAATTTTTTTTTGTAACTTTACACTGATTTTTGTTATATCTTTCCTTCAGAGAACATGATTGATCAATTAAGTTCACTCTACTCATTTTTATACTATGTTTTTTCCTCTTTCATGAAAATTATGCATATATACAATATTAAGTTCAACTGCTATTCTTTTTTTTTTTTTTTAAGATTTTTATTTATTTATTCGATGGAGTGAGAGAGAGCACAAACAGGGGGAGCAACAGGCAGAGGGAGAGGGAGAAGCAGGTTCTCCTCTGAGCAGGGAGCTCGATGCGGGGCTTGATTCCGGGACTCCAGGACCATGACCTGAGCTGCAGGCAGACGGCTAACCGACTGAGCCACCCAGGCGCCCCTCAACTGCTATTCCTTTTTTTTTTTTTTTAAGATTATTTATTTATTTATTTGACAGACAGAGATCACAAGCAGGCAGAGAGGCAGGCAGAGAGAGAGGAGGAAGCAGGCTCCCCGCTGAGCAGAGAGCCCAATGTGGAGCTCAATCCCAGGACCCTAGGATATGACCTGAGCCGAAGGCAGAGGCTTTAACCCACTGAGCCACCCAGGCGCCCCTCAACTGCTATTTTTTTTTTTTAAGATTTTATTTATTTGAGAGTGAGCAAGAGAGACAGAGCATGAATGGGGAGGAGGGGCAGAGGGTGAGGTAGAAGCAGACTCCCTGATGAGCAGGGAGCCCGATGTGGGGCTCGAACCCAGGACCCTGAGATCGTGACCTGAGCTGAAGGCAGACGCATAACCGACTGAGCCACCTAGGTCCCCTCAATTGCTATTCTTAAGTAAAACTACTTTTGTGTTGGTACTGCTATATTTAAACCATAATTTTACATTAAATATATAATATTACTGTATGAGCTATTTAAAAAACCCTCTTATTTAAGTCACTTCATTTATTTTTGTTTTTAAAGACATTTAGGAGATAGTGACATCTAGATGAGTGAATGGCAATTTAGAACCAGTAAGTCAGTGCAAAATATGTTTGTAAATGTCTTCATTACGGTAAAACAGTGGTGTGGTGCTGGTCAAATCCAAAAGTCTTAATGCAGTTTAGAACTTTTTTTTTTTTTTCTAATTGCAACATCATAGCTTTTATCAGGAGAAAAATAGACGAGTTTCCTCTTAGGCAGAAGAACATGGTATGACATTGGTTAGAATAATGCCAGAAAAGAAAGAATCTTAGTTATTATGTAAGTTGCTATCATCTGAGGACCCAGGGCTCTTCCTGACTCGAGATCTATCTGAACATACCGTGAGGGGACTTTGGGCTCACCCTTCCCCGCTGAAGGAGAATAAAGGTCTCTCGAGATAAAAAACCCAGATCAAACTAGAAGCTGCAGCCCTCTCGCCAACCAGCGTTCTGGGAGGAACGGAGCCCAGTCCCCAGGGCCAGTGGGATGCACCTCGCTCTCACTGGGCGAGAATCCTCTAACAACGGAGGAGCCTTCGAGGCACAGAGTCCTCAGCCGTGCTTCAGCCTAAAGCAAAGAATTTCTGTTTCTTTAGGCTGAATCCCCAGAATGTGAATGTAATTAACATTTTAAAGCTTCATTCCAATCAAGAACATTCCCGTTTTTAGAGGTGGTGATGTATTAACAGAAGGGCAGTTGTCTAAAATGATTCTAGAAAAAGGAATGCTATAAGTAAAACATGTCAGTATTTATTCGAGGTCCAGGACCGGTTATTCAGACAGAAATATCCCCGGAGAGGAGAAGGCAGTTCAATCAGTTCTTCCGGTTTGATGAAAGATCCCCACAGACCACGATTCCATTTGCTCTAATTCTTTGCTCACTAAGCAACTTCGAACTAATTTGGCCTTTGGAATAGACATATTCACAGGGAAATTGGGCCTTGCGCAAGTGGTGGTTACCGGTCATCCTCCCGGAAATGCTGGGGTTCTCTCGTGATTATCTCTGGAACTGTCACCTGCTGTATGTCCCGAGTCTCTCCACATCTTTGATCGGCGCTAGGGAGGACTCTCTCGGGACCTGTCTGGTGGCTGAGGGGTCTACCCAGGAGGCGCTGAAGGAGAGCTACGGGGGCACGAGCAGAGGACATCAGAAATTCTATTGAGTGGTACATGATAGAGCTGGCAAGCAAAACATGCGTACTGGGGATGCAGGTGTGAGAGTTTTGATGGGCAGGGTAGACAGTAAGAAAGTTCAGGTGCCTCTGTTCCAGACCCTGACAAACTTCTGTGAGGTTTGCCCTGGTGACTATGTGGCCCAGTCCCTGGGATTTTTGGTTGTAACAAAATAACATGAAGGCTCCCCCCCCCCCCACCCCAGGGCTCACTGTGTTTCACGATGCCAGGGGCTTTTAGCATTATTATTGTTGATATTGTTCCCAACTGACCATAAGCTCCTTGAAAGCTAGGACAGAACCACTTCATCTCTGTAACCTTTGCCCCAGAGCATAGTAAGTACTCAATAAATAGTTATTAAATCTGTGAATAAGTGAATAGCTGCCCCTCTTGGCTATATCCAATTCCACTCCATATGCAAAGTCCTCATGGGACAAAATCGACCTTATGGGAACCCGAGTATTGAAGACACTAAATAAAGATAAATAAAAGCTGACACTGCTTTACCAGCTCCTGGTACCTGGACACTGGCTTCACCAGCACACCGTGATTTTTCTTATCCGTGACTTAATTTCTATTTTTCCCTACAGACCTCACTGAACAAGCTTTGCATTTGCAGGACTGATGGTCTCATAACCTTAAGATTATTGAAATAGCTGCAATTTGTAGTTGCTATCAAGGCCAGGGCTATAGAGGGGAAAGTGACATTGGATGAGAATACCAAGATGGAAATAAGAGATTTCGCGGTATGGCAAGGACTGGTGTCTCAGCAGATGTGGACGGAAGAAAGGAGGCAAGGCTGGAGAATGTGAAGCAGAACAGAAATAACTCTCTGAGACCAGAGGGGCCAGTCAACAGCCATAGAATAACAAGACAGTAAAGGGGACAGGGAACCAGCCCAGGGCTGTCAACAGTCATCAAAGGCTGGGCAAGATGGCTGGCGTGAGGTGGACCGCTCCACCCCCTTGAAAACCACTTGGTCATGTGAGAAGCTTTTTAAATACATCCTGGGCCAGGTCTGGGCTCATCTCCTGTGGCAGGAGAGCCAGAGGTATCTCCAGCAAGCGCAGGGGAGTGGGCCTGGGGGAACAAACCAGGCCTAGCTGACATGTGTCATCCCTGCAAACCTTAGCGAATCATTATCAGAAAATACTGCGTCATATGTTGATCCAAATTCTTCAAGAGCCATTTATTTTAAACTCACCGATGATCATTTGGTATGGGATTCTGACTTCAAGATTTCCAAGGATATTTTCTGTTGGGCAGCATTGAACAATTTCAATCTACAATGGAAATGGACGATATGAAATGGAAAATCTCACTCATGTGCCCTCAGGAAAAGAAAACTTCAGGACTGACAGACCGATTTCCAGCAAATGCCCGATTTACAGAAATCTGATAATGTTGGAATTTTCTAAAATGATAAGGAGTTGGTCAGGGGCTACCTTGTCACAATCTCAGGAAATTTTTGCTCACGGTTTCCAGAGGCATGAACAAGAAATGACCTAGGTTGCGTTGGTCTTGAAAAATAAGCTGAATTGAGCTTAGTTTGTCTGACTGGACTGGTTTTGTCTGCTTGGGGAATTTTCACAGCTGGCCTCTGTTG
This sequence comes from Martes martes, assembly GCF_963455335.1. Taxonomy (NCBI): domain Eukaryota; kingdom Metazoa; phylum Chordata; class Mammalia; order Carnivora; family Mustelidae; genus Martes; species Martes martes. The sequence continues at coordinate 100,815,980 of NC_137899.1, read as the reverse complement.
GTTGTTTATTTTAACAGACCTAACTGAACGCTCTCCTCTCTGCCCAGAAACACAGCCTTCCCCAGACCCTTAGCGGATGCCTGGAATGTGTTACGGTCTTTGTGTCCCAAACTGCCAATGCCTATGGTATTCCCAAATAAACTCATCTTTTGGACAATTTTGAGCTTGCCTTGATTTACCTTTTCCTTTTTTTTTTTTTTTTTTAGGTCTACATCAGCAATTAGTTTGAAGCCTACAAAGAACAGAGGAAAAAGCAACCCTCTGCTTCACCCCTTCCTTCCCAACCCAATTTCTCAGCAACAACTCCTACACTTTAACTCTTTCATGTCCTTGTATTGCTAAAATACATGTGTTGATATGTATTAACTTAGGTGTTGTAGATGTACTTGATGGACTTTCCTGAATGCAAGGTGAAGACTGAGCATTTTTAGAAGCCCCTCCCTTACTCCCTTTCTCCACATTCTCCCAAACTAGCAAACTCACTGATTTTTTGGTGATACTGAAATTCAACATTTACATTTTTAGGACTATGTATTATTCACTAATGAGCCACCTAGTAGAATCTAATTCTATTTTATGTATATAATTTTTTTGTTTCTCTTGAATCAATAATTACCTATTTTCTCATTGGCTTGGTTTTCTTTGTACCTATCATAAATTCTCTCCAAATTCTTCAACACATCTATAGAACTCTTCCCACAAATGTTCTCAGAGTGACGCACGTTGGGTAATCTAGTGGCCCCTCTTTTTGTCCCTCAGAGGCGCCTTCTATAGCCTCTGTCTTCCTGATGCCCTGTGGGCTGGCCCTTTGCAGGGCCGATGCACAGCTCTGGTTCTGGGACGGTCTCTTGCCCTGACAGCAGGCCATCCTTAAGCTACTCTTCAGTATGAAATGCCCAGATTTCTGGACCCTGTGACTTTCGGGCATCCCTCTTTCTGGGTCTACACCCTCATTTCCACAGGCACATTCTCCTATAGTCTTTTCAGAAAAGGAATATAGGAGGTCAGCCTTCTAAATCTTTGCTTTTCTGAAGAGTCATTATTTTACTTTGCCACCTAATTGAGACACTCCAGGAAACTATTCTTCCATGGAATTTTAAAGGCATTTCTTCACTATCTTCAAGGTCTCTGTGTGGTTATTGAGAAAGCTCATGTTTTCTGATTACTACCTCTTGTATGTAACTGATGGGGTTTAGATCATGCTCCTCCAAATACAGCACCTTAGTATACCGAATATTTCAAGCTGAAAGAATGTAAGAAATGGCCGGTGCAGGAAGGACTCTCTGACCCTCCCCTGAAGCAGATCACAGACCCTCACGTGAGTTGGCCTCCCTCTCCCTGAGGAAAGCAGCACCTTCATCTCAAAAGACAAAGGGACTCAAGAGGAATCAAAACAGACTTGCTGAATTTCCCCCAGCTTACTACATGTAGCTCATACATGGTCCCGTCATGCCTTTCCACAACTTTCTATTACTTATCAAAGCAAGTATAGAAACACTCAGGTTTAACCATTTCTTTATGAAGGCTCCCATGTCATGTAAAACTTATTTTAAATAAATCTGTATGCTTTTCTCCTGTTAATGTGTCTTTGTCAGTTTAATTTTTAGATCCAGCCAGGAACCCTAAGAGGAATGAGGAAAACTTTTTCCTCTCCTACATAATTTGTACCTTTTTCTCTCTGGAAACTGTCAGGATATTTCACTCCCTTAAATGAAACTTCATATGACTGCCTTGGTATGGATCTCTTCCCCATATCAGGCCTGGGGCTTTCATCTTTCCAATCCTCCTTCTCACATACCTACTAGTTTTACATTTATCTTTATTTCTCTTACTCCTTTGCATTCCTAATTCAGATCTTTGTTCTTTGTGCCCTGCTTTGTTGAACGTTCCTTCAGCTTCATTTTCAACATTGTGTTTTTATTTCAGCAATTACATCTGTAATCTCCAAGTATTATTTCTTGTTCTCAGATAGCCCCCCTTTCTATAGCACTCTGTTCTAGGTTGTTTGTTCTTATTATTGCTGTTGTTATTAGTTTTTGATGCAATGTCTTTTCTTATCTGAGAAAATTAATTTCATTTTTAAAACTTTTCTTCTGCTTTCTGCATTATTTGTTTCTTCTGAGATTCCATTCCCTGCTGTGTCGTTAGCTGGACTCCTCCTTTCATGACATCCCTGACATCACCTTCAGTGGTTGGTGAGTCTTGTCTTTCCATTCATACGGCCCAGTGAAGTACTAGTGAGTGGACTGGACCCGGTGAGTGCATGGATCTCAGGGTGGTGGTGGGTTTATTGATGACTGGGCTTTACTACCATGTGGAAAGCTCACCATCTTATCAAAGGGCCCCTAAATGTCAGTATCTGTGATCTTTATATGGACATAGATCATGTGATTTCTTGAGAGAAGAATCTTTCAACTTTCTCATGAGGAATATACATGCGGTAGTCAGCGTTCTGCTCAGAAGGAGGGTGAAGGGTTCATAGTAGATTTCCATGTCTTTCTTTGTTTTAATGGAGGAATTTTGCCTCTTTTTCCTTTGGTGCCTGCTGTCTGGAGCATAAACCTCTCACCTCCTGCTTGGGTAGAATAGGACAGCCACTGGCGTGGTTGGAGAACGTGAACAAGGGGTGTGGCTGATGCCATACAAACTTCCAACCTGTCCTCTGTGAGCCTAACCCCCATGGGGCTATCTGCCCACTCCCATTCCTGAACCTGTTGGAATTTGCTGAAGGAAGGGAGGGAGCACCTGAGTGTGTGACAGGCTGGAGGTCCCCCTGTGATGGGGGTGGTTGCAAGCACAGGGAGTGCTTCGGAGGTGGGGGGGTGACAGTATGTGATCTCGCAGGGCTCTTCTGGTTTGTCACTTGGTGACGCTGCCCCGTGCTGGTCCACACCCAGGCCCCAGAGTCAGAGTCTAGCTCTGTCACCCACCCCCACTGGGTGACTTGGGAGTAGGTTCTTGATCTTCCTGGATCTCAATTTCCTCATTTGTACAGTGGAATAACAATGGAAACTCTCTTATTGGGTGTTGAGAATCGCAGAAGATAATCACAGAAGAAATGGGTTTAGCAGCACAACCGAAACGTTCAACACGTTAGTGCTACTGTTACTGCTACCAAGAACACGTTTGTTAATCAGGACGACTGATGGCTCTGATGTCACATGCAGTCGCTGTCTGAGGGCTTGGCTAAGGAGCAGGAGAGGATGGGACGGGCTCTTCCACTCCTTAAACAGGTACAGAGCTTGTCAGCAAACTCACCTGAGCCTTCCTTACCCTGGGGGTGAATTCTTTAAGGGGAGCACCAAACCACCCCCAGCTATACTGAGACAACCTCTGATTCTGACTTCTCTAGCCAGGAGGCTCATCTCAGACTCATACCCATGTCTGTCCTGTTGGCCTGTTCTCTTCTCACCCTTCTGCACCTCACTTACTGTGCTCCCCGTTTCCTCATCTTACTGCCTTAAAAAAATTCCTTTAGGACACACAAATGGGAGTCACCTTGAGCCTTGGTAATGTGGTTTATAGTTTTGCAGAGCAGCCACTGAACAAAAATCCGATGAACAAAGGAATGGCAGAGCATCTAAGAAAGCAGATAATCCATAGATAGTCTCATTTGAACAAAGGTAAGCCCAAGAGACCTGCAGGCGTTCTTCCCCTTCTCAGTGAGGAGACGGGTAACTAGAAAAAGAGAGACTCGGCATTTGACCAACGTGGAGGAGACTGCACATGGGCTCTCCAGTTGTGGGCTCTGGTTTGGTGAGGCCATGGCTGCCGGTATGGTCTGTATGCCAATGGCTGTCAGGTCTAACAATTTCCTCGGAGCCATCCAATGGCCCAGTCCTGGGACCACACTGAGAAGCGTAGCTATAGCTTTTGCTTTAAGTGGCAAGCAATTTTCAAATCTAACCCCAAGGTTAGAAATTTGAGTACTCTATATGTTATACCATGCACCTTCTATTGTTTACCAGGGGCCGGGTGCTATTTACGACAATAAGCCAGATGGCTTCATTTGCATGTAGATTTGAGTCTATTTGTAGAGGTGTCCTTATGGGTAGAAAAAAAAATGACTTCCTTAATTAAACCATTTTGTACAGTCAGGAAAGGTAAAAGTAGCTTTGTTCAGCTCCCAGCCTGATTTTATAGGGCAAATTCAACTTCAAAATGAAGGGCTCCAAGTTAAAATGTCATTAACTTGCAAGGTGTCACCCTCACCAGCAAGCCTTTCTGAAGCTACAACCCACAGGGCCTGTGGGTGGGGTCAACAATGTAATAAATCTTTCACCCTGTGTCACTCTGGGATTTGGTTCCTGTGGGCAAGAATGGGGTCAGGGTCCCACAGAGAAAGAGAATGCAAGAGTGAAATGCTGGAGGTCACGATGCTTTCTGCACCTGCTGTGAGCTGACCAGCAGCCTGGTTATGGGGGGAGGTGATGAAACAGACCTGCTCCTGATGAGTCATGGGAACTCGCATGCCGAATCTGTCAATGGTGCATACAAACACAGTGGTACTAAAGACATAATTTTATTTTCGTTTGTATGTTCGAAACAGTTGTATGTAGTCAGATATTTGGAGATGGGGAGCAGGTCTAAAACTCTCCAAAGTCTCCATGTTAGATCCCTAAACTTCCTCAAACTTTCCTTATTGGGACTAGTAGTTACAGCTAATCAGTTACACTAGTCATCATAAATATAATGGGATGATGCAAAGGTAAAAATTATTCACCAGAAGTGGAGAAATGAATAACCAGGTTTGTACTGGAAATATCTGTCCTCTCTGCTCTTCATTCAAACTTCTGTCTTGGGTAAATTCTAAAGATTTCTGTGTGATCGATTCCAAGGAAGGAGGCAGCAGCAAGCCTGAATGTCTTCTACCCTGGTGAACAAAGGATTGGGTGAAGATCTGTTTGCTTTACCAAAAGAAGACCATTGCATCTGGAGGTTGTGGGACAAATTGATGTCACTACATGCAGGCTGAAATTAAAAATACTTAACAAGTAATGTAGTATCCAGGAGTGGCCATGGGAGGGCTCCTCCAGGGACTGCCTAATTTTCAATGCTTGCATGGCAGTCCCAGGAATAAATCTGCTTTTCTTTCTCTTCCTGAGCGATGTGATGTCACTCCCTTTCGTGATTTCAAGCACGAACCATAAATCAGTGATTCTGAAATTTATGCACACAGATCGCTACCATGAGTTCAAGATTAACATATGGGTTTCTTACCGGGCAGCTTTGCTTTGACCTACAAGTACCTCAAACTCTAAAAGACTGAAAGTGAATATATATTTCTTCTAAATTAACTCTGCAGTATTCTCCCCTTCGGAGCTGTCCCCACTCTGCCACTCAAGCCAGAAACACGAGACTCATTCGCCAACCCCCGCCCCCCACCCCGGGCCTGATAACTGCACCTCGGAAATACTCTACAGGTATGTCCCCTCCTCTCTGTTCCTTCTGATGCCAGGGCTCAGGCCACCCCTCTGGCCTGGATGACACCCTAACTTCAGGTTCTGCTTCCAGTATCTTGAATCCAGTTCTTACACAGCTAGCAGAGGAATCCTGCCAAAATGCACAGCAGACAGTTCCACTCTCAGGAATAAAACCTCTCCTGGTTCCAAACGCCCGTGGAATACCTCGAGAACTCCCAGATGTGGCACATCAGGCGTTCGCCTACTTGTCCAGCCTCCTCTCCCCGTCCCCCGCACCTCAGATCATGTGCTCAGCCACACGTAGCCACGTGACTTCCCACCACCCACAATGCTGTGTGTGGACTCCCTGTCGCTATTTGCATGGCTTCCCCTTTCTGGACTTTTCCCTCCACTCTCCCCTTTCCGGCCCTCCCAGCTCACACACTGCATCTGGCTTAATTCCTTCTCTCCCATTAAGGTCCAGTTCAGGGGCCACCTCCTCCAGGTGGCCTGCTGATCCCTCCCCTGCAAGGCACGGCACACTTCCCCTGCGCTCAGATGACATCTTGTATCTACCATTACGCTTAACTTACTGCGTTATTACAATTACTTTCATGGCTTCCTCTCCTCTACGAGGCTATAAACTTCAGAGAGCAGAGATTATATTTTCTATTTCTTTCTACCTGTCATATCCAGCCTCACACACAGATTTGTTTCGCTTGTGTTTCCCAAGGAAGTTAAAAAAAAAAAATTGTTCTTAAAAAAGATCTGAACTGTTGGTAATCCCACTACTAGTTCTTACCACTCCTTGGTGACCATCTGTAAAACCTGCCTTCTCCTATTTCTGAATCGAAGAGTTATTTAGACCATTTGGACGGGAGGTTTTGTTTTTGTTTTTGTTTTTTTGCATTATTTACCTGGACTTTTAGGCATATTCAACATTTCCCTTCTCAGAAACCTGACACGCAGGCCCTCTTCTAGAACATGGTGTCTTTAGTATGCACTCATGGTGGCCACTGATGGTCCTGTGGCCGGCCAGACCCATGGGTGTCACCTGTCTTTACTATGTCTCCCTTTGCTATCTACTTCCTCTTATCTTTTTCTCTCTCCCTACGTTTGTAATTCATGCCCTCCTACCATTCGGTTCCCCTTTTATCATCGGCCCGGTTGCAAGGAAGCAGGGTCACAGCACAGATGTAAAAGCCTGTGCTGTGTTTAGCCATACTCGGCCACCGTGCAGAGCAGGGGCGCTGTAATGCGAGGCAGCCCTCACGTATTGATGGACTACCGACCCCCCAGAGCCCCACAGCCATAGAAAAACAGATTTTATATAAAATCCATTAGGTGAGTAAAATGTGGAGGAAAGCCAGCCATTTCGGTAGAATGGTGGGTGCGAACACGGGAAATGGCCCTGCACGGCGGAGTAATGGATGGATACGAGCTACACAATTACGTTACACAAATCAAGGTTTCCTTTTTGTGCTCTTTTCATTACAGGAAATAAAGATTCCCTCGTCCGATTCATAGGTGCTGTCGTTTTCCTACTGAAAACTAACACAGTCCGCCCGACCCCAAACCGGCTCCAGGACCTGGATCAGTAAAACAGACTGTTGTGCAAAGATGTGGTGGGGAAACGGGGCTGCCAGCTTTTAAAACCTCAGTTTCTGTATTCGTAAATTAGAAACATAATTCCTTTGTCACAGGGCTGTTCTAAGGACGTAAAGCAACGGGCATCATACAGAAGCAGTTTGAAACACCGAAGCACTCTAAAAGGGCAAAAACACCTCTTTTGGCCTCTATTTATTATTAATCATAGAAAAATGACAGATTCTTGTGTGTGCAGGGGTGAGAGAGTTGGCCTGGATTTATGCATAACTTGCCGCCGTTTCTTAACAACTCGTAAATACTCAAGAAAAAGGGAAGACAGTTGAAAGAGAGCCTGAAAACAAATTCCTTTCAGTGGCTAAGTGAAAATAATTTCCTGTGTAAAAATAAATAATGCATCAAAGCCGAAAGAGATGTTCAGACTTTCAGGATAAAAAGAACACACTGAAGGATCCGCTTGCGGCCGCGATCCCTTGTTTCGGTGGTGCGGAGCTGGGCGCATTGACACAGCTTTGGCTGTGATCGCCCCCACCCCCGGCTAAGGACTGTAGGATGGGATTCAAGTTGATTGCCAAGGATGCCCACTGGTCTGGGACCGTGTGGGACTCGCAGGAAGTTTATAACGTTGTGTCACAGAATCAGGACAAATAGTAAGTGAGTGCCATGGCATCCGCTATGTTGATTTAGAACCGTATTACTTCAAAGGGATCCGGGAATTTGTAGGAGGGCGGGACAGACCCCTCGAGTGGTGGGTGACCAGCTGCTGAGACGCCTGGCACGAAGGGCGTGCCCCCAGGAGTCGCAGCTGAGTGTAGCCGGACAGCACCGCGGGCTGCTCGGCGGGCTGCCTGGCCACCAAGGAGGTCAGCTGTGAATAAGGAGGCGCTGACACAACCCCAAAGAACAGGGCCTCCGTCTCTGTTTTTTTTTTTTTTTAAGATATTATTTATTTATTTGGCAGAGAGGGAGAGATAGCACAGGCAGGGGGAGCAGCAGGCAGAGGGAGAGGGAGAAGCAGGCTCCCTGCTGAGCAGGGAGCCGGATGGGACTCGATCCCAGGATCCTGGGATCATGACCTGAGCCGAAGGCAGACGCTTAACCAAATGAGCCACCCAGGCGGCCTCCCCCTCCGTTTATTGAACATACTGTGGAGCAGAAGTACGCACCCGGCTAATGAAATATCACCGAGATTACCACAATGCCATTCAGTGCGACATGTCACTTTATGATCAGACTTCACAACCTCCACTTCAAGTTTGAAGTTGTAAAATAAAGGCTTGGTCTCAGTCTCGCCATTGGGGTTACTGAAAGCAAAGACTACCTGTCCAGAATCAAACCATTTGGGAATCTCAATATTTCTAAAAGCGACTTTAGGATATAACAGAAAGCTAAAGTTACAGCTTAACTACCACGGCACGGTGCCGTAGGTGAGGCTAATCCGAGACCAAGTAGACGGTGGCAGAATCTGGGTTTCGAAAGCAATTACTTCCAGCAGTCTGGCAGCCACCCAGGGCACGGCAGCTTTGAAACATGTTGCATTCTGACCTTTTCTCAGTCCCAGGGCTCTGGAGGAAAAACAGGGGCTTTAAAATTCAGATTGGAAGGCGCACAAACAAAGCACTGAATGGATTCTGATGGAACCAATCTCACATTTCACCTCGGCAAAACTTTACGGGAAGTTTATGGGGATTTATTGTTTCAAGAACAGAAGGACATTTACCTACAGATGCAGGGGAATAAATTTCAAGTACATTTAGTATTGGAGAATGGTGGCTTTATTGCTGATTTCAATCCACTTGACTTTCTCCTTAATCTTCTACCATCCACCCGCAGTGGAACACCACGCCACACCTTTGCGGTTTGGGGCGTCTGTGGTTTGTAAAATTTTAAAGAGTTTCTAATAGCAAAGAAATGGAAACAACTTCCATGTGTAAATCTGTGATGGTATATTAAACAAATATAATACAAGGTGGCATGAACAGTAAAACAGACCTATGCAAATTATCAATTGTGCATTGTTACGTGAAACACCATTTTCAGGATACAATGTTTATGATGGTTCCATTTTGTTGAAAAGTGTATGTGCGTGTTGTCTGTGTGCCTGATACATATAGACACACACTCGTGTGTGCGTGTGTGTGTGTGTGTGTAAAGAGAGAAAGGGAAGAGGAAGAGGAAGCAGAGACAGGAGTCCATGAAAGCCACAAGGCTGTAATAAGGGAGTTTTTGGTTAGAACTTGGAATGGGTTGAATGTGAGGGGAGCCGAATAGAGAAAGACAGAGCAAGAGCAGCATGAAAGAGAATTTAGGGGCGCCTGGGTGGCTCAGTCAGTTAAGTGTCTTCCTTCAGTTCAGATCATTGTCCCAGGGTCCTGGGATCGAGTCCTGTATCAGGCTCGAGTCCTGTATCAGGCTCCCTGCTCAGCCGGCAGTCTTCTTCTCCCCCTCCCTCTGCTGCTCCTTCCCCTGCTCTCTCACTCTCTCCCTCATTCTCTCTAAGAAATAAATGAAATCTTTAAAAAAAAAAAGAGAGAGAGAATTTAAAAGTGTTACATGCTGGGAATTAAATGGCCTTGATGTTCCTTGTGAGATGCAAATGAAGGTCAGATTTTTTTTCATTACCTATGGTAATCGGACTGTTGCTTTGAATGGCAAGTCTGTCCTGGGACAAAGGAGATGGGGGCACAGGAGGTCTCAACTCTGGCGCTGGTGACTGGTCCCTGGGCCCCACCTCACGGCAGTACTGTAGATGCCATGGGCAAGATGGACAGTTTCTCCTATCTCAAGTGAGAAGAGGGTTCCCAGGGCTCTACCCCTCATGTGGCAGACCCACAGGCCACTGAGGCTTTCCTAAACTACAGACTGCCCGCCCCCAACAAAGGAATCGACTAACCACTAACAATGATGCTGTGAAACTTTCTTCTTAGCATGAATTCTCACTGGCCCTAAGCAAGCTTTCCTTCACCAATCCACATTCTATCAAGATTCCGGACTTCCTAGAGTTATTAGTATCTGTGACCAGTTAGCGTCATAGAATTATTAATCATTATCAACAGTAGCAAGAGTTGATTGAACCCTGTTCCAAGCAATGTTTTAACACAGGCATCACATCACACAACATCACTTGTGATTCTGGTCAGAGCTCCATGTTTCACATGAGGAAGCTGAGGTACAGACGTCTGAATGCAAACACTTAGGAGTTTCATTTGGAACCCAGGTCTTGTGGCTTCAATACCAGTGCTCTCTCCTTAGAAAATGCTGTGTGCTTTTTTACAAAGTAAATCTTGTTCTCTCTCCCTCCCCAGCCCTCAGTTTCCCTCTTTTTAAAAAGATTTATTAATTGAGAGAGAGAGAGAGAGAGAATGAGAGCAGGGGGAGGGACACATGGAGAGAGAATCCTGACACAGATGCCACTGAGCGCAGAGTCCAACCACTCGGGGCTTGATCTCATGACCCTGAGATCACCACCTGAGCCAAAACCAGGCGTCCAAGGCGTAACTGCGTACACCACCCACATGCCCTGCCCTCAGACTTTCTTATAAATAAATAAAGTATTAGTCCTCAAAACATCCCTGTAGGCTTTTTATGCTGGGCTTTCCTGGCACCTCAAGGGAGCCTGAAAACACTATTGTATCCTTGTCTTCAAATTTCAGCTGAAGAAGATCCAGAGAGTCCTCTGTGAAGCCCGGGTGCCCTGGGGAGAAGCCCACCACTCTTCGCCTCACGTCTCTTCTGAGAACCTACTGTACATCACACACAGTCTTAGACTTCGCAAAAGATCCAGCATCTGGGGAGCGCTTCATTTTGTCTCTGTCTCTGATATCACCCTGTTCTACTCTCTCCCTTGGTCCAACCAGACCAGTTTTCTCCTTCTTCTTCTTTTTTTTAAATTTTTTATTTTACTTATTTATTTGAGAGAGAGAGTGAGCAAGTGAGAGAGACAACACAAGCTGGGAAAGGAGCAGAGGGCGAGGGAGAAGCAGAATCCCCACTGAGCAGGGAGCCCAGGGGCCATGGTGGGGGGAGGGGAGTGTTGGTAAGGGAGGCTCCGAGATCATGACCCAAGCTGAAGACAGTTGCTTAACTACTGAGCCACTCAGATGCCCCTACACCAGCCTTTTCTCTGTTCTTCAATTTATCAAGCTTGTTCCAATCTCAGGACTGGTTTCCTCTTCCTCGAATGCTCCCGCAGATCTCGGCAGGATTGGCCTCTCATCACTCATAAGTCAGTCACCTACTCAGAGTCAACACCACCTTCTCAAAGAAATGGAAACTCCAACCTCAAGTCACCGTTGGTCATCCCCTATTGGTTTCATTTTTATAGCATGCATCATTATCTGACATACCTATTTTATATATTAAATTTACCTATTAATTGCCTGTCTTTCCTGAATTAGGATATAAGGTCCATGCAAACAAGTGTTCTGTCTGCTTTGTCCTTTGTTGTGTTTCTGGCACCCAGACTTTGCTCAGCACACAGCAGGTGCTCAGGAAACACTGCTGAATGACAGAGATACACCGCCTTGAGTCCACTAGTGGAGGAGATGTGGGTCATGTAGTTGAACAGACAAGGAAAGCTTCAAGAGATCAATCTCCATGTGGAGACAGAGCTGCTACTTGATGAAATCGAGCCTTGTTATTACAAAAGGGCTGTGATAAACTCATCACATTTGTTGAAGTTATTTGGCAAGAGTGGATTAAAAATAATCTCATATGACAAAATACTAAAGATATTTTAATTAATTCTTGATATGCCTCGTCAAAGTACTTGTGATTTTTTTTCAAATGACATTGAACTGAGTTGAACTACACATGTTTTGGTTGCATATGACACACAGAGAGATCTGCAGCCGTGAGGTGGAGCGCGCACATGAAAGAGACCAATCGTTCTAAACTGGCCAGGATGCTTCCACCTCCCAAAGTCCTATACTCAGAAAAAAGTTGCCTGGAAACATGCCAGGTGGCTGAACACCAGGTTAGACCACGAGTGAAGGGTCCAACTTTCCCACATGAAGTGAAGTTTGTGCTGTAATACCTCACAAAGACATTTGTCACACTTACCAATTAATCTTTGGTTTGCAACCCTCCACCCTTGTCCTGGAGCATGGATTTGGCTGGCAGAAGCCCTTCTCCAGCTCTGGTATTTCCAAGTAGCTCTGTATTAAAGGAAGTTCAGGTGCTAGGCCAGACTCATCTAAGACCTCTGTCTGGGCTGAGAAGTCTCTTCTCTTCTCTTTTCCAGTTGGCTAATGACTATTTTAGTCCTATTAAGGGATGCTAAGATCTTAATCATTATGAGGAGGGGAGCTCTTACTCATTGGGTGAGGGTTCTGCTCCAATACTCAGTAAGTCCTTTAAAGTTTTTCTTGCCTTCAGAGCACAGGTTCTTGTAGAAACAGGAAGAACTGCCCCGTTTGAGAGACTAGGAACATAAGAAGGTGCTGTTTGGTTGCAGTTTTTTCTGTCTCTCGCGGTCCCGATCTCCCTGATGTGTCTCAAGTTTCACCTCTACCAACCCTGCTCTCAGTTATTAATCAACCAAACCTTCATCGTGCGGTGGCTGATAAAGCCTTAATGATTATTCACCCCTGTTTTTTAATTATTACTTTAATAAGAGGTTCCTGAAGATTGAAATGCCTTTAAGACCCAAACTAATTAATCTCTGATGGTATGATTTGAAGTATCAACATAGGGTGGGGATAAATATTGCAATCTCCATGGTCAATATTTATACTTATAATAATTCTCTAGCAGTTACCTTTCAGCCACGACCTATGTTTTACTGCCGGCAGACACATATGCACACAGAAAAATGTCCAGCTTAAGAATCTTGACAAACGAGGAGATGATGTTAGAATAACACAATGGAACATAAGCTATTCTAGTTTTCTCCACTCATGAGAATCATGTAATAATTTCCAAATTTTATATGTGACAACAGATTTGGACATTGATGCGTTTCAGTAGAAAAAAGGATTTTTATACTTGAGAAAAAGGAAGGATACATTGAAAAGCACTTAGTAAAAATAAGAGTGTGAACACAACTCACCATCTATGAAAAAAAGTTAAACTATTTCATGATTTTTTCTTTTAATATGAAACTTCAAAATGCCTTTCTCTGAAGAAAATGCATGGGAGATTTTGCTCCTGCTCTATTCCTGCTTGAAAAACAATAAAGCATTCCACTGTGTATTAATCAGAAAACTTAGAGTAGGAAGGGAGAAAAAAATGCAGAGAAATAATTTGGAAAGTGAGATACTAGACTCGATTAGTTTTCTCAAAGTCTCACAATTCCATTAAGCATTATCTCCTAGGAGTAAAATGTAGGATTCCCTTCAGACTATTTTTCCCAGGTCGTGTTCTTTTTTGGCTGTTTCAAACTGATATTCTATTCTTTTATAATCAGTGGTTCACAGACTTTATTGTGCATTAGAATCATCTGCAGGGCTTGCTAAAAAATGCAGCTTTCTGGGCTCCTGGGTGGCTCAGTTGGTTAAGCAACTGCCTTCAGCTCAGGTCATGATCCTGGCATCTTGGGATGGAGTCCCACATCGGGCTCCTTGCTCAGCGGGGAGTCAGCTTCTCCCTCTGCCTCTGCCTGCCATTCCTCCTGTTTGTGCACTTTCTCTCTTTATATCAAATACATAAGTAAAATCTTTAAAAAAAAGATTTATATTAAAACCATGCAGCTTTCTGGGCCATCATCCCAGCTGTTTGGCTTCTGCCCCTTTAATGAGCACCTCAGCCACTTCTGATGAAGGTGATCTTTCCTACAGAAGCTTTGGAAACAGCTTCAGAGTCTAGGTACCTCTCCGACTGCTTATTAGAAGGCTGGCTCGTTTCGAACTACTGCTATTTTGAACTTTGGGAAGGATAAACATGACAATCATCCCTGTTGCTGTGCAGCCGGACCAGAGGCTTCATACTGAGGACACAAGGACACTCTGGCAAGGCACTGGGCCTCGATCCCTAGTCAGGTTTCAACGAGCAGAAATAGCTTGGAAGCCACACAGACGCTGAGAGCGCAGGTCCGTCCGCTGGGATGCAGAAGGATGCTGCCTCCCTTCTCAGAGACGGCTATCCAGTGCCAGCCAGACGTGGCTTCTCCGTGGGTCTCTGGGGAAAACAGGACATTAGGTTTGGTCCTTGATCCAGTGGGGAATCAGATCAAGATCAGAGACTTGGCAAGCCATCTTTATTCTCAATTCCTATGCTTGTTTACTTGTTCACTGAGCTTAGAACTGTCTTCTCTCTGTTATCTTCCTACCACTTTACTCTTGGTCCATTCATGTTCCTACTACCTCTGAGTATCTCTTACATACCGTATCCCTGGGCTGCACTCAGGCCACTCTGCTCTTCTCTCTCGTGATGTCTCTCTGACTCATCCCCGCTGTCTCCCATGGATAATCCCCACGCATATCTCCACACAGACCTCTGATCAGAGTTCTAGACCCAAATGCCAATACTCAAGCAGGGCACGCCCATTTTTCTGGATCTCCTACCCGAAGCTTGAAAGAGCGAGTATAAAACCAAACTCACTGCCCGTGTCCCGAGACAGGCTCCTCTCGTGGTCCTCACCTTAAGGATGTGAGTGTTCCCAGAGTCACCCAGTGCGGAGGTCGATTCTGAGCCACAACTTCCATGCCCATGCAAAACTGGCTGCCAGATTCAATCAGCTGCACCTCAAAGTGCCTCTCACCTCATTTCCTGTTGCCTCTTCCTATGGCTCTTGCCTCCCTGGCTCTAATCCCTCCCGCTCTGAGTCAGCCTCCACAGCCCCAACAGGACAGCTTTCTGAACAGACTCAGTCAGCAACAGATGTCACGGAGTTTGGCGGCACATTTGACTCTCTCAAACAGCAATGATGTTTTGCTTTTGTTTTCCTTCTCTTCTTCTTAGTCTTAGTTAACAAAAATGCTCTTGTCTGTAGAGATAATGATGAAAATTCATAATAGCTAATATTAAGTGACAGTTTCCTGGGTCATTCACTGTGCTAGGCACTTAATCGGGACCATTCCCCCTGAATTGCGCAAATCCTGAAAGATCGGTCCCGCCCTTACTCCCCTTTGCCGTGGAGGCAGGGAGAGATGAAATAATGCCCCCAAGTTCACACGGGTCGCAGGAGGGGCTTCGGAGCGAGATTGTCCAAATCCAGAGCTGTTTACCTAATCAGTTCCTTCTACTTGTTTTTGCCTTGCTTAAAACATTTGATAGAGAGCATTCTTACTACACACATTTTAAAATAATTTCTGCATTGTGGTGGGTAGAAAACAGTGAGCCAGTCCACCTATAATCTCTGACTCAGTTGGGTCAGGGTGAGTTTGCCTGTGAAATAAGAGGACAAAACCCATGCCTTCAGCTTCCTAAATGCATGCCTGACTTTCTGTGCTAATGCTCTTTCGAATGGACTGGCTGTGAATAGCCATAGCAAATAGACTGGTTGGTTAAGTATTTTGCAAGTATGTTCAACAGAACACTAGTTCTGGAATTCTGGAATGTTTAAACATATGCACTGTGCTATTTATTTACACTCCATATGTGTGATTAAAGAGCATCCCCATGTTTTACGCTATGGAGAAATTATGATAACTGGAACGAATCACTGTTTGAGGAGATGATGGGGAGGATTATCAATTAAACTGTTGATCTGGGTCATCAGGAGGCGGGCACATGAACCAAATTGATTTTTTTTTTCCTTTGGGACTGTGGGTGCTTTCTTCTTGGCAATGCTCTCTGTGTATCTCATCACCCAGGTGCTCTTGAGGGAGCTCTGTAATAGGAGGGGATCCTGGTACTTTCTGTCACTCCTCTTGCCTACTGTTAATCAGGCATTTGTGGACGCGACACCCCCGCCTTGCTAGATTATGTCTTCTTGAGAAATCAGAGGCACACTGGATGAACAAAAGCTCAGCACACGCACAGTGAAGTATTTTTAAACCACAGTAAGATGTTTTTAAAGCCCTCTTCTTACTCAAAACTGTTGGGTTTTGGACCTTTGGGCAGCAAGACTTTCATTTCTCATGAGGGGCGCTGCCGCTGGTGCACTTACCCTTCCCTTAAATTCCAGAATGCTGGTGATTTGCAACCCAGTGGGGACCCGCCTGCCTCTCCTCCTTCATCCATCTAAGCCAAGAGGAAAATATAATGAGCATCTCCATTTTTTTCAGGGAGGCTTAAGAGCTCTCCTGGCTTGTTGCCCTTTTGGAATTATGCCATTTGTTAAGATGGAAACACCTGATGCATATTTCTCTGTGCATTCACACACTATTCACCAGGCTAAATAGAAAACAAGAACTTTCCCCCACCAAACACAATATAACATCTGCTATTGTTGGTCCACATTGAACCAAATGGCTGCAAGAATTAGGAACGTATTTCCCCAAGGAAATGAAGGAGATTGGGTCTTAAGACTCAGGTCCGAGCCCCATATGCATTTATTCTGTTTTCCTTAACTGAGTATACATTATTTACAGTTGAATTATTGGCCAAACAAGACACCTCCTGGGCCACTTTGGTGCTATTAACACATGTCTGCACCCCACCTTATTTCTCGTCCTGTGATTGGAATTTCAGTGAATTACCTCCTTCTGGATGAGCTCAACTTTTCATGTTTTGTTTCTGGAACCTGAGGAAGTCCTCTGACCTGAACCCTGTGGCTCTAGCTCTAACTTTTTTTTTTTTTTTTAAGATTTTATTTATTTATTTGACAGATAGAGATCGCAAGTAGGCAGAGAGGCAGGCAGAGAGAGAGGAGGAGGCAGGTTCCCCGCTGAGCAGAGAGCCCGATGTGGGGCTCGATCCCAGAACTCTGGGATCATGACCTGAGCCGGAGGCAGAGTCTTTAACCCACTGAGCCACCCAGGTGCCCCTCTAGCTCTAACTTTTAACTCCCCCCATACCCATGTGCACCACCTCCCAACCAGCTGGGGTGGGTTTTCATCCTCCTGCCCCGCTGCCGGGTTCTCTTTGGCTTGGGGTGCCACTGAGTTTACAACCTAATCCACAATGACACTCAGTGGGAACATCACAGTATAAGATGTGCCACGAAATGGGATGTTTTCAAATCACTCAGGATGAATTCTAGAAATGGAAGAGAGCAAAGGAAAAACTCTTTCCAATCTTGGATTTTCTTTTCGTTTTTCTCCTATCATTAATAATGGTTTCTTAGAAGCAAACAGTTCTATTTGCTGACTTTTTTTAATCTAGAGAAAATTTCTTTTTTTAAAAAAAGATTTTATTTACTTATTTGTCAGAGAGAGAGAGAGAGAGAGAGCAAGCGAGCGAGCACACAAGCAGGGGGAAGCAGCAGGCAGAGGGAGAAGCAGACTCCCGACTGAGCAAGGAGCCTGATGTGGGGCTCGATCCTAGAACTCCAGGATTGTGAGCGGAGCCGAAGGCAGACTCTTAATCCACTCAGCCACCTAAGCATCCCTAAAGACAATTTCTTTTTTCTCACCCTGATTTTTTTCCCTATGCATTGGTTTCTCTCAATCATACCTAAGCCAAATTTGGTAACTTCATCCTTTAATTCATTACTTGCCAATTTTGAGAACTGAGATAAGAATGTTATTCCAAAGGGAAGGTGTAAATTGTTATGTGAGGGTCTGAAGTAACTGATTCAGACAAGTATAAAAATGAAGAAATTTAGATGAACATCATAGTTGATATTAATTCATGGGGGTGAGAATGCAAAATGTAGTACAAGTGCTCTGTAAAAGGATACTACCTGCGGCCGGGAAACAGCCATAGCCTTCCTCATGCATTCATGCGCGTGCGCGCACACACAGACGCGGGAGCGCGCCTGCGTAGGAAATTCTCGATTCCGTGAAGGTGTGTGTGTTCTGGAATCCTTACAGACCTGAGCATAAGGAATATTTCAGTGCATTTTTGCCTGTGCAGAAAGAATGAGAGTCAAATGTTTCAATGTAGAAAAATGTCTCAGTGGTCAATGAAACTGCATACCCTCAGACAAATAGAGCACAGCACTGTATAATCTTATTTAGAGAAACCACCAGGAAGTTATAATGTCAGAACACCAATTTCCCATCTATGTCCTTGTTAAATGGGAGCCACAGCAGTATTTTCTCCTCTCACTGACTTTCCTGGTTTCCCCCTGTGCCCAGATTTTGGACTTAGATATTATTCTCTAGTACTTTCTGCTCCTTCTTGGTGGGGATGCTGATTTATGTCTTGGAGCAGTAAAATGAAACAAAATAAAACAAAACAAATTGGAATGAGACTAGAATATCTTGTTGCCAGAGTGCAAACATGTTTTTAGGAATGTTGGAGGTAATACTAAAATACTAAAAAGATGGGGTTAAGTTAGAGATTTGTGCTGGCCAAATTTTGATGAGTTAGCATTGAGAGAAAGAGAGAGAGAGAGAGAGAAGGAGGGAGAGACAGAGGGAGGCAGGAAGACGAGGCGAGGGAGCATGAATTACAGTCAGCTAAAAGAAGATGGGTGTAGTCTTTGAAAGGCCATTCCCTTACAACGACACTTAGAAGAGAAAAGCTGATATAAAGCATATAAAGGAGAGTTACAAAGCAAAGCGCAAGCAAAATGGGTACAGTTAGTTGGGGGGGGTTAATATATGTGCATATTTTGTTCCATCGGCTCATTAGGTTCCTGCCTATAAATTATACCATATATATGTACCAGATAGTACAGTAGGCACAAAACCAGTGAACCAAATCGCCCTAAGAAAGGCAGTCATGATGATGAGATCAGAAAGGACCAACAGGTAGCTGGAGCCGCCCATGGAAATTGGACTCAGAAACAAGGACTCCCAGTTCATTAATACGAGTGAACCCTTGGTGCAGAAAGGAATCACCAGTGATCTCAAAAACAATTAATTGGAGCTAGTGTCCTGGAAAGGAGAACTCAAACAGACTTAATGCATTATCTACTAGCAGGTAATGCCTCCCTGTGACCCTAGTAATCTTAATAAAAAATACTTAAAAAAATTCTCAACAAGATATTCTAACAGACCAGGTCAATACATCATAATAATGGGATAATACAGGGTTTGGGATGCTGGCCAAATAATTTGTGAGGAAACAGCGTTGTAAAAATTCAACCAACTTGACATATGTGGGTTTCAATGAAGCTTAATCTGAGGATCACTGGCTGGAATTGAAATCTTAGAACCTAATACCCATCACCAGGCTTTACGGAGGGCACATATTGCATGGAGCACTGGGTGTTATATGCAAACAATGAATCGTGGAACCTACATCAAAAACTAATGATGTACTGTATGGTGACTAATGTGACATCATAATAATAAAAAAAAGAAGTAAAGGAAAAAAATTAAATCTTAGAACCTGGGGCCCATGTCCTCACCAAGAATCAAGTGGCTCATAGCATAGATTTTGCATTCTTGGCTGCTCTGAACTGTGGTTTTCCCTTTGGATATAATATTATTTTTGGAGTCTAAGAAGCTATAAAAATAGCATATAGTTAATAGGTCAAAAACATAACCCCAGAAAAGATTAAAAAATATATATGAATTAAGTTAAGGCTAAAATACATTTAAATTCACTCTATTGCATATTTATAACTGGTTTAGTTCTCAAACTACTGATTACCTTTGTATTTATAACAATTTTGTGAGAATTTTATATAATTTTAAGGTATTTAAAATTTTTAGGAAATGGGTACATCAGAATCTTTTTCAATTAAATGCTTGGAAATATTTGATTAAATGTTTGTAATCAATGTATAAGTGTTTGGGAAACTTACTTTGTTATATCTCTAATTTTTGGCTGTTAGTTGTAGAAGGAAATAAGGGATCCATGGATATTTGGGAAATGTTGATAATTTCATTTGAAGGCATGTATACAGTTTAATTTATAAAACTAAAAAATGGACATTCAAGAAAGCATAAAGAAAAATAACTGTTTCTTTCTAAAGAAAGTGCTTGAATGTTTGTGTCCCCCAAACTTGTATGCGAAATGCTAACAAGCAATGTGATGGTCTAGGGAAGAGGGGCCTTTGGGAGGTCCTTAGGCCGGGAGTGTGGAGCCCTCACGTGTGAGATTAGTGTCTAAGAGACCCTTGCCTCTTCTACCACGTGAGGACACAGACGGCAGGTGCCATCTATGAACCGGCATGCGTGCTCGCACCAGACAGTGAACTGGCCAGTGCCTTCATCTGGGACTTCCCAGAGTCCAGATATGCAAGAAATCAATTTCTGCTGTTTATAAGCCACATAGCCCATGAATGTATTCTGTGACAGCTGCCCGAACAGACCAAGACAGAAAGGATCTCTGTAAAACCCCTGACATTTAAAGTATCCATTATCATAAAGACATACTTCCAATGCTCCTCAACCAACTAAATAATTGTGGTTAATTGCTCGTTGGGCAAATTAAACTCCCGGAGACTGTTTCCTTCTCAATATTGCATGTGAAGATCATTTCAGAACTAAATAAGAAAATATTTAATGATTTAGTATGATTTAATAGGGGTAGATACAGATTTAGACCTGGCATCTAGAATGAATTCATGCAGTAGTAGAAATAATATTGAAAATCTAATATGGTAGAATAACTTGATTGAAAAATGACAGGCTGTCTCATGCTCTCCTTTCCTTTCTTTTTTTTTTTTTTTAAGATTTTATTTATTTATTTGACAGACAGAGATCACAAGTAGGCAGAGAGTCAGGCAGAGACAGAGAGAGGGGGAAGCAGGCTCCCCGCTGAGCAGAGAGCTGGATGTGGGTCTCGATCCCAGAACCCTGGGATCATGACCTGAGCTGAAGGCAGAGGCTTTAACACACTGGGCCACCCAGGCACCCCTCTCATTTCCTTTCTTAAAAGGGTGATGGAAACACTGGACCTCGGAGGTCTGTGATCTTGCTGGGGGGAGTTAACATGTTAATGATTTCAAAGGGCTACATCCAATGCGTTTTTCAGAGGGAAGCGGATGGAGTCTGGTACTTTGGCCAAAGGTGGGAATGTCCTGACTTCTGTGAGGATGTTTGTGTGGAAATGCGTATTTGGGGTGGTGTCAACTGATATATCCTTAATTTTGCCCAACTGTTTCCCAACTCGATTGTGCCCCTGAACTCTGCCTGTCCACACGTATTCAGAGGAGTGACCCATCAGTTACAAGCAGGCACCGAGGAGGGCGAGGGACCTGCAATTCTCCTAGACCCCCTAAGTCTTCCCTGCACCACCAAAGGAAGCATCCCAAGATGACCGCTCTTGGAGGTCTTGCTAACCTTAGCGGGTGGGGGCTAATCAGATTTGATTTGATTTTGAAACCACAACAAAAGAAAACCTTGGCATCAATGGAAGCAGAAATTTCTGGTAGGATTGTTAAAGCCGAAAGCAGGTCACCTTCACGTGACTGCCCTTCTTCATCACGCCAATGCGTCCAGACCTTGCCATAGCGGTTATAGGTGGCTCTGCTCACTCACATGGGCTGTGCAGGTGGGCCCACCTTCCGCAATTGCCTTCTTCCCCCAACACGAAACGTGTGCTGAGCGCCCTCTATCGGTCAGCCTAGACACAGCCCAGCGTGGAACCACAGGTGACTCTGCCAGGACCTTTTTAAAAAAATTTTTTCCAAGAAAAAGAGTATATGTTTAATCTTAGGACATTTTATGAGAGCGCCGAATCCTAACCACTAGACCACCAGGGAGGTTTAATCTTAGGACATTTTAAAGAAAACTATGATATACATTCAAAACAACTCTCAAAAAGTTTAACATTAGGAAATGAAAGGGAATTTGATTAGAAGGTGAAAAATCACATGACCAGCTATAATCTTTTCATTTTAGGGAGCTAAAAAAACCACCAGTAATCTTTTCAAATTCATTCACATAGAGCATTTAGGGTAAAGGGGTTAGTGAATTAGTAAAAATTATGTTTTCTTTAAAAGAGGTTTTTTTTTTTTACAAGACTTTTTAATCTTGTAAAATAAAAAGCTATTTTGAAAAGCACAGGTATTTCATAACCCAAGCTCTAGCCTTACAAAAACAGGAAAGTTCACATGTGGAGTTCAATTTTTAATAATCACCATTTTCCTCAGAAAATGTTCTTAGTTTTAACTGACACCACAGACAAGAACACATCTGAGTTGCACTAAATTCTCACATCTCTATGTACTCATATAAATAATCCAAAGAGAAATAGGTTGTTTCCAGCAGCTTTAATTAGTTTTCCATATATGTAGGCCATGAGATTCGGTTTCACTTAGATCTTACATTTAGTAATGGCTGCTAAATATAAATTTAGTGTGTACTCAGGAACTTTAATTTATAGACATCTCCTCATAGAGAATACGGAGCATCAACACTGCTCTCCTATTACTCAAAGTTCTGTCACTAGCTTGAAATTGACCAACTAAATGACTGTCATGGGTAACACATAATGCCGTAAAACTGAGCACTGACTTATTACAAAATAAAAAGCTTGAAGGATCATTGGGGTATTTAATATCAGGACTGGCTTGTTTTCCCATTACATTTGATAGAAGAACCAGCCAAATCAGCTTGAATGGAACTTTATTAAACAAAACAATGTCATTTCTGTATACGTTGCTTCTTTAAGTGAGCGTAGATCATTTACGATCATAATAAAAGCACTTCGCAGACCTCTCTCCTCATGACTTCTCTGCACAAGAGACTCGGATGAGTAAAATGTAAATGACCTATCATACCAAATTGGTATTGCAGTGAGTTCATGATATTAACAAGTTAGGTAATTTTGATGCCATCTTCTTACATTAAAATGCCCGTCCCCTTCCTCCTCCCTCCAGCAAAGAGAAAGAAAGAAAAAGAAAGAACAAATAGTGATTCTAAAGAATCTCTGGGAAAGAATTACATTCAAGGCCTGAGAGCCACAGGAGTCGAGAGATAAAAGAAAAGGGAAATGCTGTGGGCATCCAAAACGTGACGTTCTGCACAGTCCTGGGGGCCGGGAGCCAAGCCTTTGCTGTTTGGCTGCCAGGGAGTTTAATAGAAAGACCTGCTCTTTGATCACTGTGTGGGCCTGTGACTGGGGAAGAGTCTGGCCCCCCCTCTCCCAGGGCCACCAGCACCGCCACAAACCTCCGGAGCGGTCGCCACCAGGTGGCAGCAGCAAATAAGGTTTGTCTGCAAACAGGCTCCGGGGTTTAGAGTAATGAATGCATTAGAGGAAAAATAAATTCTGCGCCTTGTGAGAATTTAGATCAAGAAACACTGCCTTAAGAAAATACAGTCTTCTTCCATGAAAATGTTTCTCACTCGTGTGAGTTGTTGTAACACAAGAGAAATCTCATCTCTCAGGTTATCATGCACAGCGCTTTGGAGCCAGGCAGATCCGTGATAGTCCATCTGTGGCCAGCTAGGGGGCTTCAGACATAGGTTTGAAAAGTGTCGGCTTAACTCATCAGCTAAGGAAAGAATTGTCTTAAGAAACAGACATCATCAGCCTCTTTCTTCAAATGCAAGTATCTTATCTCACGCGTAAGGAGTAAGGTATGCAGAACGTTTGCATGTTTTTGCCTTTGTGGAAGAAGGGGCTCCTCCGTTCTGGTGAGTCAAACACGTAAACTCCAGTCTACTTCCTTCCCCTGCCTCTGGCCTTAGAGATACCTTCGCTTCTCCGGTTAATCTACCGAGACTCCCCCACTTCACCCTCTGGAAGTGCTCCATCTCCAAAGTCTTCCTCCCTGTGAGTGAGTCCACGCTGTGCAGGAAAGAGCAATGAGTCAGAAGAAACCGTCTGCCCTCGCTCTGCACCTTTACATCATTTCTCTAACGTTACTCTGAAAGCTAAAAGAGAAAATGTCAATGTCAACTGTAAATTTTGTCATAAATTTTACATACATTTTAAAAAATCATCACATTTCAGCCTCTTCCTGATATCGTTTTCCTTGGCTTTCAGTTACCTCCTATATTCACAAAACACAAGACAACAAAACAACTGGATAAATTTGCCGTCCCCTTCAGGCCCCTGCTTCTTCACTCCGCTAATCTGGAATGGGTAATAGTATATATCAGTGTCTTTTACAGACCTCGTCACCTATTTCTCCCCAACCCTTTATAATTTGCTTTTCCCAAAATTGAACGCAATGCTTCCTCTGGAGCCAGCAAAATCCCAAACTTCAAGTCTGATGGCCTTTTTGGGTCCTCATTGTCTTTAATCCTGCCGGCCCCCCACCTTCACGAAATTCTCTCTCTCTCGATTGTCATACCATGGTAGATATCCTGGTTCTTCTCGACATCTCATCGTTTGTTTGTTTATAGCTTCTGCCTCTGTGACCTTACCTCCTCCATCTCCTTGCATGGCCCCACCTTTTGTGCCTGTGTATATAGCAAAGGGTCCAATCAACACTGCTTCCCTCCAAACTCTCCCCCCCACAGCTCGTGAGAGAAGGCTATTACTGGCTTTGACTCTTCTCCTGGGCTTCAGCATGACCAGTTGTTGGAAGTTCATCAGACAGCCTCCCGGTCTTGCCATCTGGGCTGTAACACCATTATGGACCTAGTCCTTGTGGTCCATAAATCCTTAACAGTGATTTAACCCCTTCAGTGTTTACCCGCTGCCACTCAGCTCCCCCTGTTAAGATTCCCCTTTTGAAATGTGGCGCGCACCTGATCCTTTCGCTGCACCCCCACTCTAGTGGCCTTCTCTTTGCTTACTTCGTCTGTAGGCCCATAACTGGTTGTTCCTCGTTCCACACCTGGCTCCTCCAATCCTGCTCCCAGGGGCCCATTTCCTACACACATTTCTGCCATATAATCTTCCAATATCAACATTGTTTACCATATTCTTGGGAAAAATCACTCCTCTCGGGCCCCACTTTCCTCGACACATCTTTCTTCTCCTTGCCACTCATAAGGCTTAGTTTAGCTCTCATCTCTTCCGTGAAGCTTTCCAGGTCCCTCTCCCTCAGTCAAAATCACCCTTTGGGAGGCAATAGCCCTTACTGTTGCAATATACAGCGGTCTATTATTAATTGCATCATTTCACTTAGCTATTAACTTTTTCCCATGTTTCTTTATTGTTTTGTCATTGAGATCTTATGTTTCTTTAGGGGAGTCCCTGCGTCTTATTCCTATCTCAAATCCAGCACTTAGCACATGTGTGATATAAATGCTCAGCACATAAATATATACTATAACTATGCATGGTTTCCATCTATACCCTAACTCCCCTGTCTTCTCCCCATTCCATCCCCAATGCACACCCACACCCACACGCAGATTTTCTGTGGAAGAGCACCACAAGAACAGCATTATGATGAGAACAATTCACATAGCCTTTTGGGAACTCATCCTCGTCTGTACAGCAAGAGGCAAAGATGAGGAAACAACCAAGATACCCAGAAAGGTTGACGTTTGAAGTTACTTTCTCACATTTTCCCCCCTGCTCTATAATCTTCACTAATATCAGTAAAGGTGGTCCTAGACAAGATACATTTGGCACAGTGAAGGTTTCCATTAAATAGATCTTGGATTAGTACATTTCTTTGGGGAGGCATAGATGGAGAGTTATTCAAAACTGTCTTTGCAGGCTTTTCCCAATTCCTTGGGGGCATTTATACCAACAGCCGAATGCTTGACGGGGCAGGTGCATCACTTAGCATGAGCTGGCAGAACAAACAGCCCTGACATCTCCGTGGTTTACACAGCAAATGCTTCTTTCTTATCTCTGCTCCATGTTCATTGCAAGGCAGGCTCTGATCTACGTCACCCTCACTCTGGGATGCAGGCTGATAGGACCTCAACCATCTGGAGGACTGCTGTCTGCAGTGATGGTGGAAGGAGGAAATGGGGTGAGTTGCACATTGGCTTTTAAAGGCTTGGGTGGCTCAGTCGGTTAAATATCTGACTCTTGGTTTTGCCTCAGGTCATGATCTCCTGGGTCATGGGATCAAGCCCCACCTGGAGCTCTGCACTCAGCGGGGAGTCTACTTGAAGATTCTCTCCCTCTGCCCCTTCCCCACCCTTGTGAGCTCACTCTCTCTCTAAAGTAAATAACTAAATCTTTAAAGGCTTTGATGCAAAAGTGACCCATTATTCCTATTCCCACATCATAGGTCAAAGCAAGCCACATGGCTACCTTGAACTTCAATTTCAATTCATGCAATTTACCCATGTGCTTGGAAGAAGGGAAGAAGGAAAAGCAGGATACTGGTGAACAGGACAACAATTACAAGTTGAATGAGAAATACTCAATGTGGTTACCACCTTTCAGTCACTAAAAAAATTTGTCCTCATTTTTCCCCTCTAAAAATACAGTTTTGCTGAATTTTTTGAAACTTTATACAAATGAAAGATAAAGCAAACCTATTTTGAAATCTAGATTTCAGTGCATTTGCCCTTTAAAAAATGTATAAATTTTTCTTCTTTTTGGAAAACCAAGGTAAGAATGTTAAAAGTAAGTATTTAATACCTCTTATTTATTGCTTTAGATTGGATGAAATGGAGGGTAGGAAGATCATACAAGTCAAGGACTAAGTTATTATGTTTTTAAGTACATTGATCTTTTGTATATTTGAGACCATATTTATTAGGGTCGGATGCAGTTAAACCCAACTGTACTGTTCCGTGATAGGATACCAGCCTATGAGATGAGAAAGAATTTATTTTGGCAATAAAAATTATAAGAAAAACAGGATCAAAATAAATCATCTACAGCTTGTTGAATTTTACTTTTAAATCTTTTAAATAAATAACAGTGTACATCAACTAATTGGGACCTTGTATAGTATGTAAAATAAATTAAAATACCTGGATAAGGCACTTGCTTATTTGCTATTTTAGGCCCATTCTAATGAGATGCAATTAGCCAGGTGATACTTTTATTGATGAGATAATTCAGGCAGAATGTATAATTGTACTACCTCCATTTAGTTTTGAGGATGTAGTTTTACATCTGAAGAACAGAAAGATTTAATAAACAAATGATGTGCAAATTCTGGCCTGTGAGAGACTCTGACAGGCCTTTCTGAATTTATTTATTTGAGTGTCCTCAGTGTTTCTCAAAATGGGAAGAGCCAACATTCATGGTCTGTGGGATGTTGCTCTCAAGCAGCAAAATAGGGAATATCTGGGTGAAGGAAAAAAGAGGGCTGAAATTAAAGAGAAATTAAATGTAGAAATTAAATTAAATTAAATTAAATGTAGAAATTAAAATGTACCTTTCAGAACTACAGGTAGAAACACATGTAGAGTCAAATGTTTCCTTAACAAAATATAAATCAGTACTTTCATATTATTGGTATGTATTGCAAAATTTGTCAAGCTTGAAGAAAAGCAGACCTCTGGCTCAGATCGCCCTGTTAGATGGAGTCTACCCCATGCATATACAGTCTGTGTTGGCAAAACTCTGTCTACATAGGTAGGCTTATGCCAAAAAATCTTGTTTTAAGTACACTATTAACTTTCACCATGTTTACTAACAAGCTTATAGGAGGCAAAGGCTCCTGTGATGGTAGAAAGTAAGAGATACACAGAATTGATGCCCAAAGTTCCTTAGAAATCAGAACTCTAAGAGGTCTATACCAAGGTTTCTCAGTGTTGGCACTGGTGACATTTGGAGCCAGATAACTCTTGTTGTGAGAGCCTGTCCTGAGAATTGCAGGTGTTTAACAGCATCTCTGGCCTCAGCTCACTAGACAGCATTAGCACACTCTATCCCCACACCCAGTGTGATAAGCAAAAATGTCTGTAGTCATGTCTCCCAGGGGACAAATTCACCCTACTGTTGAGCACTATTGGTCTATACTATGAGAGTATTCGCGCTATCGTACCTGAACTCTTCATCTTCCTTAAGAAATTGCTTTTTCAGGCACCTGGGAGCCTCAGTTGGTTGGGCATCAGACTCTTGGTTTTGGCTGGGGTCATGGTCTTGGAGTCGTGGAATCAAGCCTGGCGTCAGGCTCTGTGCTCAGCCCTGAGTCTGCTTGGGAGGCTCTCTCTCCTTCTCTTTCTTCCCCCTTCCCCTTCTCTCATGCTCTTTCTCTCTCTAAATAATATAAAATCTTAAAAAAGAATTGCCTTTTCACATTTAAATATTCTAGGTTCTCTATAATAACCTAAGTCTCTCATTACATTGAACTATGTAATGTATCAATTATATTAGTTCTTATGGCCCATATTTTACAGATAAATACCTGTACAGACTGTGGGGGTGGATGAGTAGGAAATATCAAAGAAGACATACAGACTATTTTGAACTTGTCACCAAAATCTTTCAAATATTTGATTCCAAATTTTGGTACCTCTTTGGCACCAATATTCAAATAGCTGTAGAATGTAATGGTGATACTCTCTGATTGCTTTCTCAGGCTATAACCAGGTCACCAAGTCAGTTTTAGAAATTCCACAGTCCATTGATTCGGGGGGTTAAAAAAACAAAGTTTAGAGGAGTCAAGCCTTGTCTGGTCAAGGACAGCAGTCAGAGGCTAAGATGCAGATTCCTGGTTGTTCTGTCTCTTAAACAGGCATGATTTTTTTGTTGTTTCGTATATAAAAATGAACTGTTCGGACCCATCTTACAGGACTTTCTTACGCATCGAGAGACCTTACTTCAGCAGAAAATGTTGTCCTTTATTCAAAAGAAACCTCATATTGTAGGAAAAAAGAAAAAAGCATTATTCATTTTTCCTTATACTAAGACATCAAATAATTAAGTATCCAGAGGAATTTGCAAGAAGCCGAGGCAGAAATATTCATAATTTGGATATGATATATCCAGGAAGAATCAAAAGTTATTTATCAGGCTATAAAGAAATATGAGAGAAAATATTCTTTAGCATATACAATCTAGCATTCTACAGAAGAATTTTTAGTACCTTTCAGAAAAACTTCCTTTGATGAATTGTAAAACATGGTACACATATACTCTTATGCGAGGAACAGAAGTTTCTTTTTACTAATAATTTAAAGCTGGAGATGAAAAAACTGTAGAGAAAAAGAAGAATGTCTTTCTGCTTTGGTGTCATTAGTGTAGGACACAACCTACTATGTGTCTTTAGCCTAAATAACTATCCGAAAAGGTAAGGGCTACCTCTCACAACATTAGAAAAATTCTGGAAAGGAGGGAAATTTATATAGGAAGAGGATTTATAGCAAATAATTTAGAGATTTTTTTTTTTTGGTAAAATCTAGGTACAGTTGACACAGAATGTTACATGAGTTTCAGGTGTACGATATAGTGATTGAACTTCTCCATACGTCATGGTGTCCTTACTACAAGTGTGGTCACCTTCTGTCACCATACAATGCTATTACAATACCGTTGACTGGATTCCCTACACTGTGCCTTTGAAATCAATTTAGGTTCTTAATTTAATATAAACTATGTATCGCATAGTTCTCGCCTTGCCATCTTGGTGTTCTGGTCAATTGATGAAATCACTTAATTAAATATTAGATTGATCCTTGCTGTCCACAGCCAGGTGTGCGCTGTATGCTTTGAGTGTGAGGGGGTGGAAAGAAGAAGGATTGGAAATGGATATAAAAGAAATAAAGAGGGGCAGAGAACACTGGTTCCAAACTCCAAAGTAGTTATTTTTGCATAAATACTCAAACCCTTCTGTTCAAGTTACACAATGGGTTACCTTAGGTTTTGGGTTTCTTTAGTGGCTATTAACTGGGAAGTACTGTCGTCTTTTCTGTATTAGAAGCTTGAGAATCCCATGGATAGCTCTCGGGTGATACATGAAGCTATCTGGAAAGTGCTAGGCAGCTGATTAGCTCACGTGGTGTACTCCAAGCTTCTAGCGTATTAGACCAGTGATTCTTAATCAGGGGCAATTTTGCCCTCCAAGGACAATCGTCAATGTCTGGAAACATTCTAGATGTCACAACTTTGGGGTGGTGGGGGGCCTGCTACAGGCATCTAGTGGATAGAGGCCAGTGATGTTGCTAAACATCTTAAAATATACAAGACAGCCTTCCACAACCAAGAAAGATCTGGCCCAAAGTGTCAATAGTGCCGAGGGTGAGAAATCCTTTTAGACATTCTGCTGATCTTCTAGAAAAGGGGTAGCATGTGGTCAAGTGTAGTCTGGTGCCTGTTTTGTGCAGCTCAAAGGCCATGCAAAAACAGGTTTCTGCCTTTTTAAATTGCTGAAGAAGACACAAAAAAATATTGTATTGTGACATGTGAAATTTATATGAAATTCAACATTGAGTGTCAATAAATAAGATTTTACTGGAACACAGCCACACCCATTTTTTCACATGCTGTCTGTGGCTGCATTCACAGGACCCTGGCAGAGCTGAGTGGTCGTCACAGAGACCACACAGTCCACAAAGCCTGAAATATTGACGACCTGGCCCTTCACAGTGGAAACGGTTTGCCGGACCTTGCTCTAGACACATACTAAATGAAATGTCGTGAATTCAGGAAGGTGATATGATGGACTTTAGCTTTAACTCCTGCAAGATTTTCGTTACGTGGAGATTTACAGTGTTTTTATTATTTTCTGAACTCAGGGGTGGAGGTAGGAGGGGAGACAGGAGGGAATCCTGAAACCCAATTACAAAACAGGCTGTGATAATGAGTATAGACGAAGATGGCGGTGGGGGTTGGGCCGCACCACGTTATTGCCATCTGGATAGAAAGATAATTGTTTACTTGATTGACTAATACGCTATTCAGACAGCGACTAAGCAAAGCCATTTGTTATGAAGGAAGGGGCCACGTGTAGTCTTCCGGAAGTTTTTACGGCATTGCAAGAGCGCACCACAACCTTGAAGAGTGAACTACCCATGAATTTTCCAATGACTCCTCCAGCTTCTCTTTTTCAAAAAATAAATAAGCCTCAAGCAGGCCGTGGTGAATTAAAGACTTGTATACAGCATTTATAAAACTTATTGACAGCCAAGATTGCAGAGGAGTTTTCAGAAGGTGAGTATTTATAGGAAAAGAATCAAAATCCACAATTCATCCCTTCAGAAATGATGTTAACAGTATCGCTCTTTGCCTTCCAGGAGCCGTGTCGATGACACGGGAAGGCAGCGCTGCTGGGAAGCTGTTCCAGGAGCTTCTCTCCTCTTAAAAGCATTTACAGATGTTCCTCGCCTCCTACGAGATGTTACTTTCTTCCTCTATATCTCTCATACTAGGTATTTTGTCCACGTTCTTTTTTCATTTTTCTTTTTAAAGATTTATTTGTTTGTTTGTTTGTTCGTTTAATTGAAAGAGAGAGAGAGGGTGCGAGTGGGAGGGGCAGACGGAGCAGAATTCTGAAGCAGACGCTGAGCTGAGCCCACTGCCCGATGCGGGGCTCGATCCCAGGACCCCAAGATCACGACCTGAGCAGAAACCAAGAGTCAAGTGCTCAACTGACTGTGCCACCCAGGCACCCCATATTTTATCCACATTTTAAGCAGAATTGAGATTCTTCCAGGGACATAGGACAGGAAGATATATGTTCTTGGTCACATAAAATTGGGATATGTTTCTGGGGGTGGGAGTGAGAAGTCATCAGAAAAAGTGTTCTACATTTGATCTATGAGAAGCTAGCTACGCACGTTGTTAGGAAATACTTTATTTTTGAGATAGAAGAGACCAAATTCTACCTTAGTCATGGGGGGGGGAGAATTTTGGGAAAAAAAGATGATTAAATAGGTTTCAAAAATTCTTTGCTTTTTATTAGCACATTGTGGGTATGAAAGGACTATATAATAATATTTTAAAATATTATATATATGTAATTACAAATTTATTTACATATTTTATTTATATTTCCTGGTATTGCTCAGGCATGAGTTTTCTGTATAATGAAGCTGACCTCTCCCTGGTACCATCTGTATAGTGCACTTGAGGGTAAAAATTCTTTTGGTGTCAGAGTATCATTCAGATGCAAAACTGTATTTTCAAAAAACAGAATATTTTAAAATATAATCAGAGCTTTAAAGAAAAATTCTTGACATAGGTAGAAGGCTTTTTTTTTTTTAAGATTTATTTATTTGAAGTAGGGAGAGCCAGAGAGAGAGAGGGAGAGAGAGAATCTGAAGCAGACTCCATGCCAAGTGCAGAGCCCAACTGGGGGTTTGATCCCAGGCCTGAGCCCTTGACCTGAACATAAATCAAGGGTCAGGTGCTCAGCTGACTGAGTCACCCAGGTGTCCCAGTGTAAAGTTTTTTAATGACTATTTCGTTAACTTGTAACTTCACTTGCTAAAGTGCTAGTGATAAGCTTCTTGGTGTATTGCCTATTTCTGAGGTTTCTACATTCCTGCCCTTTTTAACACCTGTCAGTGTTTGTTCTAACTTGTATTTGCTGTTATCTGCATCTACAATTCTCTTTTTAATATGTTGTGGGCTTAAACCTGGAGAAATAAACTTGGCAAGACTGATACTCTTAGCAGCATAATAGTTCAGAAGCCCAGACTTAAATTTGAGCCACACCATTTTCTAGCTATGGTGTCTTGGGCAAAATAAATAAATAAACAAGTACACACACATATTTGATACACACACACACACACACAAACACAACACACACACAGAGTTAACCTTTGAAGAACATGGGTTTGAACTGTGCAAGTCCATTTATATGAGGGGTTTTTTTTTTATAGGTATAGTACAGTACTATAAATGTATTTTCTCTGCTTTATGATTTTCTTAATAATATTTTCTCTTCCCTAGCTTACTTTATTGTAAGAATACAGCATATAATATCCATAACATATAAAATATGTGTTAAATTACTGTTTATATTATTGATAAGGTTTCTGGCTAACAGGAGGCTATTAGTTAAATTTTGGCAGAGTCAAAAGTTGTTTTAATAAAAATCTCTAGGTCTCAAGCTTTCTCAATTTTTGTTTATCTTTCTCTCAACACTTTGAAGATGTCATTCTGCAGTCTTATCTTTTAACTGCTACACATTCTCTACAGGAAGATTATGGTTATGCATTAAGACACGAATATAGGACATTTATTTAAAACTTTTCATATTATTTTGATATTAGAAATATCTTAATTTAATAAGCTTATTTTAGATGACTTTTAAAAATTTATTTATGGCTATATTTATAAAATAAATGATACTGTATTTATAAAATAAATGATACTTTTTCTCCACTGAGCAAAACCAGTGGATGCAATTAATGCCTTAGTTGAAATATTTTGTTGAAACAAAGAGAGTGCTACAGCAATCATGTATGGTTCCAGCTTGGATTTCAAATACTCTGTAAATGATGCTGAAAAGGTTATAATGAATGAATAAAAAATAAGTATCCCTGGAAATGTACTGTAACATGGACACTGACAATGGTTATTTCACATGGAATGTTATTATAACTTCCAAAGCAATTCAAATTCTTGACCAGTTTTTAAAAACTCAATATATTTAATAGTACCCAAATATTAATTTTTATTAAATATATCCTAACTTGGTATGGACCTTGTGTCAAATTGCAAGTCTTCTTTCCTCTACCTACATAAATATATTTGAAAAAATGTATGTATATATTTAAATATTAATTATACAATTTAATTTAAATTAATTGTTAATTTAAGCTAATGTACACAAATTTATTGATTTAAATTAATTTGCATAATTAAACTACCTGAAGAAAAATGCTCAGATCATAAATATACAGCTTGATGAATTTTCATAAAGTGAACATACCCACGTGGCTTCAACTACACCAAGAACATTTCCAGTAGCCCAGAAGCCCCCTTTGTGCCCCTTCTGTTCACTGCTGTCCCCCAAGGGCAACTACTAATTTGTCTTCTAACACCCAGGGCTGTTTTTTGCATAACACTTATCTATTAGGCACAGAGTAGTACTGAAAAAATGTTGGAGGGAAATCAAAATTTGGGTGAGGTCATTCACTCCTTCTATTTTACATCTATCTGGATTGTATCTAAACTGAAAGATGAAAATCTGACAGTCCCTTTGCAGCCAACCCCCCACCGCTGCTCCACCCCTGACCCCCAGGGACAGTCTCTGGAAGGGAACGAGCCCTCCCGCTTATACACAGACCTGGTTGTGCCTGCCGCATTTTTGCCTTGAGATTTCTGTGTGTAGGGAATGGTAGGTGTGAAAATAAGGGTCATTAAGAGCCAGGTATTGCCATGTGAATTAGATCCTGGCACTGAACTGCTCCAAACCACCCGGGGCATTCCCAGGCGAGGAGAGACGCCCCGTGGAGCGAGGCTGCCCGCCGAGCTGGTTAGCCATGTGGAAAGGGTACGGTTTCTTCCCCTTGGCATAAACACACGCTGCCGGCTTGCCTGCCTGCCGGGCAGGCACGGATTTGCATCTGCCTGTTCTCTCTGCTCTGGGAGAGCCCGGGCCCTGAAAGCATGCCAATTCTTAATGGAAATCTGTTGCTAGTGATGTGGCTTGGAAGGATGCTTTCACCTGGACGGCACGATTAAACTCCCTGCGATCGCACGGTATATTCAGATACGCTATCGACGCACTCTCGCGGCCACACGCGGCAGTGGCTTCATGAATGGTTAGTTTCTGCTTTAAGCACTTCACCAGGAAGATACCAATAAACTTGACTCCACTGTCACCTTGCTTTCGTCCTAGGGGATAACAGATGACGTGGAATCCGTGAGGATCATGATAGCACTGCGTCATCTGCTTGGTGTTTCTGGGTGTTTTATTTCTGGAACGGCTTCAATGACCACATTGTTGCTTTGACCACACTGCAATGTTGCAACGGCCACACTGTTCTGCAGTTTACTTATATTAAGCTATGGAAGATATTTTCAAGTGAGAGAAACACAATTCAGGGATCATTTTGTTTTGCATGTCTTTTCTCAGGTGGATTAAAGTTTTGGGCAATAATTTACTCTATCACTTTGTTTCAAAATTGTAATCATGGGAGGGACCTATCCATCCATTTGCCGAGTGTCTGGAGGGGCCAGGTGACTTCCCCCAACTCTTCTAACTAATTTTTTTTTTAAAGATTTTATTTATTTATCTGACACAGAGAAAGAGATCACAAGGAGGCAGAGAGGCAGGCAGAGGGAGAGGGGGAAGCAGGCTCCCTGCTGAGCAGAGAGCCCGAAACGGGCCTCGATCCCAGGACCTGAGCCGAAGGCAGAGGCTTAACCCACTAAGCCACCCAGGTGCCCTTCTAACTAAATTTTTATGAAACACTTTTCATAAAGAATTGGAGGTGCAGAGAATCGAGGCAACTTCTATGAGGTCACACAGCCAGTGAGTGGCAGAATTTGAATTTAAAGCCCAAGCTGGTTTAAGTCTAAAACTCAAGCTGGTCCCAAAGGCAACACTTCTCTAAGCCATTACAGAAATTCAGCGGTTCATAATGAAGGATCTTACAACCTTCAGTTCCTTCAGTAAATTGTAACTGAGGGTCGGAGGCACGGTCATGCCCATCATCTCTTACTTCTCTATTAGTCAAACTCCTATATGATTAGCCCTGACTTAACATCCTGATAATATTTATAATCTGTTACCACCTCACATTCATGTAGAGCTTCATCGTTTCAAAAGCACTCCACATTCATAAACACGTTTCAATTTCATAACAACCCATGTTAAAAGGGGGCATGTATTATCACTGCTAGTTTCCTTGGAATTCCTTTTGGGCTGATGGAAGCCCGAAGTAAATGAAACACTACGTTAAGATCTTTCGACAATATTTCGACAGAATTGCTGCAAGTCAGTTTTACTGAGTCGTCTCCATTTCCTGCCAACGGATCAGCCGCACTCAGACTGGCCGGCCTACTGACCAGTCAGTCCTCCTGGAAAGCTGGGAACCCCAGCAGCTCTCAGCTATTGGCATATCCCTCTGCTCACCACCTCATGCCTTCTGCTCCAATGACCGATACTGTGTCAAGGCTTACGATTTCTTCCTGCTCTTTGCGGATCTCTTAATTGCTAAACGATGTCCCCAGCAACAACAGCAGAGCCCTATGTGGAGGGTACTGCAGCAAGAGCTCCGAATGCCATTTGGGGCTCACAACAATCACAGTGTACACAAGCAGGCACGAGTGTATACAGCTGAGAAACTGGAGACCTGGAAATATGAGCGACTTCCCTTAAAGTCACAGAGGCAAGTGATGCAAACAGGACTCAAACCCAGGTGAGCTTGGCTATAAAGTTTGATGAGCTTTTAATTGTAGGGATCAGAGCTTGTCTAGCGATTAGGTTCTAAAGTGAGTACAAAGGCAGAAACAGAGAAGTCACATCAGCACTGGGGATCTCTTGAATCACCCCTACAGTACCATGTCCCATTCTATCTTCCAGGAACTCTGACACAAACACGCACTTCAGTGTGAAATAGATCAGGGTGCCTTCTGGGGGTGGGGGGAACAGGAGAAGAGGCTGTTCTATGTTTAGGAACCACACTGTACAAAAATATTAAAAGCACCTTCAGCTCAGCAGAGAGCGGACTCTGCGGGACGGAGAACGAGGAACCACAGATTCTGTCTCTGTCTCATCTCCATTTGGGGGGGTCTGTGCTCAGTGAGCATGATGCAGAAAAACACAGAATTGGGTCAGCACAGAGGCTACTCTGGGTTTATTTAGAATTTAAAGGAATGGGCTCCGCTGAGAGAGAAGATCCCAAGCGTCACTGCATATACAAACGGTTTACACCGTTAAAAACCAGTATCACTCCAGCAAAGCTGTGATCTAAGAGAACTTTTAGGGGTTAAAGATTCATAAAAATTTTGGAAATATCAATAAAATTACATTTATAGAGAAAACTGCAAATGCTTTGGGTAATATTGACCAAAATACATCCTAGAAACCAACTGTATCGGCCACCCTAGGAAACACAAAATGGCTGGAAAATGCCCTAAGTGGAATGATAGAAGAAATTTTCTCCCAGTGTTTAAATTCTGTTCTGTCATTCTCTTCCCCAAAGCTCCTCCCTCCTTAGCGAGTACAGTAAAATTTGCAAGTGAACGAGGGTCCGACGTAGAATGTTCTATAATCTGCATGTCTTTCATCTAAAGCCACTGAAAGTAGGTTGGGTCGGATCAGTTGTTTGCTATTCCGTATAGAACATTAGGCAGAGTTCTCACGTGAAGGCACAGGGTTCTGGGCCAAACTACACAGTGCTGTCGAAGGAAGGAACCTAAACCTGGTTTAAGTAGTTGAGTCTCATGATCAAGCCTGAGTTATAAAAACATGGTGATCTAATTGTAAGGACCAGACTCTGACTGTCTTGTTTGGAAGCAGGTAATGGGAATGAAAAGCCTAACTGTGCACAGACCCCTCTCCAGGATGATACTTTTCTTTCCTTGCAATGGAAGAACTTTGCAAGAATTAAAAGTTTGTCTGAAATAGTCCTTTTGTGAATCAGGAAACAGTTTTGAATGGTGTAAAATAGGATTATGACATACACTGCTTTTATAAATATCATAATAGATGTAGCTAGTATTTATTTAGGTCTTAGTAGGTAATGTATTAGGTGCCGAATCTCTCAGAGGATAATGTTATCATTATTATATTTTGCAGATGAGGAAGTTGAGGGGTATAATAATTAAATAGCTCACTGGAGGTCACAAATTTGGTGACAGAACTGGAGATGGGCACAGGAGATCTGGCTTGATCTATAGTGTCACTGCTACTCCTTTTAGGTGACACGGATGCATTGTCTTCCCCCATAGAGAACAGAAGGACAAGATCCTATAAGCAGCTGGGAGAGGATTTTTACTGGCTCCAACCCAAAGTGGCTTGAAAAGAATCAATTATTGTCAGGAACAATATTTAAATGAATATTAACATTTCAAACAATTATCTTTGGCAGAGAGCCTACAAAATCATTTCTAGGAGGTCCACGAAGGCCATAAAAGCTGCTCATTCATTTATGTACTCAGGCGAACATTTTGCCCCTAACTAACCTTGGCAGGCTTACCTAGACTCGACATGGCTCCAAACTAGGGATTACTTAAGGGTTTTGTTGATATTGTTTGTTTCTGTCCGTGGTTTGCAACTTGTCAGGTTTTCTCAGGGTCTGATCAGCATAGAGCTACGGCTCTTACTGACCATGTAGACACATGGATCCCATGGTGGCATCCATGGCCAATCCTTAAAGGATGTGGGTTGGCCTTTCAACTCTAGTAAAGTTGTTTTTAGGGAACATAGGCTAATTTCCAAAAACTCGGCAGTGTTTGCTAAAGCTTATATGCACATCCCCTAGCAGGAACTCAAACTGCCTGTGCCATAGTTTTCCTTTTAAGAACAGAACTTTAACTTCTTTATTAAATAGCTCTGTTTATTAAAAACAAAAACAAAAAAAAAGGGCAGTAAGACAAGCCACATGGATGGATTCTTTAAGGCCAACGTGGTCCCCTCCCCAGCCCCCCCCCCCCGTTTTGTGATTAAATCAGATTACTAGACGTATACCTGTTGGACTCATTCTTATTTTGTAGATGAGGAAGCGGAATCTCAGAGAGATTGTCCACAGTTCTAGCACCGGTCAGAAGAGGAATGACAGTCTCACACTCAGTCTTCCCAGCTCCCGGCCTCGCCCTTCCCGTCACCTCTGGGGGCAGTGACACAATGCAGGTGGGCAAACAGAAACTTCCCAAAGCCTAAATATTCTAGCCTTCACTAAAGCCTTCACCAAAATGAGGGAAAATTCACAATGGTTCTCATAATGATTGGATAACCCATAAAATGTATTATCTTTATCCTGTAATTCTCACATAGTCATAAAATTTGGAGTGATAAAAACAACACAACACATCATTTGGAAGCGAGACCTGAGAGTTACTAAAAAATATTCTTTGTAGCAGTATTATAAATAATTCACAAGCATAATGGTCATAAAAAGTAATAATAAAAACAAAAAATGTTCCAGATTTTCTCCCATCTTTGTTGGTCCTTTCTTTGGCTCATATCTCTGTCATCTCTTTCTGGCTAAAGTGGATGAAATGCCGTCAAAACATTTATCTGTCATACTATGACCCAAAATACAGATAACAAGTTTAAATTTTTAAAAATTGGCAGGAGTTCTGGTTTTGAACAGGCACAGCCAGAGCTGAGGACATACCTTATTTAAAAGTACACAATATTACTAGGAAGGAAATTAGCATTTAAAAAAACATTAATCAGTAGAATGTTAAATATTCAGTTTGACTGTTTTGAGAAACTTGAATTTACTGGATCACAAAAGGTAAAATTGCAAATTAAGCAAAAAGAGGTAGTTAAGATCCAAATTTTTAAAGTTTATGAATTATGTATATTTTATAATATTTGGAATATACAGAAAACCATAACATAAAGAAGAAAATATAAGTTTCCCACAAACTCACTGACAAAATAATAATCTGTTAACAGTTTCATTATGTTTCTTCCAAGCTTTGTGTAAATATATGTAAAAATATATTATCTGTAAAACTGGGATAATAGTGTATCAGTTTTCTGGGATGACTTATTATCTAAATTATGACATGATTATGTATCCATGCAAACAGTCTTCAGAAACATTTTTAGAGGACTTATTTTTAGGAAATGACATTATATGGCTAGATGAATGTATTTAGACAAATGGAAGCAATTAGCCCTTTCTTCCTTTTTTCGGGGGGGGAGGGACAGATGTCATTGATTTATACTGTTCACAATTATATATGATTTTGGGATGAAAAATTTATTAAGAAAATCATGTGCATGATCTAGAATTATTTTCTTGGGGTATGATTTTAGAGGTGAAAATCCTTGTTCGGGAACTATAAACATTTTAAAGATTATTAATCTCCTTTGCAGAACTGCTAGTCAGAAATGATCCATTATTTTTTGTTTATTGTACAAAAACCAAAATGAAAATCTTACCAACTTCGGAGATGATGAAATGTTATATTATTTTTGCTGTATTTCTTAGATTTGAAAGAACTTCAACATTGTTTTTACACCTTTTCTGAAAAACCCTAGATCTTCTTTTGTGACCTGATTGTTTGTTATCTTTTACTTTTTTGTGATTGGTTTTTAAAAGTTTCGAAAAAAGCATTACATATATGACTCCTCTGTCAATGTATTTTTTGTTTTGTATTAATTTGCTGATATCTCATTTGCTACATGAAATTTTGTTATGTGGTTTGTTGCCTATCAATTTTCCTCTCTCTTATGCTTATAAGAATTTTTTTTCATTTAGAAATTAGAAGAATGCTTTATTTAAGGCACCTGGGTGGCTCAGTCAGTTAAGCATCTGATTTTGGCTCAGGTCATGATTCCAGGGTCCTGGGATCGAGCCCTGCTTTGGGCTCCCTGCTCAGCGGGAAGCCTGCTTCCCCTTCTCTCTCTGCCTAACTTCTGATCTCTCTCTCTGTGTCAAATAAATAAATAAATAATTTTTTTTACAGAAAAATACTTTTAGTATTCTTTTATTTAATCATTAAAGTCTTTAATTCCTTGGAATTTATTGTTGAATCTAATGTCAAAGA
This sequence comes from Martes martes, assembly GCF_963455335.1. Classification (NCBI taxonomy): domain Eukaryota; kingdom Metazoa; phylum Chordata; class Mammalia; order Carnivora; family Mustelidae; genus Martes; species Martes martes. The sequence goes on along the minus strand of NC_137899.1, from coordinate 100,775,637 downwards.
GAAACTTACTTTATTAAAACTATTGTCACAGAATTTTCTCAGCACAATTTGTCTTCTCCCCTCCTATTTTGAATTACCAGCTTTAGTGTACTAATTCTTATATAAACTGTATTTTTGATATGCTTGTCAGTTCCAGGGATAATTTTTGTCTATCCTTGCACTAGTTATATACTGTTTTAATTACGAGAACTTTGAGGTTCCCTTTAACATCAGCCAGTACAATGTCTGTATTTTCATTTCAATAGCAATCTTAAAAAAAACAACAACAACAACAAAAAACCGAAAAAACAAAACCCACAGCCACAATGGAAAGATGCTGTGTACCTTCTGGATAGCTACTTAATGATCAGTTTCTGCAGGGGGTATGAGTGCTCTCATTTCTGTTTATGTTCGGTGCCAAACGTTCCCAGTCTGATTTTGGTCACCGTTGAGAAAAGAACATAGGCCAACTTAACACAGAAATGGTATTTGTCCTATGTGAAGACAAATCACATCAAAATACATTCTATGGGTCCCTGATTAATGTGTTATTAAATGTAAGGCACTTAGATTCTAACAGAAGCTCAACAAATGTCAGCTGCCTTCTGCCACCAATCCTGGGTTGGATTGTGGCTTTCGTTTTTATTTAAAAAGATGATACAATTGATCTTCATTATTCATGGATTCCATAGTTGCAAATTTGTCTGCTTGCTAAAATTTATTGGTAACCCCAAGAACATTCACAGTGCTTTTACGGTTGTTCAAGGACACGTGCACGTGCCGAGTGGCAAAAAACCTGAGTCGCCTGACACACATATTCCCACCTGCCGTCCAATAAGGTGACACTCCGCCTTCCTGCCTCAGGCCTCATACTGGAAAGAAACGTCCTTTCCATGGTCTATTTAGTGCCATATTTTCTGCCTTTTTGTTGGTGATTTTGCTAATTAAAATGGCATCTGAGCACAGTGCTGAGTGCTATGTTCCTGAGCACAAGAAGGCCTCAAGAGGCGCCTTCTGGAAAATGTATGGTACCTAAGTTTCCTTCAGGCATGAGCTAGAGTGCTGGTGGCCAAGTGTTCAATGCTAATGGAACCCAGATTTATATTAAATAAAGTGCCTTACAACTGAAATACACAAAAAGCAGGCCATGTATGGATGGGCTGGTGAAAGTGTAGTGAGGGAGGTTCATGGAAACCTAACCTTATATTTCCCCTCAGAGGAATGGTTCAGTATTTGCTATTTCAGTGTTGGCAGTGAACTTTTTAGGACAGAATTCCTGTGAATAATGAGAATTGGCTGTAGTTAGTGACCAATGGCAGATAGTTTTCACACAACATGAACTAAAGAGTCATCAGAGGAGATTCTGAGAGAGACAGCCTGGTTTCAAGGAAGGCAGGCCCAAGAAGAAGCATCGTTTCGGTCTATTCCCAATTTCTCAAGTGCCATGTTTAATAGTAATTCTGGACACAGAATCAGTACTACAGTATTGTACGTCCCAGACACAGGAGCAGTACCAAGGTACTCGTACCTCCCAGATGCAGGATCAGTACTGTGGTACTTATACATCCTGGACACAGAATCGGTACTACAGTGTTGTATGTCCTGAAGACAGGATCAGTACTGCGGTACTTGCACATCCCGGACACAGGATCGGTACCGCGGTACTTGCACCTCACAGATGGAGGATCAGTACCACAGTACTTGCACGTCCTGAACACAGGATCAGTACCACAGCACTTGTATGTCCTGGACACAGGATCAGTACTGTGGTACTTATACGTTCCAGACACAGGATCAGTACTGCAGTACCTGTATAAGAAGACAAGCACAGTCATTTTGTAAAAGCTCTTGTGCTCCCAAGATGAAAAATACTACATATTCCTTAAGAACAGACTATTGAGTATCACAAATGTAAAATTAAAAGCTTTCTTTTATGCTTAATTATTATAAATTTAAACAAAAGCAGCTGACTTAATATGGATGATAGAACTATTCTAGAGAAATTATGTTACTAGAATAAATGTACTCTCTGCATTTTGATTTAAATTTATAAATACTAATTAGTTGTAATTCATTAACATTAAAGCATGCGATAAAATATGTAACTTCCCCTTGAAGTGTACTAATGTTGGCCAGGATGAAAATAATCATATTCACAAAAACACAATGAATCATTAGCATAAATGTGAATTTGGCAATGAAAATCTGAAGTAGAGAAGGCAGGTTGGTTCTGAAAGCTGTCCGGCAGACATTAAGATTTCTAGTAAATAAAAAAGAAATTAGTAAAGAAGGCAGAAGAGAGAAGACATTTAAAATTGGAGTTAGATGTTTTATTGTTGGAATTTGTTCTTCGGCAGGACGGCCTCTAGAGATGAAATTATTCAGAGGTTTAAGACCTGGAATTCCAGGCAATAATGGAACCACATAAACTAGCCAGGGACATCAGGTGGCCAGAGAGGAGTGGTGGTAAGTCCAACTAGGAAACCAGATAGAAAGAACTATTAAGAGTTTAGTGCACTTAAGGGTAAAGCAGGAATGAATGTGAAATGAGGATAGTATAAGGAAGTATGCCAAGGTATCCATTACAACTTACAGATCCTATAACCTGCAAATTGCATGTCATTAGATGCAAAGTATATATGCATGTAGTACAACAACTGCCCAGTAGTCAAATGGATTGTGCATAATGGTTAAATTAAAATCAAGAGCTATGTTTGGGCACTAATACTGAAGGAGAGTATTACAGAGAAAGGTTCTGACCACTCATCCAGTATCAGATTTTGATCACACTCTATTGCACAATTATTTTTTACACGTAAACTATTTTCAACATTCTGTCATGGTCATTCATAAAACGTTTTCTTCTTGTGGTTGGCAACTTTATGAGGACAATAGTATCAAATATATTTTACCACTTTGTGAGGAATTGGAGCCATCTTATTTCTGAATCCTATAGTGTACGACCTACTCATCTGCTGGATTCTTTGATGTCGTTGGCCTTGCGTTATTATTTGTGTGATTGTATCATTGTTTTATTTCCCCTTCTGTGCATTTCTTCTAGTGATTGTTATAGTTTTGTATACATGCTCATCACTCAACAAATATTTTTTAAAATTTATTTTTCCTTAAAAATGTTTCTTGAATCATTTCATTTTCTTTCTAATCCACTGTTGCCTTCTTGGTTCATCCTTCAACCCTGCTGATCCCTCCTGCCTAACTTACAGCAGGAGAAGTTCCTACCTAGCCTGTCCTTCCTCGTTCTCCCAGTCCAGGGGATCTGACTCACAACAAATTGATTGCTGGTAAGTCAAGTATTAAGGCCTCCAAAGATCAAATTTAATAAATTAGAGTAATTAGCTCTACACTAGTGTCACTATTCTTACTCATCTACCCAACACACTTCCTTGAGAAGAAAGAGAGAGGATTGGAGAGTAGAGCTGCAACATAGGGAATCAGGTATAATTCCGGATATGCTTGGGTAATATAACATGCAAGTCAATATTTTCGATCAATAGAAACTGAGAAAATTCAGTATTAAAAGATGCAAATCCTTAGGTGAATAACAGAACATTTCTTCTCAACTAACTTCTCTAGCTACTTTTCCACAATATGAATTTTTTTTGGGGGGGTGCTGGAGAAGGGCAGAGGGAGAGAGAGAATCTTAAACAAGCTCCATGCCTAGCATGGAGCCTGATGAGGGGCCTCGATCTTAGTACCCTAAGATCATGATCTGAGCTGAAATCAAGAGTTGGATGCTGAACTGACTGAGTCACCCACATCACCCACGTGCCCCCACAGTATGAATTTTTGGGTTCAATCAGGTCCATCTCTTTACTGTCCCTTGAATATATTCCCAACGATTCTCTCTAACTGAAATGACTTCTTCTTCCAAATCTGTTCCACATCTTCCTCAGTGTCTTCAAAGATCATGCGAGAATACAATGATGTTTTCATCGGAGCCTCACGGAGTAAGCAGGAGTTAGGGAAATACACAGTTCATGCTTTTCTACATACTACTCTGAGATAGTATTTAATACCCTAGTGCTCATCTCACAACTTTCCTTTGCTGTTCTAAGCTTCTCACTGGGAGAGGTCATATCTTGTATAACCGCTTCCCATTCATCAAACCTAATAAAATGCAATCGCCCACTTGCAGTTCCCAAATTAATATTTATATAATAGAACTAAATGCCCTCCAGAGGAGGATTAACTGCCTTTATTTACTAAATAAATGTCTAATTTAGAGGCTATTTCTTGATCATTGATATTTTCCATAAAAAATTTACTCTTTCTATGTGATACCACTGGTATGCTTCCAAAATCTGGTCACGTTACTCTACAGTGATGTCTTACTATGATAGTCAAATAACACAGGGACATTGCTTTCTAGATAAGGGCTCTGAAGTCCAGAGGGTAAAGGTGAATTTCCTGGTGGCCCCCAAATTAATAAGATATTGCAGCAGCCTGAGTCATTAGTAAGTAGGAATTTACCAGTTGTTAATTTTTATTTATAATTCTGAAATTCATTACATAATTATAGCTTCAGAATGAACATAATGATAATATTTCCATATTCTCTCTTTCTGATAGTTCATGTTATAGTGCAGTAGTTTGATTATCGTGGGGTTTGGTATTTATCACTGGCCATGCGGCTTTGAACCTCAGCCTCCTGATCTATAATACACGTATGATAATAATGCCCACTTGTTATGATGGCTGTGAAGGTTAAATAAGATAATGCATATAATAAGTGCTCAATAAAAGGTATCCATGACAATCCATGACAATGATGATTTCCTGAAACTATATTTCTGCACCTTTGTGAATATCTTCTCATATGCATATTGAGTGATATAAGGCATTATTCTTAGTGGTAAAATTACTGCTATTATCCATTTTTAAAGAGGAAATGAACTCTTACAAACACCTGCAATTTGCCAGGCAGAGTGAGAGGAACTTTCACACATCACCCCATTGAACTGCAAGGTAGATGTTTAGAAGAGGGAACTTTCCCTGGTGGTTAAAACACAGACTCTGGAGACAAGTTGCCAGGTTCAAAATCCTCACCCTGCCACCTACTTGCTGTGTATCCTTGAGCACATTACTCAACCTCTCCGTGGCTCCCTTCCCTTTGCTATAAAATGTCAACAGGAGTAGGAGAGCTCTAAGAGTCAAAATGCTTAATAGGTATAAAGTACTTTGCACAGTTTAAATTCTGTGCAAAGAATTCTGGCTGCTATTCAGCTCTTGTTTTTATAACTTAAAAGACTGAAGCTCAGTCTCCTCCCCTAAGGTAACACAGCCAGTAAGCCATCAATGAGCCAAGTTAGACTGGAACTCAGAGCCCCATGGACTTACAGCTGGAGTGCTTCTCATCTTCACTGTGCTGTCCCCTTATGCTTTTTGTCTGTTTGGTTTCATTTTGTAAATATGACAAATTTACCATGGGTCATTTTCATTTCTTTGTGGCAAGCTCAGTTGAAACCTGTGTTTAACTATCTAGAACACAATAAACACCTTGCGAACGATCAAGTCAAATATGCCACTGAGCGGTCAAATGTACTCCCTGTGCAAACCTTTGTTATGTTATGTTATGAATATGTTCAGAAAACTCCTCGGAAATGATCTGTGGACATCTAACGTAAGTGCTAATTTGGCCCTGTCAGAAGGATAGTGGTGAAGAATGATCGCATAGCTCCTTCAAGGAAAAAAGCACTTTAAGGAAAGAATGGTCAGCAGAGTGGTCCCAATTGCATAAAGAAACAAAAAAAAAGTGACACAAAACCACTAGGGACGGCCTCAGGGACATTTTGGTGCAGACCAGGGGCCTACTTACTTGTCTACCCTGTAGTTAAACAGGAAAAAAAGGGGGAAAAATCAGAAGTTGAAATCTTTGGGTTAAAAATAGTCTTCTAATGACAAACAGTCAAAAAACTTGTTTCTTTCCCTTTGTAAGACATCCCTTCATATTGTAGTGAAGGCAATGGGCAGTGACTTTTCCATAACTCAGTAGTCAAAGCCTGAGCTTGATAGGTGAAAGCCGAAATCATACAAGAAGTGGCTCCCAGCAAATTGAAGACACAAAGGAAAATGGAGGGACCCCCTGTGGGTTTCCTATATCAAATATGTGTGTTTTCTTCTTGGGAAGTCTTGTAAAAATCAATGTCTTTGTTAGGTACGTTTATCACAGCACATGATTTTATAATGGTTAATAATAAGGGAATCAGAGGTGTGCTGATTATTTGCCTTCCTGGGGGTAATTGTCAAACAGCCTTTATGTGCTTTGCAAGGGCTGTAAAGTGCTCTAGCAACATGTTTAATTCTGAGTTAGTGACACCGTGACTCACTGGGAGGTGCAATGCATCAGGCTGATGGAATATGTATCATGCCAAGACATCAGAGATGTAGTGTCAGACCATAAATAGATGCTTTTAGCAGGTAAAGTCTTGCATGGAAGCTGATATTTAGAATTGTCTAGAGAGCACTGAAATTTGCACATAATTCTCAGGAATAATTTATAGAACATTTGTGTGATGTATGAATAGCAATGTGCTGGAGACTGAGATTCCCATGTATTGGAGAGGGAACCATGACATTTTTGAGATGGTTTTTGGTTTGAATTCCTTCACTGTTCCCCACTTCCCAGAATGTAAAGGGTGGCGTGGGTTTAGGCATTTTCCAAAACACGGTGACTGTACCTGTTAATCTTGGGGAGTGGGGTGGTGGAGGATGGGTACGTATTACGCAGTCCAACTGAGGCTGCTGAAAGGGGATGAGCTCAGCTGTATGCAGCCTGGGCTAACAGCAGAACAATCAGCCAGGCTGGGCATGGATGGATAATGAATACCCAAGCAGGGGTGTGCTCTGGTGTCTGTGAAAAGCAGTAAACAAGTACGTTTGGCAGAGCAGTTACGAGTGGGCATGAAAGAAAGGATTCAGGAGAACAGGGGGGCAGATCCAAGCTAGTAGAACTTGGGTGCAGGCAGAAGCTGGGCCTTTATGATCGGGCGGGAGACAGCACTTCCGGGAACAAAGCTGCCTCTGTCCTTAGGGGTGGAGACAGGTGGCCATGATGTCAACATGCCTAGCACAGAAGTCAAAGGGAAGGCTGGTATTTAAGAAGAAATCAGGCAACAACTCCCCATTTTCCCCTCCCCTCTGCCCCTGGAAACCACCATTCTACTTTCCTTTCTGTGAATTCAAGTATTTGGATACCTCACACTCATGTACATGTGGTGGTTGTTTAAGGGGTATAGAGTTTCAGTGCTATGAGATGAGAAAGTTCTGGAGAGCTGCTTACACGGCAATGAGCATATACTCAACGCTACTGAGCTGTGTGCATTTAAAAATGATGATGACTGTAAATTTTGCGTGTATCTTTTTAACAATTAAAAATTTTAAAAAATCAGGTAACATGACAGGTAGCATCTGTTTTTTGGCCTTTTGTATCCTGAGCTGACCATTCAACATTCCCAGAACCATACACAGGAGCCTGGTGCTTGGCTTGATGGTTGTAGCTCACTCTAGAATGTCTATGTAGGAACTCTAGAGTTTTGGGGGGATAATTTTTATTTGTATATACTCAGAAGGGGTTCTGTCTCGTTCTACTTGTTTAACACTGGCACTTAGCACAAGGCTTTGTCCAAAGTGGGCTCTCAGTAGATGCTGACTATTTTAAACTGGAGATAATTTACAATGAATTATTTCAAACTATACTAATGATATTCCTCCTCTACACACAGATTGTATTCTGGGATTCTTGATAGTCTAGGTGTAGATATGGATTTGCACTGACTTCATAGAGTTTTAATCTGATGCAAAGAAAAAATAGGAAATACTAGAGAGAATGTTACATTTTATGGACATTTTTCATGCTCTAGATTTTTTCCTGTTGGGTAGCAGCAGACAAAGGGAGCCTCAGATTAATCTAGAGTTGGAATACCGTGGTTCTCTGCTCTTCTCCACTCCAAATAGGCTCCATGTTTGTGGCCTACCATAGTTTTTTGCATCTTTTATGGCACCGTATCTAGACTTAATGTTATTTCCTCTCTAGCTACATCCAAACATACAGAAGGGTCAACCCTTCCAATAAGGGTTTGAGGGTTTGCTGTTATACTGAGTCAGCTCTGTTTCCTGTTAATTATAGTCTGGGGCTCAACTTGCCTCCAAGATGCCTTTTCTGAAAGGCCAATATTCATTTGCCTAAAAGCATAGTAGTTGACTATGTCAGTACAAATTTCCCTTCCAACTAGGGAGTAATCTCAGTAGTGTCCATTTTGTTCTCAGATGGGTAGTAAGGCAGAAAACAGTGGGGCTGGACAGAGTCACATGCTTCCATAGAAATGTTGTTTATTCAGGAATTATTTCCATTTATTCATGTCTTACATCTATAAACTATAAACAGAAGTTGTGGTAGAAAGTGCCAAGTGCAGAATGTACAATTATCTAAAACCACTAGGTACGCTTCCATCTTTCTTTCCCACCCACAACGTGAGCCAATCCAGTACCTAATGGCAGTATTTTAAAAAATCAGAACTGAAGGAAAATCTGAAATTACTTCCCTTCTTAAAAAAAAAAATTGCTCACTTTTCATTTGCCCTCCCTCCATCCCAAGAGTTGCTACTGTCTCCATACACCTTTACATGTTCTCCACACCAAGACTGGGAACTTCTCGGGGATGAAACATGGCACCTTGCACAAAGCCAATATTCATCTTGCTGATTAAGTCAATACACAAATGAACAAAATTTGGTGTGAGTGGGGGGGGGGCGGTGGTTTAGGGAAGGGGCAGGTTGTGTGGGAGGGTTTGTAGAGAGGGGAAGCATACAGTAAACATCTGTTTGAATGGTTTCCAAGTATTGTTCATGTGGGTTTCTTAATCCTGGCACACATTCAAATCACCTAGGAAGTTAATAAATACTGATGTCAGGGCTCCATTCCAGACTAATTCGGTCAGACTATCTAAGGCTGGATCCTAGGAAGAGAAATGACATAGAATGAAGTTTCATCTGGGGTTATTTTCTGCTTTTTCTTGAAGGCTTTATGGTGGAGAGTGCCTCCATTGTTTTAAGCTTATCTTGAATATACATTATTTTTAAGTTAGGTCAGAAAGTTAGAGCATTATCACTTTAATGGTTTTGCCTACTTTGGAGGATTTTCCATTTATTTGTCTTATTTTTGTTTCCTGTGAGCTTATTTTGGGCACATGGTTTCATTTTAGAAATTCAAACGTTTGCCTGGAGCTACATGTGAATTTAAAGATCAACAAGTGAATTTTAAGTAGGTAAAAACCTCAAGAGAAAGAGCTGACATCCAAAACCAAAGCTAAGAAGTCCTTATTTATACAAGGTTGGCTCTCTGGCCAATTTAGAGAGAGAAGGGATAGTTTTGTTTATGCCCAAGGAACAAAGCAGCTTTGGTAGAAAGAAAAGAGAATCCTTCCTAATAAAGCCTCTGTTTATTAATTCAGGAGGCAGCCTTGATAGTAAGATTTCTTGAATCAGTTTGTGAACAAAAGTGTCAGAAATGAAACTGATCTTGCATTCTGTTGCTTTGGCATCTCACAAATTTTAGAAGAAAGAGACCCTATAAGTCCCAGCATTGACCCCTTGGAGGAGATGTGTGCATGAGTGTTGTTTCAACGAGGCTGAGCTCCCCCCAACAAGTGTCCTTGCCTCTTCATCATGTCCCTGCTTCCCAGTGGATGTTATGCAGCCATGGTGTAGAGCACAAAACTGGAGGTTGCAAAACCCAGGCAGTAGTACTGGCTCAGCCTTTGTTTGGTGACATGACTTTGAGGCCAGTTGCGATCTCTCATAGGTGCTCAGTTGCCTTACTGGCTCAAATAGAGTTAACTATGGATACTTAACTCCTCCTGCTTAATGGTGTTGCCATGAGCATCAACTAGAATAACAGAAAACACTCTTAAACTCTTATATAAATCCAATTAAAGAAACGTTTAACCTAATCCTTCCGCAGGTTCGATACTCATTAAACTTCCAGAACACAAGAAAATTATGACATGCTTCTTGATTCTCGCCAACAATTCTCCACTTGCGGAGGGAGGAAGGCATATCGAAGACAGGCATATGACTGTGAAAAGTGCTCTAATAAAGGTAAAAATTAGGTGCTGTGGGACTTTAATGAAGAGGAAGCAGGGGCTTCTGATGGGACGGAAGGCAGCACAGGGAGGTACTAGAAAGGTTTCACAGGATGCCAGATACTTGAACCGGGTCCTGAACAATCAGAGTGTTTCAACTGGCAGAGAGCTCTTGGGAAATACACAGTGGAATGAAATGCACCAAAAGTTAAAGGGGGTCCTCACGATCTGGAGTGATGGGTGTCTGGGGTTGAAATGAAGCTATCAGGTGGGACAGGTTGAGGCATCAGGTTATCAACTGCCCTTGAAAACCATGCTCTACACCCTGGATGATATTTTATAGTTCACAAGAAGATATGGGAAGGTTTTGACAGGTGAATGCCATGAATAAGTCTTCATATACAGGAACTATAATGGTCCTGTGGGTTTAGAAGTCAGACTAATGTTGTTTTTCTATTTCCCTCATGATAAATGTGTTTTTGATAATTGTGTTCAGAAATCCAGAGTAGCGACAGGTGGGCAAGATGGAAAGGTTTCCAGTGAAGACAAGGAGAGGAGTGCAGATGAGTGAGATTTTAGGGGGGTTGTTTTAGAGAAAAGGATGTTTCAGCAAAGACACCTGCAAATGCGTATACAGAAGTTACCCACCTCTCGAGCCAGACCCTGATCTCTAGATTCTGGTTCTTCTATGGTGAATTCCAAGTTTTCTCAATTCTCTAATGGAGGGGAGAGAATAAGGCCCGGAGAGTCTGGTACACGTACTACCCGCCCTATAATTTCTTCCTATCCTAACAAATCAGAGGCATAAGGCTCTTGCCTTTAACCCACTTTTAAACACTAAGGCTGCCATTTTGGATGGATGGTAATTTGAAGTGATGGGGGGGGGGGCAGTTACAAGCGATTTCTGTTTTCCAAATACTCACAAGACAAAGCCTTAGAAATGCGTTCAAATACTTGAGTGCTACACCATCTATCTTTAAAAATCAGTGGACCAGGGGCACCTGGGTGGCTCAGTGGGTTAAGCCTCTGCCTTCGGCTCAGGTCATGATCTCAGGGTCCTGGGATTGAGCCCCGCATCGGGCTTTCTGCTCAGCGGGGAGCCTGCTTCCCCCTCTTTCTCTGCCTGCCTCTCTGCCTACTTGTTATTGCTCTGTCAAATACATAAATAAAATCTTAAAAAAAAATCAATGGGCCATATTGGATGTCAAGTTTGAAAGAAAACTATGAAGAAAAAATTAAAGGCCTTATTCAAACTTCCTAGGCTAAATTTTTAAAGAAGCCTAATGAGTCATCTCAAGATAGCTCTTCTAAATTTGAAAAAACAAACAAACAAACAAACAGTGATCTTCTATCACAATTTTTGGCTATTAGGTTTTATATCTAACAAATTCATAATGTTGACACTATGTGTCTCACATGTTTATTCTGTGGAACTTCTGAAGCCCTTAATCAGACATTTACACCCATTTTGTAGAGCTAGGTAACAAAGTGGATTGGAAATTAGGAATCTTCATTCTGAACCTGATTTTGCTGCTAATCTATTAGATGATTATGGGGGAAAAAATCACATAACTGCTAATAAAGACATTAGACTGGGTAATTCCAAAATTAACCTTTTATAACTTCTAACATGGATGCTGCACATTTGAAATTCTATACACTCTTAACTATAGAAAACAAACTGATGGTTACCAGATGGAAGGTGGGTCAGTGGGATGGGATGAATAGGTGATGAGGATTAAGGAGGGTACTTGCTGTGATGAGCATTGGGTGATGTATGGAAATGCTGAGTCACTAAATTCTATACCTAAAACTAATATGACATAGTATATAAACTAAATGGAATTTAAATGAAAACTTAAAAAAAAGAAATTCTACCACTTGAGATTCATTCACTTTATTTATATATCAATGTGATGGCTATAGTTCTCTCATGTACATTAAAGTATATATATATATTTTTAAAAATTTTCTTAATTTGAGAGAGAGAGAGAGAGAGAGAGAGAGAAAGCTAAGTGGGGTGGGGGGCAGAGGGAGAAGCAGGCTCTCTGCTGAGCAGGGAACCTGACATGGGACTTGATCCCTGGATTGGGATCATGACCTCAGCCAAAGACAGATGCTTAACCAACTAAGCTACCCAGGTGTCCCAAGAGACCTGTCTTATTTTGATTCCTTTGCTAACAACGATATTGGGGCAGGTATGTCAGCATTGTTTTACTGAGAGTTTTCTTCTGCTTCTGGCTTTATCTCTGTTTATCCTGATTTTCAAAAAATTTCTTCTTTTTTCTTTCCTGACCACAGTGAATGTTTTTGTCCCAATGTTTGATGATCCTTGGCTATTTGTTGCCTCATGAAAGAGTTCTCTAATTTTCTGGTTGGCAGGAGCATAGGGGGAGAAGTAAAGTGAGAGGTCATTTGTTTGACCACTGTTTTTCTGGAGTAAGGGAGACTTATGTAGACTTTAACTAAACCTTCTCATTTTTAGCTGGCACTAGTATCCCTAAAATGTGGGTCTCCTTACTCAGGTTCTTCAAGTTTTAACAGTTCCTTCATTTGAAGGAAAGCTTAGTTGCCTTGGTTATGTGAGAATGATAAGATACTGGGCACCATACACAACGATAAACTTGAAACGGATAAAAGACCTCAATGTGAGGCAGGAATCTATCAAAATCCTAGAGGAGAACATAGGTAGTAACCTCTTTGACATCGACCATAGCGACTTCTTTCAAGATATGTCTCCAAATGCAAAGGAAACAAAAGCAAAAATGAACTTTTAGGACTTCATCAAGATCAAAAGCTTCTGCACAGCCAAGGAAATAGTCAACAAAACAGAGAGGCAACCCATGGAATGGGAGAAGATATTTGCAAATGACACTACAGAAAAAGGGCTGATATCCAAGATCTATAAAGAACTCCTCAAACTCAACACTCAAAAAGCAGATAATCACGTCAAAAAATGGGCAGAAGACATGAACAGATACTTCTCCAAAGAAGACATTACAAATGGCTAACAGACACATGAAAAAATGTTCATCATCACTAGACATCAGGGCGATTCAAACCAAAACCACACTGAGATACCACCTTACACCAGTTAGAATGGCCAAAATTAACAGGCCAGGAAACAACAAGTGTTGGAGAGGATGTGGAGAAAGGGGAACCCTCTTACACTGTTGGTGGGAATGCAAGTTGGTGCAGCCATTTTGGAAAACAGTGTGGAGATTCCTTAAGAGATTAAAAATAGAGCTACCCTATGACCCTGCAATTGCAGTACTGGGTATTTACCCCAAAGATACAGATGTAGTGAAAAGAAGGGTCACCTGTACCCCAATGTTCATAGCAGCAATATCCACAGTCACCAAACTGTGGAAAGAACCAAGATGCCCTTCAACAGATGAATGGATAAAGAAGATATGGTCCATATATACAATGGAGTATTATGCCTCCATCAGAAAGGATGAATATGGGGTGCCTGGGTGGTTCAGTTCTGCCTTTGGCTCAGGTCGTGATCCCAGGGTCCTGGGGGTGAGCCTCACATTGGGCTTTCTGCTCCGTGGGGAGCCTGCTTCCTCCTTTCTCTCTCTGCCTGCCTCTCTGCCTACTTGTGATCTCTATCAAATAAATAAATAAAATCTTACAAAAAAAAGAAGAGATGAATACCTAACTTTTGTATCAGCATGGATGGGACTGGAAGAGATTATGCTGAATAAAATAAGTCAAGCAGAAAGAGTCAATTATATCATTTCACTTACTTGTGGAGAATAAGGAATGACATGGAAGACATTGGGAGATGGAGAGGAGAAGTGAGTTGGGGGAAATTGGAGGGGGAGACAAACCTTGAGGACTGTGTACTTTGAGAAACAAACTGAGAGTTTTGGAGGGGGGTGTGGGGGGTTGGGTGAGGCTGGTGGTGGGTATTAAGGAGGGCATGTACTTCATGGAGCACTGGGTGTGGTGAATAAACAATGAATTTTGGAACACTGAAAAAAATTAAATTAAAAAAGAAAAAAAAGAGACTGCGCATCCATCAGTTCTGCACACTGACATTCAACTAGCCTTTGTCTAGTTGAAGCTTCTGTCCATGCTCTGCCTCCAAAGTACCCGGTGTCGCATATCTGGAGCCTTCAGGCTAGAAGGCCAATGGACTACCTTTTGGTAACCCTTTCTGTGGGCTCTTTCTGCCATGGTTCCCTCCATCTTGCTAAATCAATTGCCTCTCCTACATCAGCTTTCCATCTTCCTAGAATGAACTGAATCACACATCTGCTTTATTCTGTCCTTGTGGGTTTATGTCCGTCGTTGTTGTCATTGTTGTTGTTGGTTTTAACATTCGTTTACTGTCATTTTAATGGAGACTGCCAAGGGAGAAGACTTAAACAGATATGGGCAATCTACCGTCTTTAAAGACTTTCTCTGTATGTATATGTATACACACATACACACAATCAAAATCTGATATTATGTAATCTGACATGATTAATGGAGAAATTAATGGCTAAAACAAACTAAACATGTTAAGGTTTCATTCTAATTTTTAAAACCAATATGTATATATTTTAAAATCTAGCAGATTATAACATTCTCAGAAATAGACATTCAGAATTATTTTATCTTGCTCAGAACCTTAGTGGTATAAGTGTCCTTCTGGAGGTTGGGGGTGGAGTAGGAAGAAAGCTTGAGGGAAATAGATCTTCCATTTCAACTATGCAAAATTCCTCATTTTATCCTATTATTAAAGTATATAGACTTAGAAATACCTTTAAAGTCTTTAGCAATGAAACAGAAGAGGAAGGAAGGCTGGCAGGCAGGCAGACACAGACATGAAGACTACTTTTCTTGTAGTCCTTCTGGACTACATGATGTTTTTATGTATGAGCCACCAGAAGTTCTGTGACTGGTTGTCATCCTGGACGACTAGGGAGAGTGGTCAATGGGAGGTCTCTAAGCACTGGGATCCAGTAGTCCCATTCACCCCTGTTGCACGGATCTTGGCTGACATTTGACACTGGACCACTATGTGGCTGCCATGTACTACACCAGAGCAAAATGATGCAATGAACCGAGACCCACATTTTTGGCCCAGGAACATGCAATCTTATTAAAGATCATTAAAGAGGTATTTGCTGGAACAAGACACAGTGGTTATCAGCATGGGAAGTCCCTAAAACTGGCAGGCAACTTCCATATCAGTGTGTAGAGAGAATGGCCCCTCAGTGGTCTCTTCTGCTCATTGCCCAAGTGCTATTGCTTCTGTGGGTTGGCTCCTGTCAGCGTCTAAGATGAGAAGGAAAGAGAGGGTACAGGACACTTCATTTTTGAAGATGTTCTGCAAGTAAGATGCCATGTTGGGACCCAGTGCACCTCTCCTGAGTATCTCCTCTGAGATGTCACTTCTCTCATCTTCATTTGGCTGGCTCTTCTGCATTTCTTCTGACCTTGAGAGGTCTGAGCAGGGTTGCTGTGAATTCTCCAGGCATCCCTCGCTTGGTCTCCTGTATGGGTGCTCCCTCTGGCTGGCTTCTGCCCTCTGTCTCATGCTGACCTCAGACTCCCATGCTGTGATGTCAAAGCTTCATGTAGGGCCCAGAGGATCTGTCTGGGGCACCACCAATACCTGCTGGTTCTTTATTTTCTCAAAATGTTAGCTTCCCAGGAGCCCCTGTGGACTTCACTAAGATACTTTAGTAAGACTTAGATGGACTGCCAATGTCATTCCTGAACTTCTTTGCCAGGCAGATTTCCCCTAATGCCCAAGTCCCTCCTTAGCATTAAGTTGGATGCTTAGGGAGGCACATTAATTCTTTCAGACCACCAGAGAAACATCTAGAGCATGCTGCTGCGGTAACACGGCCAGCGGAGACAGATGGGAGGCGATTTGTGGGCTTCCAACAATAAAGCAGGCAATGTTACCCTGGAGACCTGGAAGTGTTGAATGATCTTCCCTAAGTAGCTAACTTAGTTCTGGGGGGTGGGGAACGTAGCCTTAGGGAATGCAGGTTTATTGTGATATTAGAAAGCAACAATTAATGCCCTCTCTGCCTGAGTCTCCTCAGGAGTAAATCAAGGGTAAAATACTGCCCTTTACTTCGGAGAGACAGAGTACAGCCAGTAAAAACAACAGAGAGGCGCCAGTACGTGTTCATGCATTAGACCAGCCAGCAGGCTCTCCCCACCGCAGCCCGCGAGGCTGTCTCCCTGGCCGCCATTACTGGCCCTGGCCAGAGCACACGGCCGTTTCCGCTTTTAGTCAATGCTACTAATACTTCTCTTCAGCATTATTCAGTATCTCTTCTGCTTCCACTAAATACTCAAGAAAATGCATAAAGTATCTGTAAGGTACAGAGATCATGGCACAACGAACAGCTGTGTATCTCCCTAGTTTTAGGAAAAAGAACTTCAGCGTGGCCTCAAAAGCCTCCTTGGCAGTGACTAAGCTGTATAGACCAGTCTCTTCCTGGCTAGGCCCCGACCTCTCTTAACTTAGACAATATAAGTCGTCTCCTTCCGCAGCCTCCATTAAAATGAGAGTAAAAGAATAATAATAAAACCACTAGTAACGCTACTGATAAACCTCTATACACTCACGAGGAGAAAATAAACACTTGAGAATACAAAAGCCATAACCTAGGACTGTCTTTCTGGGACCTGGGAACTATTTCCTTGCAATGTAACCATCAAGAAGGCTAGGGCCCCTATCCCCAGTGTCTGTCAGAGGGCTGAAGGGCAGATGGGCTAGTCACATTGACCTCAGTTCCCCAGTGCTTTTTCACTAGCTCACCCTGGTGGTTATAGACTCTCCAGCCTTTGGGTCAATGGAGTTGAGTTCACTCTCTCTTTTCTACTGCAGCAATCTCTACTCTATGGTGATAGTCTTCACCAAAGGCTTCCTTGCTATTTTTAAAAATATGTTATTTATTTATTTGGCAGAGAGAGAGAGATCACAAGTAGTCAGAGAGGCAGGCAGAGAGAGAGAGGGAAGCAGGCTCCCTGCAGAGCAGAGAGCCCAATGCAGGGCTTGATCCCAGGACCCTGAGATCATGACCTGAGCCGAAGGCAGACGCTTAACCCACTGAGCCACCCAGGTGCCCGCTTCCTTGCCATTTTTAACAAGCAACAGGTATAATTGCTCTTCTACACTGGTGCCCAGACCTGATCCCACCCCTTCCTCCTGACTCCGATGAAACGACTCCCCTGGATTTGGGTTTCGTTCTCTCTTTCATCTTCTTTATAGCTGATCATGTGTTGTAGCCCTAAGCCCTTTGATTGTTCAGTTTTTGTGTGTGTTTGAACTTCATATAAATGAAATTACACCATGTATTTCACATTAAATTAAAAGAATGAGCTTTACCATCTGCTGAAAAAGAGATGGATAAAGAAAACTGTTACCAAAGTAATCATGTTTTTCATAATTCTACAAATAAAAGAATGGGCCAAGAGCCAGAAAAACTATAAAATACTTAAAAAAACACTTAGATTCCTAATCCTCTAAATCTCACAGTAATTGTTTTTCATTCAAGCATATATTATTCCTTGACATTGAATTTTTGCATCATGTATATTCAGTAGTCCCTACTGGTAGATAACCGCAACTATCAAAGATAATCAAGCTTTTCTTTATTTTTATATTTTAAAAGAAAAAATAGTGACATATTAAGCAAATGAACAATTCCTCTTTCTTTTAATTAGATCCCAATATTTTCCCAGCGTAGCAATAGAATATGCACAATGATTAAGAAACTCTAATTGCAATTCTAGTTCCTGATTTCACTGAGGCCCAACTGTCAAATCTTTGTTGATGACATAGAATAATTCAAATTAGGGACATCTAAAGAGGATTACGAAAAGCTCCAGAAGGACCAGCAGGACCTGTTAATTGCGCTGGGCTCCAGCAGTTGGGAAGCACCACAGGCAACTGCCAAGCCCTCCACCAGTCCCTGAAAGATGCTGTTTCCCCAGTGCATTCAACATGGGTTGGATGGTAGTTAAAGGCCATTCACCAGGTGTCTACCCTGTGAGGGCTTCCAATTAGAAGGTATTATGAGACTAAGAGAACATCCATTCTAGGACGCAAAAATACTTCCAAACATTCAGAACTTCTCCCTCTTCCTCCCTAACCCAATTCTACCAAACATAAAACAGCACAGCAAATTATATGCAGATAATTCATCTTACTTTCATAATTTGGTTATTAGGACAACTTCTCAACTCTTAACATGAAATAGTTGGATGGTCTTCACAGCATTACTCAAGATGAATTCTAAAAATGTGACTGGGAATAAAATATGACCACGTATCCCTTGAAATTACAGTCAGCTTAGGTATTCTATTTGCATATTTAAAATTGTAATTAAGATAAAGTTTAGATGTTGGGCTGATATTTATGGAAGTCATCAACTGTAGAGTGGGAACTGTATCTCCACTGACCCCAAAATGTTTTTAGAACGTGTTTGTAGAAAGAATACTGTTAGGCACTTTCATTTCAGCAGCCATGTAACTATTCTCTCTAGCTGTTCAACACATTAATTTTTTTTTTTTTTGCAACTTCCATCATATCTCCAGAGTGTCCCAGCTGGAAGCCAAAGCCATATATTTTCTGAAAGCATAACAAGAGAGATTCATACCTATTGTTGAGGGCAATTAGCAAACTCTGCAAAGGAAAAAAAAATCCCATATTTTCTGCAGCATAATGCCTTAAAGACTAATTAGAATATTCCTTATTATGGTTGCTTTTCTAGCTGCTTGGTGAAATTTATAACTGACATTAAGTATAGAACTTTGGAGTTGTACATGTGTTGACTTTGCTGAGCTCATCATTACCTGACTAGAATAATCAAAAGAGAAAATTTACAAATGCAGCAAATAGAATGATAAAAACTCACTCAAATTAACATCTAAAAGAGTAAGGGCAAGGCCCCAAAGAAAATCTGAATCTCCCTCATGGAGCGCGATCTTTCTCCTTGGATACCTGTCTAGAAAGTGTCACTGAGGTTGGCAGAGTGTGGAAGGCAACTTCCGTGATTAATGGACCATAGTCACTGCCATTTGGGGCTCAGCAAAGTTGAGAGTTCTAGAAGCTGAAAGGGCCCAAGCTGAGTGCTTCAGCTACACCAGGAATAATTTTCCATTTCTGTCAGGCCATTAATCCCTCTAAGACCATGAAATCCTTTCTTCTTTTTTTCATATGATGCATGTATAACCAAAATTAATGTTCTTATCTACAAATGGAAAGAAATGATGAAATTAGACCAATGTTTCTCAAACTGTCTTGATGATAATGATTAACTCAGATGTCTGTTTAAATACAGATCCTCTCGTCTCTCACGAGATTTGGATTCAACAGTTTGAAGACTAAGACTCTGTATTTATCAAGTTCCTTGGCAATTGTTTTTTTTTTGACAGAGAGCAAAATAAAGAACTAGGTGACTGCTATAATCTCTTCCATTTACAACACTGCATGCCATCATCACTGTCCACACCAGATGCTCCTTAAAAAAAATAAGAGCAAAATCTTTTCTCGATCACTAAACAGATTACAAATATATATATATATATATATATATATAGAGAGAGAGAGAGAGAACAACAACAACAACAACAAAACTTGTAGACTAGAGTTGAGAGAAAAAAAGATTCAGAAAAGAAATCTAGATAGCTGGGGGAGACTAAAAGTGCTACATAGATTCCATTGGCTAAACTTTGCACCCGGTTACCATGACAACCTCCATATATGCTGTAATGTAGAGAAAATTAGATATTAACCTGGATGGGCCTTCGCAGAGAGAGAGATCTTTCAGACACTGCTGATTTAGGCTGTTCTGTGGACCACACTCCTAATGTTCTCATCAGTCCTTCTAGTGGACCTTGCTAAGATCCGAAATCTCCTGCTTTTCTCACATAGAGTCACGTGAAAACCCAGAGAGAAAATCTGGGCTACAGTGAGATTTGTTAGTTCAAAGCCCCTTGGGTTAACTGCTCTACAGTTTGCATCAAAGCCTCTATTAATATGTGCGAAAGTTCAAGGAACAGTGGATGTTGCCGCGGCTTAGAGGCTGTGTTTTGACATCAACGATGTGGGAGAGGGTTGTGGTTAAGTTTCCAACAGTTATACAGCGATTTGGTTTTGACGACATGTTTAGCTTTCGAAACCTCAGGTACTGATGTGTAGAGTCATTATTTCCACAAGTGAAGTCTTGCTAGCCTGTAGCAAGACGATTAGGGTTCTAAATTTGATTGGAGTGTGGCAGTTTTGAACAGCAGTCTTACAGGGTTTTTGAGCTGCAAGGAGTCTTACGGAGAATTAGAAGGTGTAGGAGGGCACCTGGTTCAAACTCTGTGATTAAAAACACGAGAAACTGAAAACCTGGAGGCTATAACTTTCCCCAGGAGGGGAAATGGGCAGAGACAGGATGAAAGCCCTACTTGCCCTCTGCACTTTAAAGTCAGTGCTCATTTTACTACTCAAGCTGCTGCTCATTGTCTCCTCCCCACAAACACTGAATGGTCTTCCTACTCTGAGAACATTTTCTCTATCTTATGGGCTAAGCCACCATTTCCCAGAAGGCAGTGGTCAAGCCTGACTGTGTTGTGCTAAGTGAGAAGCGCTCAGGCCTCTACTCTTGCCTCATCTCCTCTTCCCAGACCAGAAAATCCCCCATGTTCTGTGGCAAGGCAGATCATCATTGTGACAACTCTCAGAAGGAGGCTGTCACATATCACATGACGTTAGAATCTGTCATATAACCACATGTGCATTTTGACCTCACTTGACATATTTGCAAACATTTCAACATTTCAAACATTTCTTTATGAAAAAGATGCTGCTGTTTTCCTCTCGTTATGAATAATTATAAACCGTCATTCATTAGAATTAAAATAATATAGAATGTTGTGTTTGGAGGGCTCACCCACACTTTAATTTCAGTGATGAGAATATCAAGCAGATGACTGCAGAGAATGACAAGGAAGCAAATGTGACAAAGGTAGCAGAGAATAAATGATCTAGAAAGAGCAGAGGTTGGTAAGAGGGGCCCAGGGTTGTCTTGAGTACCAAGGTAACAGGAAGTATTCATCTCCTCCGTTGGGCGCATCAAACATATGAGGCTGAGCCCCCAGAACCTGGGGAAAGGAGAAGGCCCAAGAGTGAGTCCTGAGAACGGGGTTCCATGGCATGGCCCAGGGAAGAAGTTGCCTGTGAAGAATGTCTTGTACCATGAAGGATGATAAGCTTTAATAATAATATCCCATGTGCTATTTAGTGATTCTCAACTTCAGCAATAACCTGTAACCTGTTAGAATTGTATTAGTTGGAGTATAGTGTCCATATTCGGGGCTAGGTAATGCAGAAAAAAGCCAACCATTATAGGCATGAGGGTGACGTGTTCAGTAGGGAGAGCTGAAGATCTGGGAATGAGGGGTGCCTGGGTGGCTCAGTCGGTTGAGCATCCGACTCTTGATCTCAGCTCAGGTCTTGATCTCTGGGTTGGGAGTTCAAGAGTTCAAACCCCACACTGGGCTTTGTGGGCATGGAACCTACTTAAAAAAAAAAAAAAAGAGCTGAGAATAAGATGGAGAATTGACCCCCTAGGAGAAAATATACTCCCCACACATTCCTAGGAATCACTGATAATACTAAGAACAAAGCTGGATTTCCTACCATAATGTGTCATGGAGGATTAGAGTAATTTATTCAGATGTTAATTGAAAGGGTGGCCTCCAAGGCTAGAAAATTCAGAAACATGATTCCCGAACCATGCAGGGGATCTTTCATGACCAGAGATGTGTATACACCAGATGAAGAGACATGCCTGGCTGGTTTGGAGGTCACAGCTTTCAAATAAATGGGTTTATCTGTGAAAGCTGAGCTCTAACTATCCTTGGTATCTGGAATTCTCCATCCTACATCCAGTTGGCTCTCTAAGGGTCAATTCTCAGGCATAATGAAGAAATTTCTTATATTTTAAACGTTTATGTTGATTATATAGGGTAAATTGACTTAAATTGGTTTAAATTGATTATACAGGGTAGTTCATAAGTGGAAGAATTATGGAGTAGGTATTTGGTAAGTTACACTCTCAAGGCCACAGATTAAAAAGGAACATTTTCCATATCTGGGTGTTGTTCTGCTTATGACAGTGTCCAGTGCAGGCACTGCTTTATTTTAATAAGACCTTAGAGTTTGTTATTAAAATATGTCATTGAAATTACCCTCATGGCCTTTCCCTTCTCCGCTACAAATAGAATTTCAATGTTTGAGGAGCTTCCTATTTGGGAAGAATATTCATAAAATCCCAGAAGGCAGAGTATCTGGAATTTCCAACTCAAAATTTAAATTGTAAAAAAACAATGTATAGCATAAATGCACATGAAGGAGGGAGAACTTACAGGAGGGTGGTGTTAAAAGATTGAGGCATGAATTTTCAAGGAAGTCCTGTGGCCATCAAACCATCTCCAAGTCTACCTAGCTGTTTCATCTGTCCCAGTTCAGAAAACAGAACCTCTAAGCTGGCAGCTACCGGATCCACCGAGACATCTCGCCCAAGAAAGACGGTGTGGTTGTGTGTGCGTTGCACAGCACAGAATGGAATGTTCTTTACACCTTAGACAGCCCGGGGACACTGCTACCTAGAAGGTCAGCCAGCACCTCTTCCCAAATTCAGGCAAACATCTTCCAATCAGACAAGAAGTATTCAAGGGAAAACAGAAAGAAAATGAAACAGAGATTCATCATAACAAAACAACAGATGAATATTTAAACTAATTTAAGTATGACCAATGAGCTGCATAAACTGTACCATTAATCACTCTGGCACACATGAGCATGCTTTCTGGGCTAAAAATTATGCCATTAAAATTCAGTAAAACTCAGTCACAGTGCCTTTCTCTCTACTGATTGAGGTTAATGTTGATGAGTCCCAAGTTATGATGTCTTATCTGCATTCCTCAAGAAACTTTTGTTTCCTCCCTTCATCTTTCGGGTAGGGAAAAGGAGATTTGGGGAGTGGGTACTTCTGGAGGGACTGCAGAGCTGAGCTATAATTGGAACAACCTGTCTCTGCCTTCTAACCTCCTGACAGCAGCGGTGTGGCAGTGCCGTGACGGTGGGTGCCGGGGACAGGATGCTACAAGCAAAGCCCACGCAAGTCACTGGACGCAACGGTCTTCGTCTATGACGGCTTGTGGGCTACTCAGTGCTGCTGTCTACACAGGTGTCCCGCTTCAGGATGATGTTTTAGGGTCATATTTCAGGCATGAAGGGTTTTCCAGGCTCTGTTCCCATCCTTGTTTCCATCACACTGATGAGCTAGCAGAAAGCGTGGCTGGGAGAGATGGTAGACACAGGGGCTCGGGTCAGGGAGATGACAGCATTAGGCAGCCATTCTCAGACTTCATGAGAAAAAGACAAGAAGCTCTGTGAGCAGTAATAAGAGATAAGAGAAAAAATGGACATGTCACGATGGCCTGGGGGGAAACACCACGGGGCACACCCACAGGGCCATGAGTTCCCACCACCACAGTCTCCAAGGCGGAAGCAATACTGGACATCCCTGAAGGATTCTTGTCTATAATTCTATCTAGTTAGTTAAATGTCATTCTTATTTAGAGCATGGGCTCCATCACTTTATTTAGTTTTCATTTTTTAAAACGATTTTATTTATTTATTTGAGAGAGCGAGATTGAGAGCAGGGAGCCTAACGCAGGGTGCGATCCCAGCACCCCAGGGTCATGACCTGAGCGAAGTCAGAAGCCCGACAGACTGAACCACCCAGGCGCCCCCGTGCTCCATCATTAAAAACAAAACAACAACCAAAAAACGTCCTTCACTGTCATCCTGGAGCCCTGATGTAAAGAACCCTCATGACAAGTTTCTAAGTAACACATGGGCCGGGTTGGGGCAGAGGTGCTTGAAACAGGAGGGAAGCGACTATCCAGGGCGACGTGTAGCAATGGAGAGAACTGGCGGAAGAGGAAGCAAGGGAAGGCATTCGAAGCCCTGGGGGGCAGCCACAATGTTCTCTTATTCAGGCTGACCCTTCCCACCCACAAAGGAGATGGAGGCAGTGAAGTGTGGGAGAAAGCCAGAGCAGGAATACAGTGTGATTCCCTTCCTTAGCTTCCCCCTACCAACCCCCATCCTCCAGGCCTAACTCTATAGCTTTAGGGTAATTGCCTGGCTCTTTGGGGGATACTGAGTGAGGTACCTTTTCTGTGAGCCACTGTGGTCCTACAGCATGGGCACTGGGCTGTTCCCCGGTCTGTATTCTCTACTCTAAGCCCTGAAAAATGCTCACACTGACTTAGCTCACCAGGGTGTCCCCAGGGCTAGCTCGCTTTCGGGCATCTAGAAATGCTCAACAATATTCATCAATTGAACAAAAAGGAGGTCCTTGGTTCTTTGCGGGTGTGTCCTCCGTCACTGGACTCCTGGAAACCCCCTCTCATCTTTCAGGACTCGGGGCTGGGGATGCCACTTCTAGAAAGCCATCCGTGATGTCTCCCCACTCAGATGGACTGCTGTGGTCTACTCGGGGTGCCCTGGACTGACTTCCAGCAGAGCGGCCCTTCACAATAGATTTTACTTATTTATTTACAAGACTGTCTCTTCCTGCGAAACCCTTTGGGATAGAGAGCGTGTCTTGTTCTTTTATGTCCCTAATACCTAGCTGAAGTTGACTCGCTGGTGCATAGTAGATATTTCATGCGTATTTGATGAATTTCATTGAGTTGACTCAATGGGAGACTAAGTCTGAAAAAAACAAACAACAAAAAAGCCATCCTGCCCTAATTCTGAAACTGCTTGTCCAACCGTCTTGCAACTATTTCCTTCCTGGCTTTATTGTTAGAAATTCACCAGTCTACAGAAAAAAGGTAACTAAAACAGGTGCTACTTGAAGATGCGATGCATTTCCTGTTTCACGTGGGCACAAGGTCGAGAAGAAGACATACAAGAAATTATTCAATAACCAATTCAGTGATTCACAGTCTCGGTGCAGAGTGGCACCTGTTCCCAGGAGTTGCCTGAGATTTACCCCCATCCTAGTATTTGACCTTTTCAGTTTTTCTTTAATTATGGCAGAAATCAGTCCTGCTGGCTTCCTTTTTCATGCTCACCTCAGGAGACAGATACATTGTGTGTTTTAACAAAGTTGTTGGAAGAAAGGTAATTAAAGGTGTTTATTGTAAAAAAGAAAAATACAGCTGCTTTGGCTTAAGCCAGATTCCATGGTTTTAAGGCAGATAATAAATATATCGAAGGAAAAAAAATACTGTTTTTCTAAAATGTGGGGTATATAATCTAAATTCTAAATTGTGTATACAATACACAATTCTAAAATGGTGGGGTATACAATCCTAAAGCTCCAGCTTTAATCAGTCCTTCCAAGGCAACAAACAATGAATGAATAAAAACAACTCAATGCCTTTAACTAGTGTATTTCTTGACTAAAAATGATATGAATTCTCAGGCAAAGCGAATTTATCAGTAGTAAAAATCCAAAGGTTCAGTCATTTACTTCACAAATCATAACTTGAACTGTCCCCTGCCTCCCGCCCTTTTAAATGTTTTGGGGAAGATAGACCAGCCTAGACTACATAGATATAGAATAAAAAGAAATGCAGTCAATCTGATATTAGTGATAAAAGTAGGATGAATTGCTATTGCTTTTTGTTTTGGTTTGGTTTTGGTTAAAATAAAATGTGACCAGTAGGTCATAATCCTGGGTGTGTGCAGGATACAGAACTTTCTTTTCATTGGTTTAGCATGAAGGTTAAAGAAGAAAGAAAAGTAACCTCTGCCTTCAAGAGGTATATCATCCAGTGTGGAAAACGGACAACCTACTAATTGTAGCGTAAGTCTTAGTCACATGGCAGCTGAGGGCGAGGCGATATCCTTTGGTTTTTGGTTGTTCAGAGAAGCCAGCCAAGAATACTCAGAATGAGGTAGATCAAAATTAGATGTTGAAAAATATAAGACTGAAAAAAGCAGGACTTTAGGAGTCAAGAAGAGGAAGCAATGATGTTCCACACCAGCAGGTGGAAAGGATACTGGACAATCCAAGTCCAGGGTCCTTGAAAAGCAAGAATTCCTTGAGTGACATAGGAAGAAGCATTCTGAGGAAGTTAGAAGGCGGCCAGGGGTGATCTCGGGTCCCATCCCAGAGGGATATGGATGCCACACTAAAGAAATGGCTTCTGCGATTCTTTGGGAAATTATTTTCACTCCAATAAATAGTTAATACATGCACTGAGATGCTACATCCAGAAATATTCCCAGCCCAGCTCTGTTGCAGATGGGGCTAGGCTGGGGAGAAGGCATGGAGGAGGGCTACAAAGGGAACAGATATTTGCCACCAAAATGATGCTAAAGATGTCAAACAGTGATTTCATAAAACCTTAAGGTTGCTGTGACCTTGGGTTCACTGGTCTCCACATTTCTGGGAGCCCTGGACCAATTTAGAGGAAAAAGACCCTGTGACCCATCATCCCCCAAGACCTTTCACCTCAGGAAAATGAGCTAAACAAATAAGCCAACCCTTTGTTCGATGCCAGCCTGGCCCCTGACAGCATCTGATGCTGTTCTGCAGTGAGAGCCAAACTCTCCGTGGCACAAATGAAAGCAGGTGGCGTGCATTTGTGTGACAAAGGTCTGGGTTGGAAACTGCTGTAGAAGATGCTCCTGGACACTCGCGACCATTGATTTTGGTCCCCTTACGTACTGAGTGACATGATGCCCCAGCGCTCCCCACCCCGTGCAGCCTGAATGCCCAGCGTAGTCTCTACTACAGCTTCAATTCCTCAAACTCTTGTGTTTTCTCGGTTTTCATTTTGCTCCTTGTTTCACACGACTCTAGCTCCTTGTGTGATTTTTTTCCCCCCTTCGTTACTAGTACTTGGTTCTTGAACATATTTTCGAGAACCCAATCAACAACATGCTTCTATTTACTGTCATCCTTTAGAAATGCATTTTCTGCCCCTAGCACAGATAATCATTCGATTCTATCTTACAACCATAAATATTGCAAATAAATAAACTGACATTAAGAAATTACGGGAACTTGACCATGACTATCATCAGCCCATATTTACAGAGTCCTCATAAACTACCTGGTACCAACAGCTCGATAAATCAATAGTTAGCCGCAGCTGCAATTAGACCTTGGGTCCCTTGTAGATATTCATAAAGCCTCCGAGATTAGATGTGAGATTGGTGTCAGAAATTGCAGGTACCAATCGTGTTATTTTTCACAATGTGATGAACAACATGGTTTCTAGGGAGCAGCAAGAGCTCCTGGGATGCTCCGAGAGAGTTCTTGGGATCTGCGAGCATCTGCGAATGCTTTTCTCCATCTTTGCAGGGAATTCTAACAGGAAGCATTTGCAGCCTGTGAAATCGTGCACAGGAAGATTAAAAGCGTCAATCACTGCCTTTCACAAAAACAAAAAAGCCTGGGCACTAGAACTGTGGGCCAGCCAACCCTATTTCGACTAGGCATTCTATTACCTGTTCCGAAGCAACATTTCTCACAAGTAGGATGTCTGTTTGGAAGGGGGTAAATGGACTACAACCATGCCATTCACCAGAGTACACTCTACTACTGTCGGTTCCTAACTCAGCCTAACACACATGGGCAGTTCTTACTAACCTCTCCGTGGGAGGCCCCGACAATGCTTTTCTGAGTAGTGTTGCAATGGCTTTAAAATCTAAACTAGTTTAGGTACTAGTTATGAGCTAGACACTAGTCAAATTCTAGTTCTGGTTTAGATTCCAAAACTAGAACATGGGTACAAAACAGATTTGAGTCGTTTGACAGTTTATGGAACCAACCTAAAATCCCATTTTAATGCATATTATTAACATTCTTTGAATATTATCTCTTTAGTTACTATCAGTTCTTGTCATAAGCGGCCTTCTTATATAATAGAAATGAGAACATTTTAACGACCCCAAGAATTTTTATTACCTCCATTATACTTGTTTCAATTTGAATTATGTGCTAAAATGGAGTTTCTTTGTTTATCAAATGAACTGTGATAACAGCAATTAGTTTCATAACATACTGATAGATTTTGGAAAGGATTTCATTGTTTAGGGAAAACGTTCATTTTCCTTTTGTACATTTCTGGGACCAAGTCAGGCAACCTCAGGCAGATGAGAAGCAGAGACAGTGCGTCTGAGGGAGGACTGCGTGGAACGAACATTGCCAGGGTAATTTATTCTGGTCTAGCAGGAGATCTTGTGTTTTGTGTCTAGGCATCATTACAAAGCATGATAGATGGATTGGATTTGAGGAAATATCCTTCCTGAATGTTTCTCTTCAAAATCCTGAAATGAATATGCCTTTTCTTTCTTTCTTTTCTTTCTTTCTTTCTTTCTTTCTTTCTTTCTTTCTTTCTTTCTTTCTTTCTTTCTTTTTTGAGCCTTTGGAAAGGGGGATCGCTATCCTGGCGACCTATGAGTCGAGAAGCCCAGATTACTAGACAGATCTGTGGAAGAAAGGGAAGGAATGGTATTTCAGAAGAATGCCTCTTCTTGGAAGTCTCCCTTGTAAATGCCATAACTTAGCACCTAAGATTATTTGAAAACCTATGGAATTAGGGAAAAGATACCTCCTTACTTGACAACCAGAAATTTCCCTACAATCCATCAAAACGTTAGCTGGGTACTCTGACGATGGGAACTTCTTCCTTCTTTACACGTCTCTGCTTCTTCCGGAATCTTTACAATGAGCACTCATGACTTTTATAATCAGAAAAAAGATGTTCCCTTTGAGCAAGCAGTTTCTCTTGTGAAGATTGTGACTCTGCTGCTCTCTTTCATCTCTATACCTCTGCCTCTCTTCAAGTGCTTTTCAGACACGCACAGTTGGATGTGAGTACTCACTTCTTAAGAGTCAGGATGTGCACCGAGCGGGCTTCCCGGAGGCCTCTGAGCGACTTGGGAGTGGAGAGAGAGCTGTGGGTGGCCACGGTGGGGAAGGGCACACCCAGGAAGGCCAGGGCTGGTGGAGTCATCAGAATTGTTCAGGCAATCACAAATCTGGCTCCAGGGCTGGATGACGGGGCACAGGTGTCATGGCCAACACCACCTCTGGGTGCCAGTCTGGGGTCTGCAGTAGAATCAGACCCTGCCTGGGGAGGAGAGAAGCCCACACAGTCCCTCAGTAGATGACATGAGGATGCGCTCGCTGGTAGGTGGAAGAGACTGGACCTCTTAATTCGAAACTGGTGCCCAAATCACAGGTGTGTGTGGTTTTATGTTTGGAGACAAAAGTAAATGGAACTGTACAGCTCAGTCACGGTCACAGGGCTTGTCAATTTTCTGGGCTTTAAAAAAAAAATTCTTGTAAATGTCGTTGTAAAGGAAGATTGAAATCAGAAGCAGGCGGACCCTTTCATTAGGCTCTGACACCATGTTTTTGGATAAAGTGAGTTGGTGAATTGGAAAAGATTAGGGTTTGAGATCCTAAAATACTGAAAATATATATCTTAATCCATCAAGTCTGCGGAATAGTGTTGAAATCTCCCACCTGGAAACTTTCATTTTGAAAGCTGCTTATTAATCTCTGTGTATTCCAGATATAAATCCTGGGGGGGGGGTGCGGAATCAGCTTTCCTACCAGCATCCAGGCAGAATATGTGCAGAAATTTGTCTCTAAGTGAAGGACCCACTGGAGGATCAAAGAGGCAGATGCTCAGATCTGGGGATGTTTTAGGGAGGCTTAGACATGGGGTTCTAATGTTTCTAAGTCAGTTAGCATGTTGGCTAGGAATAAAGGGATGCTAAATAGTATGGAGGGTCCAAATCGTGTGGGGCATCTGGTCTGTCATGAAATGCACACAGCAGCAGCAGCGGAAAGGCACGTGCTCCGTGACTCTGGGCTTCAGGAATGCCCTCCAGGCTTGGGTGTTCCTTACCAGGGACAGCTTCTCTGTCCTGGGGTGTATGAGCAGGGTCCCCTGCGCCGCTTTTGCTGTGGGAAAGCTGTTTGCTCTGCTTGTGGAGCTGAATGTTGAATGCAACACAAAAGAGCCCTAGGAAACCAGGGGAGCCAGTGCAGCCAAGACCTCAGCCCTGACACATTTGACAGACTAAAAATCCCCTGAACGCTCTTTAACCACCAAAAACAAGGCTGCCATTTGCATCAAGTTTTAGAAAAATAAGTACTATCTGATGTTCTACAAGTTAAGGAGGTGAACGTGTGGATTTTCTTTATGCTAATGGCCAGGGATTTTCTATCAAGCTGCTGTGGACAATGCTGTTATTAAAAAAAAAAAAAAAGTGTTCATTCTCAGAAAAAAAAAAATGCAGCCTCCGACCATAAAAACTCTAGGGCGTGGTTGGGACTCGACAATGATAATGACAGAAGGTGCTCACATTCTTCTCACAAGAGCTTCACATTAACAACAACCAAAAAACCCCACACGAACGTTCTCTCATTTTCTCTCTTCAAACTTTCTCTCTCTCAGGGGGGCTTCCATCAGTCAAGGCTGCAGGCTTTAGACCGTGCTCTGCCCTCACTCCTGCGTGGTGCCACGGTCCGCTGTTTTTCCAGGTTGGTTCCACCGGAGTGTTTGCTTTCTTTTAACCTGGAGCTTTTCTTTCTTTAATTAGGATCTCTGTTGAGATCTCTAAACTATGCAGAATGGGTTTCCCTAATAGGTCTCAAAAGCGCTCCTGGATCTCTCCGTAGCCACGGGGGGAGGCAGTGGGCGACTCACGGTGGGAAAGCTGGCTGCTCCCCGGTTTGGGGACCATTTGGGGAGTGGCAGGGCTATCCTTCTGGGCTAAGGTTTTCTGTTTTATTGGTAGAGCCTGATGTGCGGATTTAGGGAAATGGACCCAAGTTATGGTGAAATGATAATTTGGATCTCTGCCAGATATCTAGCAAATAACTACAATGAAGAATAAGAGATTTCATTCTTCAAATGCCCTTTCTCAGCAGATCCATGTGGGATATTTTGTGGAGGCTGTTGCTGTTACGTGAAGTGAAACTATATTCTGTTCTTAAGCTTATTACAAAGACAATGTCAAAGAAAGGTGGGATTGTTTCATATTTACTTCTATTTCTTTTTAAAATGCATGTTCCAAGTATCAAGTTTAAAATGTGGGATGATTAGGTAGCCCCGAGCTGGCGAAAGGGTTCTTTTTTTTTTTTCTCCCATTTATTTATTTATTTATTTGACAGAGATCATAAGTAGAGGCAGACAGAGAGAGAGGAGGAAGCAGGCTCCCTGCTGAGCAGAGAGCCCGATGTGGAGCTCGATCCCCGGACCCCGGGATCATGACCTGAGCCGAAGGCAGAGGCTTTAACCCACTGAGCCACCCAGGCGCCCCCGGCAAAAGGGTTTTGTTGTAAATTTTCATGTGTGAACTTGTTGCTTGGAATTCAGAGGCCATTTCCTCATAAATGCTATAGTGACTGAGTTCCAAATGAGGACTTTAATACCAACTGAGAGGAAATGAAATAGTTTGTGCAGAGGATACAGCAACACAATCATTTAGGAACATTGCATTATTATATATGTTTCTGAGTATTAACATATATGGTTCAAAAACTAAACTATGGTGAATTTCCTTCTATTTAGCTGTATCAGCTAATACTATTTTGTTTCCATGATCATGGTCCTTCACTTTGCAGCTGAAAATGAACCACATGGGTTCATTTTACTCATGTTACTTAACTTTATTACAAATTCCATAAATATAAATAACCAAATATATATGCCTCTGCATCAGACACTATTCGTGTACCTAACCAATAGCCATTCTCACATTTTCCTTTACTGCAGAGCCCATATGCCACAAATACAAATAGATTAAGGCAATTAGAGAAATTCCTCATGCCAATAATTGCTTAGGGATCAGCATAGGAATCAATGATTCAATTCTGGTCAATGACACACAAGTGAAAGTCCACTTAGTAATTTTTGAGAAAGTGTTTTTTTTTTTCTTCAAACATAGAAATAAACTACAGTAATCATCTCTTTCTGCTGGATGCTGCCTCTCTATATGCGATGCCTGGAACTGTGGCAGCCATTTTGTAAGAATGGGGGGTGGGGTTAGTGCTAGTAGATATTTAAGAAATATACTGTGAGCACAAGATTCTCTACTTCTTGAAATATAATGACAGTTAATACCTCTATCTATTTAAGTTCTTCCACGGTGGATATATTGGGCATTCACTGTTGACAGTACATAATCTGCTTACTTAGAGCTTTAGTGATAATTCAGTTCCACTATTTATTCTGCATGGAGGAAAATCCTTGAAACCAGCACAGTGGAACAATACCTCTCTTACCTTGAATAAGGTCAGTTTGAGAATGAGTTTCTATTGTCAGCATGTTGGGATGAAGGTGGAAAAAAAGGAGAGTACGTTCTGCAATCCTCCTGGATTGAATCTATACCACAAACTTTCATCGTTGTAAAAACTCCCAGAGTATCAGCTCTATGCTCCTTTATCTCATTACCATCACTCATACATAATAAGAGCAAATTTAAACTATAATGAAGTGCTATTTTCTTTTTCTTCTTTTTTTTTTTTTTTAAGATTTTATTTATTTATTTGACAGACAGAGATCACAAGTAGGCAGAGAGCAGGCAGAGAGAGAGGAGGAAGCAGGCTCCCCGCCGGGCAGAGAGCCCGATGTGGGGCTCGATCCCAGGACCCTGAGATCATGACCTGAGCCGAAGGCAGAGGCTTTAACCCACTGAGCCACCCAGGTGCCCCTGAAGTGCTATTTTCTTCTTAAGCACGTTGCCAAAGAGAAGCATGATGGGAGACTCTGTTGGTGAGCTTGTGGGAAAACAGCCATTGTTATAATTCACTTGTGGGAGGCTAACGGTATGACTTTTTCAAAGGCATTTTGTAAAAATCTTAAAAAATTAAAGTATTTCTTAACTTAAACCCAGAAAGTCCACTTCCAGGAATGTTTCCTACAGATAGGCTCTACGCATCCACAAAGTATGGACAAGGCTATTATTGTAGTATTATGTATAATGGTAAAAGAGTTACTTATGATACTCTGATATTTAAAGATAAAATTACTTCTACCTTTAGAAGTTAGAGATCAGGAACTTGAAATCCATGAAAGAAAATAAAAGCTTAATTAATTCTTGAAAACTAAACAGAGTAATGAGTGTGAATATTTTATTCTCCTGTTCATTACCAGTGTGACACACTTCACTAGGCAACTATGAATTCATTTACTAGGTTTGGTTTGGTTTTTATTCAGAAAAACAGTCTTCAATTATTTAAAGATGATATAAACACTTTCCATTTCTGGTGTTATGACAGACTAGGGGTTCTGAAAATCTCCAAAATAATTCCTATAAATGCTGCATAAAATAGAAAAAGTGCCCTTTAAATGCACAGCTGAGCAGTTGAGAATGTAAGCAATCCTAAGGGCATAAAAGGGAATGTGGAATAAAGATCACAGTGGTGAGCAGGCACTTCCTTGGGGTCATTTCCTTATCTTGGAAAACAAGAACATTGAGTGTGCACAGCCTTCCAGGGACAGGGAAATGCTTTGGGCTCCCATAGGGTGAAGTGTTGGAATCTGGATGCTGCACAGAGCTGAGACCCCTCAAGGCTCTGTCTCTACTCATAGGCCAGGCTAGGAAACACACCTGACTGCCAACCACAGGAAACGGTGATGACTAACCTGTCTAAGCCAGGGTACCAGATTAGCTAACAAACTTTCTCCTGAAAATTCATGATCACAAGCCTGCCCTCACATAGGTTTATAGTCTGAATTTCCATTATTTGAGCATCCAGGAAAACCCCAAGCCAAGAAATAAACATAAAGTTGCCCGAGACTATGTATCAAGGCACCTAGCAGAAGCAAACTCAAATCTCAGGACAAATCAACATCAGCCCAACACGACACCTGCTCCAGAAACTGCAAACTGCAAAGAATAAAGCAAAGGATAACCAAAATTTGCAAAACAGAAAGAAAGAAGTCATTGTGAGAAGTGTCAGGAAAAAAAAGGCCTAAACCTTCAAGACAATAGAATAAGCAAGATATAAAACAAATGTATATATATGACTTCTAAGACACATAACAAGAATTTGAAAACATGAGAAAAGAACAAAATACCATCTAAGTTGGGAAGATTTAAAATGAACCAAAAGGAAATTCTAGAAATAAAAAGTATAATCAGTAATAGCCCAAAATTGAAACTGGACATACGAATAGTGACGTATTTATACAATGAAATACTTTACAGCAATAATAATAAATGGACAAAATTCATACAGCTTAAATGAATCTCATGAACATAATGTTGAGTGAAAAGAAGCTGGACACAAAGAATTCAAACTACATGCTTTTACATATCACAGTATCTATTTCAAAAAAGTATGAAAGCCATGGATTTATGTATTCTAAATAGGTGAACTATATCGTATGTGAAATATTTCTCAATAAAACTGTCAAAATGCATTTTGACACACTAGCAATAATTAGGAAATGTAATTTATTAAAAGATATTATTTACAGACAAACAGATACTACTTGCAATTGCAAGATATGCAAGAATTTCAGCTAGAAACTTTAAGAAATTTATTAAAAATCAGCAAGATGGGAGACTCACTGTATCAGAGATCAAGTGCCTTTAAAAAGATGTATCAATACAGAATGAAATTTGTGCAGCCTTGACAATATGACTAAGGGAACAATACAGAGAATTTCAAAACAGATGCTTATAGGAACAAAAATTTGATGTACATCAATAATGGGGGGGGCTATGCATGTGTGGGAACAGAGACATACAGATCTCTGTACCTTCTGCTCAACTTTGCTGGGAACCTAAAACTTCTCTAAACAATAAAGTCTAAAAAAAAAAAAAAAAACTTGATGTAAGACAATGGTGGTTTGCAGGTCGGTAGAGAAAGGGTGGTTTTTTTTTCTGCCCATTATGATGATGGAAAATTTCATTACTTATACATAAGTCAAAAATAAGAAATTAGATCCTTATTTGTACCATATCAAAAATAAGTTCCATATATACTAATGACCTAAATATAGAAAAAAAAAGTTTAAACTTCTAGAAGAAAAAAAAAGACATTATCTCTATGGAATGAAGCACAAAAGAGAAAATTTTTGTGACACAGAATAGAATCTAAAAAAACTCAGAAATTCTACTGCATTCAAATTAAAATTGTGCATCAAAATATATCATAATCCAAATGAGAAGATAAGAGCATGACTAGAAAATTATCACTGCAATGCATGCAAATGTTACTATCTGGTCAATATAAATCAGTATAATCATCAAAGATATAAAAAATTATAATTAAAGAAACATGAAAATATGTTTAATCTCACCACTAATCAGGAAAATTCAAATTAAACTAGTTTATCCTCATCAGTTTATATGATCAAACTGGTGAAAGTAAATTTGCCCATCCTGTTATGGAGCAAGTTGAGCCAAAATAACCCCCAGAAACTTACTTGGGAGTATAAGTTGGTAGAATGATTTGGAAATATCTAGCAAAAGGTTTAAAACCCTGTAATTTCACTCTGAGATATAGTTACCTTAGAGAAACCTGCATTTAACCACACAGAAGCAGTAAATGAATTCCCAGAGGAGTAATATTTGCAATAATAAAAAACTAGAAGCAATCTAAATTTTCCTGAAAGAATATATAAATAAGTTGTAGTATAGTCATGTGAATGGAATGCCATTAAACAGAAAAAAGTAATGAAATAAGCTGCATACATCAATATAAATAACTCACAGAAACATAATATTGAATGAAAAAGCAAGTTGGTGAAAAGATATGTATGATATGATGGTATTTATTCAAAGTTTAAAATATGCAACGCACACACCCGCACACACACACGCACACAAGCAGTCTTTGCTTTGTGCAGTTCTGATATGCAGCGAATTCCAGATACTCTGGTTCAGCTGCTATCAGTTCAATACACCAGTCTCCCAACATGCAAATTTCAGCTACCATGGCAAAGTGTTAGTAACTGACTGCCTTATATACGAATTTCTTTATGCAGATGTATAATGTTCAAGTTTCATTGCTGGCTCCTCTGTCCACAAACACCACATGGATGGCAAGTGCGCCATGATCACTGAGCAATCCTGTCACTTCTTCCAAAGTCTGGTGATGCTTGGTCACCGCGCATCTGTGGTTCTTTCCACACACAGATAGCAAAACACGTAGCTGCACGGCCTCCTTGCCCCCCAGTGATAAACCTAGGGCAAAATGTTGCAAGATGGATGCTGGAAAGGGGTATCTGGTCAATTAAATTGGAAGTGACTGAGGAAATGAAGAAATGGTAATGCTGGAAGTGAAATGGGAGTTGAACACGACGGTGCCATGGTCTGGGAGTCTCCAGCTGTGTAGCCAGGAGAAATTAGTGAAGCAAACTTATCCACATAAGATAAGAAAGTGGTTGTGACCCCCCTGCGCCCCCCCCCAAATATGGAGATGTTTCAGAGGAAGAAAAATTCCCATTAAAGCAACTGTCAGAGATATTTCATGACACTGAAAGAACAAAGGTTAAATGTTGGAAGCTGATTCAAACTCAGAAAGGAGTTTGGAAAAAAAAATGTCTTGCCCCATATCCTATCCTAAGACATACAGTGAGAAGAAAGGAAGCACTGTTTGAACGACTCCTGGTGGGTTTCTTACAAAGAAATAAAACTCCTTCATCTGCCACATGTCTAATGCTTTCAGTCACAACATACTGAATAAATACTAGTTTTATCATTTTTTTTTCTTTTATGCTCATCACTGACAGTAAGAGTTTTAAACTACTTTAAATGTTTTAACAAAAATTCTTCAAGGTTTTGGAGCAACTGTAGTATCTGCCATTGATCTCAAATATCGCCTTGAATGGTTTCAGCTTGCACATCTGTTTTTATGTCCCACCACTGTACAATGAGAAGACTGTCCAGAGAACATGTATGTGAGGAATAGAAGATGCAAATATGGAAGTGAATGATAAATAACAAGTTCAGCCTATTACAGCCCCCTTGGAACATATGGAAGAGGAAATCTGATAACAGACCTACAGGGAACTTCAATCATATTTGTGATGTTTTAAATATTTTATCTCACAGTGGCTATCTGAAAATTATTTGGTTACCGTATGCCTTTCTGAAGTCTGAAATCTTTTATTAGAAGGAAAAGAAATAACCATGTCACAGAAAAATAATACTTTCCTAGAAAATATAAGCGATAAAAGGAACCCTGGAAAATATAACTGGTCCCTTGACTTGGGTTGTCAGTCCTATAAATGCAGTGCAAAGTCTTTAAGGAAAAATGGGAGTTTCTAGAAAGCTCGCTGTTTCTTTGATTATAAGCTGCTAATGCGCAGTGAGGAAATAAAACTGTACATGCTCACCTAACCCCTTCTATCCAATTTACAGGCTGTTACCTGATTTCAAGAACGAACTCTCTGGTTGAACTCAGAAGTACTCTGAAAGCACAGCAGATTTTATGGTCGTTAAGATGTTTGCCATGAAGAAATGCCCTGTGAGGGCAGTAGAAAGATGTTCATACCCTGTTGCTAGGTCATGAGAATGTTATAAAGGAATCTCAGACATGAGAACCACAACATCCCTTTGTGCTTCAAAACTTCTCAATTTACGCCCCAAGAGTGGCAAGTACCCATTATTCTGAGAAACACTTTAGCATGGGTCTTTTCTCACGAATCTACTAAAATAAGTTGTTGGACAAGGTATTAGTTTCCTACTGCTGTTGTAACAAATTACCACCAACTCAGTGGCTTAAAACAATATGATTTTATTAAACTACAGTTCTGTGAGTCCGAAGTCTAACATGGGTCTCACGGGGCTCAAATCATGGGTGTCAGCAACACTGCACTGCTTTCTGGAGGCTCTTGGGGAGAATCATTTCCTTGCCTCTTCTACCTTCTAGAGACCACCTGCATTCCTTGGCTCATGGCTCCTTGCCTCCATGTTCAAAGCCACTAAGAGTTAAATGGAGTCTTCATAGCACATCCTCTTCTCTTCTGTCTCCCTCATCTACTTTTAAGTACCCATGGGATTAGACTGGACCGATTTAGGTAATCCAGGATAATCTCTGCATTTGGAGATTTCTTTCTTTTTTTTTTTTTTTAACACATTCTTCTCTTGTTTCTTTCTTTTTTTTTTTTAAGATTTTATTTATTTGACAGAGATCACAAGTAGGCAGAGAGGCAGGCAGAGAGAGAGAGTAAGGGAAGCAGGCTCCCTGTTGAGCAGAGAGCCTGATGTGGGGCTCGATCCCAGGATCCTGAGATCATGACCTGAGCCGAAGGCAGAGGCTTTAACCCACTGAGCCACCCAGGTGCCCAGGAGATTTCTAACAATCACATCTGCAAAGTCCTTCTTGCCATGGAAGGTAACCTATTTACAGGTTCTGAGGATGAGGATATAGACCTCTTTGGGTAGGGGTGGCATTATTTTTTCCCACCACAGTATGTTTTTGTTCCAGCTGCTGTACAGGAATTCAAAATCCTGGCATAAGACCCATATATTTTATGGTACTGTGGATTTAAGGATGAGTGTAGGATGCAAGTGAACTCAGGGCTGGAAGACACTTTTACAAATAATTTTGGGAGTTTTGAGTGATGATACAAAGGAAGCCAGACTCTTACCTTCAGAGTGTCCAAAGCAGTACAATCACTATTATCACGTTCCTACCACGTTCCTGTGTTTCTAAAGCCAATCTCAAATCTGCATTCCCGGAGATTTGGTGAGAGGTTTTGTTTTCACATTTCAATATTATTTCAGCCTTAAGTACACACAAATCTATAGTTTCAGGGCTTTAGATGTGGTCTAGTTTATAATGAGACAGATTATTTCTACGTTGTCAATGTACAAGCCTGCTTACAATGGAGAATATCACACTTTCTCCATAAGCAGCACAATTTATTTGTCTGAACTTTAAAGAATATGATATTCTGCCTCTGGTAGACTATCAAGGCAATTGAAGTAATCCCCTAAGTCCAATGCAAAAGCCCTATATTTTCTGAATTTGCTCTGTTTTGTTGACAGCACTTAGATGTCTTTTGAAATATGTGTTTACTTAATAGAAGACAAGGCGCCATTTTCCATCAATAAACTCATAAAGGAAAGAGATTAAATAATGAAATGTATACAGCACGTGTGCGGCATATCTTTGCTATCATCAAAGCAGCAAGAGCCCCTGAATCATTTAGCTCTTCGTCTTTTCCAAAGAAGTGTTTTTGTAAAAAGTGCTCTCAGAAATGACCTTTCCTTCTGTTTACTTAAGGCAAATCAGAGGAACAGATGAGTCTTCATAAACGTGTGGGCCAGAGGTATAATACCTTAAGAAATATTTGCTGCAATGTTCTATATATTCCTATGAGAAAAGGCTTCTGGTGCTCAGCGAAGCTTAGCCCTGACTCGAGTGTACAAATTACTGTGAACATCTACTCAAAAATTGAGAGAAATTATTTGAATTGCCCACTTACATGAAATAACAGAATGTGAATTAAAGATTTCTCCCATCAATCCTTTTTCTTTTTCCTCTGAGCATGTGTTAAAACAAACAAACCAAAGACAAAAAATAGAAATCTTCAGCACTAGCCGCCTGGTATCAAATCTATAAACCTAATTCAGGCCTTCCCCCACGACTCCTCTGGAACATACAAATTTCTCCTAAGCTAACTGGCATCCAGTAGACTTTTGTTTTTCTTGTTTGTTGTTTGGGTCTGTCAGTACCATTGTTTCCAGATGTTGATAACACTATTCTCTGTGCCTGGGCCTCTGCTTTCATGAGGTTTTGCATTCAGAGTGGGTGATTTAGGTAAAATGGATCCATGGAGGTTTGTCAGCAATATGCACATCTTTCTGTAGTTCCGGATTGTGGGTTTTTTGTCCCCAAGATCATATATGTGTATAGGATTTTTAAAAGTCCTGCAGACACCAAGTCAGACTATGGAAAGCAAGGGCTTCCTAATTTAACATGGAGTCCAGGAGAAACACCCTCACAGAATCACACCAAATCACAGTGACTTACGTCATAAACCATTGTAGGGAACAGCCGAATCAAAACAAAGGTCTCCTAAGTAACTAAGCAAGAATCCTTCTAAAACATGCCAGACCACTGAGGCAGAACCCTCAGAAGCTTCCTGGCTTGCTCGGATCTGTTTATGAGGAAGTCCTCCATGGATCATATAGTTCTAAAATAAGATAGAGCTTTTTGAGGGAAGGCATTTGTAAGATGCTGTTTCACCTTTAGCCCCAATTTTCCTGTTTATGACATCTGCATGTTCCTCTTGATGCCACTTAGCCATTTCAACGCCCTTCAGCATCTGTCCGTTCCTTGAGCGGATGCACGGGGAGTCGGGGGGATGAACAGTGGGGCTTCGGGA
Source organism: Martes martes (assembly GCF_963455335.1). NCBI lineage: Eukaryota > Metazoa > Chordata > Mammalia > Carnivora > Mustelidae > Martes > Martes martes. Next base: position 100,735,196 of record NC_137899.1, on the reverse strand, counting down.
AGACACGATGGTGCATTTGTTTGCACTTGACGAGACGGGGCCCTGCTCTCTTCCTTGGCATCTCCAGGAGTCATTCGGGGAGAACCATATGCAAAGTTTCAGGCCTGTTTTTGAAGGTTAGGTTCTCCCATACATAAATGGAAAGCATTTGTTTATTCATTTTTTTTGAAGATTTCATTTGTTTATTTGACACACAGAGAGCTAGCAAGAAAGACGAGAGAGACAGCACAAGCAGAGGGGAGCAGGCGTGGGGGGAGCAGCAGAAGAGGAAGAGGGAGAAGCAGGCTCCCCGCTGAGCAAGGAGCCCTTATGTGGGGCTCGATCTCAGGACTCTGGGATCATGACCTGAGCCAAAGGCAGATGCTTAACCCACTGAGCCACTCGGGTGCCCCATAGAGCATTTACGTAGAAACGGCAAGAGCCGGAAGAATGGAAAGTTACCAAGAAAATCTGTAATTGAGAATACACCCAAGGAAGAGGAGAACTCAGTGTGGTCAGAAACACTTTCCTCAGGAAAGTAGAACAGGGCACCTCAATTTACTCTGTGATTCACTAGACTTGCTTCACAAGCTATCTGGATTAGCTAACGATGAGGAGGAGAGGCGTTCAATTAAAAATTCTTTCCTGGGACAGGCTGACAAGCACTCCACATGGCACTCTTTCTTCCTTTCTGAAACACTGAAAAAATTCGAGTTCTATTTAAAAATCTAACCAAACTCTAACTAATAACAAGGCTAAGAGGTTGGAACGGAAATCATTTCTGTGATGAAAGATGAAGCATTTTAATTAAATTTTAAAGAACAGGAGCCAAGAAAGGAGCCCTCTTTGTTTATAACGTTTTAAATAGATACACTCTGCTGGGTCATTTGTTGTCTTATGAGAGCTTGCTGGAAGAGGTTCCACATGAAAGAATTAAAAAAAAAAAAAAAAAGCCCATAACTGATGTAGGAAACTAAGGGACCTGCATCTAAAGGGCAAATGAACAAAATTTCTCATATTTCATAAAAGGTACTGTTATTCATTGGAAACTTTGCACAATACCTGCCAGACTGAACATGAGGTATTATTAGCTGAGTTCACACCATCGAGATTTTCTTGTTAATGTTTTTAAGACTTAAAAGGCTATTTTAATTCTATCATAAACTAGGAAAAATTTCTGTGGTCATAATTCTCATTAACAACTACACAATTTATGTAAAGCAGTCAATTGAGAAATACCTTATTAAAATACAAGACATAATCACATACTAGAAATTATGTCCTAGGGTTGGCATAATGAAGAACTTGGAATATTAGACTATTAGCTTCACCATGGTTTAAAAGAACAGTGCTTATACTGACCTGTAGTATATAAACCATATGCCGAAACATTTTGTCTCCTTGTTCAAAGGAGGACAGATTTGTTTATAAGTTATATACCATCACTTAATTTGCTCTGTTACTAACTTACTTTTGAAATAATTTTAATATTCGATGACATACCGAATGAATTTTTATGAGTTATCATAAATCCTTTCTTTACAGAATCAACTAATAAATCACTTGGATTTCTAATAATAGATATTTTGTTATCTATATTCAAGAAGTATGCATTTAATAATCTTGATTGAGCACAAGATTTATGCTATAGGCACGGTTGTAGGCATTGGGGACCCAGAGATAAATTAGAAGTAGTTTTTGCTGCCAAGAAGCTAATTATCTATTATCTTAGTGAAACTCCTATGAATGAACCCTCTTCAAAAGGAAACTAAACACGCCAGGGGAGAAATCATCATGCACAAATTTAATAAATTACAAAGTTTTGTGAAGGACAGTGGTTAGCCATATAAACATTTCTTTATACAAGATTTCTACATACATTCATCTAATTGGATTGGCAACACAGACAATCCCAGGGAAAGATGGAATGTCTTTTTCCCCCAAACTCAACTTTTGGTGGCCTTACCAATTTTCAATGGTAACTCCTCCCCCAACTCTGTCTCCTAGTTACTGTTCCTCATTAATGGAAATGGAGAGGACTATGATCACTCTTGTACTCTTGTAAATTTAGGATGAATAAATTTCATCTGGTATCTTAGCAAGATTTTCTTCTTTATATTAGAATTAAAAACCTTTTATATGCTATAGAGATTTTAGGCGTTAGTAAGCCGATAGGAAGTATTAGTGATTGGAGAGGTATCCTAGATGTGTGTTTATCCTACTTATCAAATCTAGTCCTTAGGGATTCTGATCTCATCCCTTCAGGGTGGCCCAAATGAGAAATGATTAGAAGGATCTGTGCATTCTGTCCTACATACCTCCAAGCTAGTAGTGCCTGTTACTTTCTTGGGAAAAACACAGAAGCTAAAAGTCCTTGAGAACTCATCTAGGAGCAACAGAGCGCTCTTCTTTGCTCACTTCATCCGAAAAGTAGAATGTGCCCTGTCAACTCAAGATTTTCCACTTGCCTTCCTGGAGTTTCTCATATGAGCAAAGGAAGGCCCCCTGGCATCTCCTCTGGGTTTAATTCAAATATGCCTTTCATCTTTCTCTCTGAGTGCCATGTATCTCTTTAAACACGGATGACTTTTTGGGTAGCAGATACTTAAATTTTTATATGCATACATAATAAGCAATCCTATTTTTTAAAAAATTAAATAACAACAGCAACCGTAGCACTGTTTGAGCTCCCTTTATGTGTAAACGTTATGCCAGGCTCTGTAGCAGATACAGGGATGAGCAAGACTGGGTCTGGACTCAAAAACCCTTACATTCTAGTGAAGGAATGAAAGCCATTTAAGAGAAACCGAGGTAGTGATTTCAGTATGAGAATTTGAAGATCCTGTACTGTACTGTACTACTGTAATAAAGTATTTTTAAAATCATTTTTTTCCTCTGAAAACATCAAGATTTGGGGCAAAAGTAAGTGTGTCATTTCAATAAATCTTACTGGCTAACTCAAGTATTTTGTATTAAGAGAAATGATTGATTATCATAATAAATGGATAATAAATGTTGGTCTCCATTCTTAGCCTCGGGTTTACATATGACCTTCAAAGTGTTTCTACTCTCTGAAATTACATGCAAAATTTTGCATGCCTACGAAAATGTGCATTTTTCTAGCAATGGGGAACAAAGGTAAGTGAATTCTTCATTCAAAGAAAAAGTAATGATGCACTGACTGCTTGTTCTAAATACGTTCGGTCTATCAAAGCTTTATGATATTCTTGATGAACATTTTTCTGTCATTTTAAAAAAGTATGCTTATTATCTTCCCACCATGAAAAGACATATGGGGCTGGGGGTGGATGGCGGTACTGAAGGAGAGAACAAGTATCTTGTAGAAATTTGGAGATGCTCTACTTTTTAACATAGTAATTAACTCTATATGCAGCTAATTACAGTGCAGAAAGATAGCATCAAGCCATGGACAAAGAATTTGTGAACATAATGGTCTTTGTTAGCAGCAAAATCATTTTTTAAGGAATGAGTTTTCAGCATAAAATAACTTATTTATTTATTATTTTTTAAAATAATTTTTAAAATTTTTTATAAACATATAATGTATTATTAGCCCCAGGGGTACAGGTCTGTGAATCGCCAGGTTTACACACTTCACAGCACTCACCATAGCACATACCCTCCCCAATGTCCATAACCCCACTAAAATAACTTATTTAATAAAAAATTTACAGACATAGAAAAAGCCATCCATTCGGAAAGCCATATATATAAGGTTGTGAATTGATGAATAATTAAGATTATTTCTGAACACAAGCTGATGCATGAACTTAAATAGCTGAACAATTTAAAAAAATACCAACTTGAGGAGCGCCTGAATGGCTCAGTCGGTTAAGCACCCAACACTTGGTTTAAGCTCAGGTCATAATCTCAGGATCGTGTGCTTAGCATGAACTGGACCCGCATCAGGCTCTGTGCTCAGCATGGAGCTGCTTGAGGATTCTCTCCTCCCTCTGCCCCTCCCCATGCTTGTACTCTCTCTCTAAAATAAAATAAATCAATCTTTTAAAAAAATACCAATTTGAAAAAAATCAGATCAGAGAATCCTACAGAAATATTTTGTAACATTTCTACATGCTCCAAGAAAAACACTTTATTTTAAAGGTCTTTCTCACAAATGTTAGATACCTAGATGGCTCTGCAGATCCCTTATCAAAGGAGAACACATCCTCAATTTAATATACAGCTTTTCTACAACCCAAGCGTATATATATTACATATTTAATTTTTAATTTAGCTTAGAATAAGAGGAGTCCTGATTCTTTTATGTCAGCCATTCATGAACTAGTGACTCTAATTACTGCAACTGTGACATTAACCACCAAGTTCTCTTATACTTCAAAGCCACCGATCATGAGATACTAAAAAATGAATTTTAACAATAACAAATCTGGTGTCAGCAATGACAACCGTGTGATGGGACTTCCAGGTGGGGTGCTCTGCACCTCCCCTGGGGTGAGTCGCTGCCATGGAATCCGTACATTACTTAGAGCCTTGCTGTATGCCAAGATCTGTGCTGAGTCCTTGGCTGAAAGCCGAAGGTCGATGAGACAAAGTTCTAAGGCTCCAGGGGCTGAGAGGCTTGTAGTAGATCTGCTTCTCTGCTGAACTAGCTAGATGTTTCTCGATCATTGTAGCAGGTTGAATCCTGTTGCTCCAAAATTCATGCCCATCCAGAACCTCAGACGATGACGGTATTTGGAAATAGGGTATTTGCAGATGCAATTAAGATAAGGATCAAGATGAGATCATGCGGGGACCTGGGGCCCCAATCCAATGAGGGTGTCCTTATGAGAGACAGAAAAGAACACAGAGACCCATACAGAAGGTAGAGCCATGCGAAGACAGCGGGAGAGACTAGAGTTATGTTGCCCTAAACCAAGAAATGCCAGGAGTCACCAGAATCTAGAAAAGGCAAAAAGGATCCTTCTCGAGAGCCTCCTGGGAGATCCTGGCCCTGCCAACACCTTGATTTTGGCCTTTTGGCCTCCAGAACTATGAGAATGACATTCTGCGGTTTTAAACCACCAAGTTGGTGGCAGTTTCTAAAGGCAGCTCCAGGAAATGAACAGAGCTGTGTTTCTAAGTCCTCAGCTCTCCGCAGAGCTTTGGAATCTAGAGCCTGGGGATCTTTCTCTCGCTCTGCGGAAGGACGAGGTTTTCTTGGCATGGCTCTGGGAAAGCCTACACTGCTAAACTCTAAAGGCCAAGACACTGCTTTGGAACCAGTTTGCCTGGGTTAGATTCCAGCCCTGCCGTTTACTGTGTGACTTGAAGCCCATTACTGAAGCTCCCTCTGTCTCGGTTTTCCCACCCATAAAGGAGGAAGACTATTACCTTCTTTATAGGGTACTTGTGAGGATTAAATGAGTTGATCTGTGAGGTGTTTCAACTACATGTGACACGTGGTTGATACTCAATCCGTGTTATTTATAATCATTACTATACGATTATTATTACGTGACAATTGTTCAGTCCTAGGTTTTGCCACACAGACCTCCTCAGGAGGACACAGGGTGAGCGTGCTCATGGCCCAGAAGAGCGCTGGGCACCGAGCTTGGTTTTCCTGTGAACAGGACTTTCTTCTCTCAAATAAACTGCTCTGTAGGGTGTAGACTTCACACTAAATTAGATCATCCTCGCCTTGGGCCTTTGAACACTTCTTAGCTACATTTCACGTAAGAAGCACAGCCACTCCACCTGGCATGCGCCTGGTGAGGGACCCAGGGGGTGTGTGAGGTTTTCAGGGCTGCTGTGGTAATGCACCACACACTGCGTGCTGAACACAACGAAAGTTTATTCGTGTAGCTTGTGGGGACGAGGAGTTCTAAATCCAGGTGTTGGAAGGGTTGGTTCCTTCCAAAGGTTCTGAGAGTCTGCTAGACTAGAGTCGGCTCCAGCTTGCGGTGGCTGGTGGCAACCCTCTGCATTCCTACCTGTGTCAAGGCAATGCCCATCTCTTCCCTATGTGTTTCTGTGTCTTTGTCTTCTCTTAATAGGACACCAGTCACACAGGACTAGAGCCCACCCGGTTCCAGTGTGACGTCATATTGACTTGATCATCTGCAAAGACCTATTTCCAAAGAAGGTCAACAGTCAGAGGCACTGGGTGGGGGAGGGTTAGGACTCCAACGTTTCCTTTTGGGGGACATTAATTTGACCCATAGCTGTCCCCATATATAAATGAAGCAAAACAAGAGTCAGCAGTCACCAATTTACAGACTTATTAAAAATATTAAAATAGTATCCTTGTCTGAAAGTTTTCACACAATTGAGAAAGGCTTATCTAAAATTAGTAGCTTAAAAAAGTCTTGAAGGATGGCTGTTATGAGAATCTGACAGTGTTTTAAATGTGTGTTTATATTATATCATTATTGGATGTGGACCTACCATCACTCCTTCACTGAATTACCTCATTTTCTTAATTAGCAATGCTCCTTTTATTTTTTAAAATACACATTTTGAAACCAAAGAAAACTGACAGAATGGGAAAAGATATTTGCAAATGACATATCAGATAAAGGGCTAGTATTCAAAATCTAGAAAGAACTTAGCAAACTTGATACCCAAAGAACAAATAATCTAATCAAGAAATGGGCAGAAGACATGAACAGACATTTCTGCAAAGAAGAAATCCAAATGGCCAACAGACACATGAAAAAGTGCTCCACATCACTCGGCATCAGGGAAATACAAATCAAGACCACAGTGAGATACCACTTCACACCAGTCAGAATGGCTAAAATTAACCAGTCAGGAACTGATAGGTGTCGGCGAAGATGCAGAGAAAGGGGAACCCTCCTACACTGTTGGTGGGAATGCAAGCTGGTGCAGCCACTCTGGAAAATAGTATGGAGGTTCCTCAAAAAGTTGAAAATAGAGCTACCCTATGACCCAGCAATCGCACTACTGGGTATTTACCCTAAAGATACAAATGCAATGATCCGAAGGGGCATGTGCACCCGAATGTTTATAGTAGCAATGTCCACAATAGCCAAACTATGGAAGGAACCTAGATGTCCATCAACAGATGAATGGATAGAGAAGAAGTGGTGTATATATACACAATGGAATACTATGCAGTCGACAAAAAATCCAAAATCTTGCCATTTGTGATGATGTGGATGGAACTAGAGGATATTATGCTAAGTGAAATAAATCAATGAGAAAAAGACAATTATCATATGATCTCACTGATATGAAGAATTTGAGAAAAAAGACAGAGGATCACAGGGGAATGGAAGGAAAAATGAAACAAGATGAAACCAGAGAGGGAGACAAACCATAAGAGACTCTTCATCTCAGGAAACAAACTGAGGGCTGCTGGAGGGGAGGGGACTGGGTGGTGTGGGGTGGCTGGGTGGTGGACACTGGGGACAGTATGTGCTATGGTGAGTGCTGTGAATTGTGTAAGACTGATGATTCACAGACCTGTAGCCCTGAGACAAATAATACATTAGATGTTAATAAAAAAATAAAAAAATAAAAACCAAATATGAGGGGCGCCTGGGGAAAAAAATGAAATACACATTTTAGAAAGACAAACCGCATTAACCCAGATCTTTGAAACTAAGCATACGTGAAGAGTTTAATATTTTAATTAAATTAAACCTCTGGAAGATGACTCCTCCCTCCTCTTTCTGGCTCACAAACTGCCTGCAGAATGTATTCAGCTCTTGGGTCAGCATTTACAGGACTCTCCGGTTCCAGTTCAGGTCTCATTTTCTCATTTGAGTATTTCTCCAAAGGCTTCCTATGTGTCGTACGCCTACTTTTCTACAGGATCCTTTTGCTTCTATCAGTTTGGTCTACTGATTGTCATAGTTCAAGGCCTCTGCCCAGTGCATCAACCCCACATGCAATGACTTCCACTCATTCCCCTCTTCTTTCTGTCAAGATCCCTTTCTAGGTGGGGCCCGAACATTCTGCTTTTACCTCTCTGCTTCCTTGTAAAAGAGATGCATCTTCTCATCCCGCTATCGTATTCTGACCTAGGTTATAAATTCCTTGGTTGCCAAAACTATTGGTGTATAGCCTGTCACAATGCCTTGTATACAGCTGGTGCTCAAAATACATTTGTCATTGGTGATGGATTCTTTTGTTCACCTCAGATTATAATTCATTATTTCTGAGTGACTTTGTCAGAAATAATAATGGTTGCATTTAGCAATTTGCATTTATGTTTAATTCATATTAGTTTTACAAGACTGAGGGGTTTAAAGAAGTTTTATTCTTTTTGTATAATATGTATTACTACCATTATTGGAACTTACTGCACCAGTCACTGTTTGAAGCTCTTTACATACACTTGTCTCATTTTATCCCCATAGCAACCTTTTGTACTAAGCATAATTATCTCTATTTTGCAGATGAGGAAATTGAAGCTTAGTGAAATTAAACAACTTTCCCAATGTCACACTGCTGATAAATGGAAAGTTGGAGCCTAGGTCTGTCTGTCCCCAAATGCTGTGTTCTTAGAGTTTCTATAATTTCCCTGTCACAAAAACCTTTTAGGAAACTTCTTAACAACAGAGTCTGGGGCTCCACTCTAGAATTCTGAACCGAAGTCTCTGGGGGAAGAACCTGGGGATTTGCATTTTGACATGCACTTTAGGGAATTTTGTGATCAGACAAATTTGGGAAATACTCAATAATTCGGTATGGCCTACCAATACGTGTAAGTCCCTGTGTTGAATGGTGTCCCATAGATGGTTTGATTTTCATTATGGTTTCAAGGAACACAAAATGTCCACAAATGTTCAAACTGACCAGAGGAAAAAAAGCCTTCAGGTACCTTCCTGCAGGTCTACTATACCCCCAAGGACACCCAGGGTCTGAGGCTGACCTTGCCTTCTGCCCCGTGCCCAGGAACATGGGTTGGTGACCTATGCAGGTTTAGAAGGGCTCCACACTTGGCTTAATGTTCCGCTGCCATTGTTCTGAAATTCCTAATAGTTTCTTAACAAGGGGTCCTGCATTTTTGTTTTGCACCAGGCTCTGTCCATTTCTTAGCTGGTCCTGCCAAGGAGCTGGATACTGGGAAGACACAAACATGTGACCCATAGCACTTACCTTCCCCATCCCAACCTTGCCTCAAGTGGCTCAAACTAGCGCTTAGCAGCTACAGTTCTATACAACTCTCTCCTTCTATGTTCCCCTTGAACAATCAGTGTTTACCCCAGATTGTAAACGATGACATTTAACTGGTGCACTAGGAAGGAGACAGGATATGAGTGGCAGCAAAAAGGGTTGAGATGTGAACGCATCACTCCTGAGATCCCGAGGTTGAAGGGGTGTGGAATGGGCAAGCTGGTGGGAGAGGCATACCCCATCTACTCAGCAGGTCTTACTGGTTAAATACAGGTCTAGAGAAGATGTACAAAGACCTCTGCAAGCAGGTCTACCTGATTATTACTTATAGGCTTCCACCTTATTTTGTAACGTATGTTGTTGACATAATGCAACCATATCTCTTTTTGAAGTACTATTATTTTAGTCCTTTGTCAGTAGGCAAAATGGAGAATGTACTGCATTTCAAAACATAAAGTTAAAATAAAGTTTGAAAAGATTGAAACCAATGAAGTAAGCCGCTAAACACAATTCTACTCTGCAGACAAATTATCCCAAGTAGAATCCATAATGAAATGAAAACTCACATCATAAAAAAAAAAAAATACTTCTTATTCTACATTTATAATGTTATATTCTACACTGTCTTCCTGGCTGATACATGGAGAATTTTATGCAGCAGCTGAGAAAATGTTCTGTGTGCAGTGATATATATACCTAGGTATTTTTTGGTTCCTTCTGCCAATGCAGAACCCACCTTTTCTCTCTCTTCATCTTTAATCTCTTATTACTCTAGGAAGGATCAGAGCAGGCCAACTCCTAGCCACAAGGAAGACTGAATTCCACGTGGGGACAGGTTCTCAGGTTCCGAAAGCAGCCTCTCACTGATGTACTAAAGCTATGAGGTCCAATATGGCAACCACTAGCCATATGGGGCTCTTTAAATTTTAGCTAACTAAAATTAAGTAAAGTTAAAAATTCAAATCCTTGGTCACACTAGTCACATTTCAAATGCTCAGTAGCCTCCTGTGTCTAGAGGGTACTAAATGAACCACACAAATTAAAGAACATTTCCAGCACCACAGTAAACCATTGGGTAGCACTGCTCTAGAATGCCAAGCAACAGGCCAAGAAAGGAAAGCAAAATCCTGATCCTTAGTGCCCTATTTCTCCCCCAGGGGAGAGCTGCTTTCAGAGAGAATAGCTCATCTTCTTTATGGCTTTTTGGGTGAAATAGCATGAACTGAATCTTAAAACACTAGCACAAAAGGCCACAGACTCAAATTTATTATTTAACTCCCTTACCATACATACATAGACTCGTTCTGAATTAAGGATTAGTTCATCATTAATTCAATGTTTAAACTTTTAAATGAGAAAGGTGATTTTCCCCCCTTAGGACCAATCCCTAAACCATGCGTTGAAGCCTGGGATGGATCCAGGCCATCTGGGATACAGAGCATTCTTGGAGTTGACTACAGTGTACCCCTGTCCCCATAGTCTCCAAGGGAACAGGGGAGAGATGCGATCTGACTCCTAATCTCATTTTGTCTTTCTCCCCATCTTTAACAAGAGTTCCTCCAACTACACTGATCTCAGTAGTTTTCAGCCCCCCGTTGGGGTTACCATGGAGTTAAAGGAGGTTCAGGACTGAGGTAACTATAGCAGTAATAAGCACAAATGTGAAATTCTCAGGGTAAGCATTTCTGCTTGTGTGTGTGTGTGTGTGTGTGTGTGTGTGTATGTGTGTGTGTATGTGTGTGTGTGTGTGTGTGTGTGTGTGTGTGTATAAAAGGGAGGGAGTAGCTATATGAAGCAGAAATGGTAGACACTACATTACTTTTTCCTAAATATAAATGTCATCCAGTTTTTTCTGGATTCTCTAATAGGGGGTCCCTGCAGAAGGATGTCAACAGGTCAGAAGGAGGCCTGGCTATTGGAGTTAAGAAGGCTAAGAAGAGTTACAAAATAGTTTAGGAGTTTTCTCAAAAATGAAAAGTGCTAAGAATCTGTACGGTACCTGCTGGATGGCTAGTTTGTGCAAGCACATGCTGAATGCCTCTGGTGGCCACTATCCTGAGAATGTAGACATCTGTCCTCTCTCTAAATTCTCATCAAGCAGAATGTGCAGAATGTGTTGTTTTGTGTTCAACATCAGGGACCTGGAAGTGGCCAACTTGGGGTGTCTCCCTTGCAATGACAAGTGTCCAGGCCTTGATCCCCTTGGAAACGCTGGCTCAGCAAGGAGGGGAAAGGCACCGACAGTCCCTAGGGTAAGTTGCTACGATATAAGACTTGCTGCGCACAGATCCCAACAACAGACACTTTGCCTAGTCCAGTCGGCTGCTCCTGGACTCCCCATACCCAAGATCCCCCAATAAACCTATGTCTCAGCTGCTACCTCGGGTCTTTCTTTTGGCCTCACTGGACCATCACCCACCTTAGGCTTCGCGTCTGCAGGGGTAGAGATGCACAGAATCGATGTTCCGAACTGAATTACTTTTGTTGGTTTCTCTTAGCATATTAAACATAATTTGCTTCTTTGTAATGTCGTAAGAGGAAATCTAGTTAACTGCTCACGAATAAATGACCAGTTTCAGGTATGTTAAGCCCAGAGTAGAATCAATAGCTTGTTCTTTCTCCTTAATCCCATAGAGAAGCAGTAAAGTTTCCTTTATTACAGATGCTACTTTGAGCCTCTGTCTGATTTTCTACAGCTGTTAGAGTGACTTCTTTTGGGGGTCATCAGCATAAGCCAGAAAAATGGTCAGTTTTGCAAAGAAACAACCAAACTTAATTTTGGTGCATCAGACTCTCATTATATTTAAACAATACCAGATGCATTTTTCTATCTGTAGACTTGGAGGATTAAGATGAAGACTTTATCTCTTTGAAATAAATAAATAAATAAACATTAGAAATAAAATGTGCCAGAGTACCTTCTCAGCTCTAATTCTCGGGTCCAGTTGTCTTTTTACAAATTCAATTCCAAGGTGTTAGGTTATTTGACAAAAAGTGCTAACTTTTTACTTTCTGTGTTGTTTTTGGTTTTATTTATTTTTTTATGTAGAAAACCGAGGCAGTTGGAGCTAACTTAGCATCTTTGGTCAAACCATAAGAGTAAGCCAAGCACTCAATGAAAATGAGGTCATCTCATGGCAATCCTGACCTCTTGACTCAGTCACACCCTTATCTCAGGTATGATAATGGAAAAGAAACCAGGGCAGAATATTTGAGGTATATAGATGTCTGATCACAAATCTGTTAAAAACCAGCGGAATAGTTCTGTTAAATAACAGGCCATATTTTAAGTTCAAGCCCAATTTGCATCCTATTCAGTGTAACAGCATTACATTCTAAAGGCCTAAATGCTGTGAAACAAAGTTGATTAGGATAATCTACAAGAATGGAATTAAGGCATACTTAAAAGTGTCAGACATAGGGATTCCAGAAGAGGTTGTCAAGCTATTTCCCTGTTTAAAGCTTAAGTCAAAAAAAACCCTGAACAGAAGACGCACACATAGAATCTTAATGGGCAAATGACTTCTCCTTCATCAAAAGACCACGCTGCCCTTTTTGAGTCTGGTTTCTCTATTCACACTTAAGGACTGAGAGGAGAGTCTCAATTAAGCATCAGTCTAGGAAATGATAATTTCCCCCTTTCGGGCAGCCTGAAGGATTCATTTACTTTAATACCACTGACTATTGGGCCGGCTCAACGAGAAAATGGATGGATGGGCCGTGGGGTCCCCTTTACTTTTCCACTGAGACCATACACGCAGGCAATGGAGCCGTTTACCATGCCAATCGGTGAACACAAATTCAAATGCCCTGCTTCCCAGGCACGTCTCTGGAGAGTTTTGAACTAAGATTTATCTTAAAGACAGAACACATAATGCAATAGGTTAGTATAATTTTTTTTCAATCCCAGTGACTGTAGTAAGATTATTACTTTGGAAGTATCCGCAAACTTCAAGAAGAGGAGGTTTTTAAAGGTTTTCTTCAGTGAAGTTTCTGAGTGTCCAAGGCCTGCAGGTAGCAGGGATTATGGAAAGCCAAGCAGTATCATAAAGCAGGTGAACTGGAACACGGTTTTAATTATGCCGGAGTGAGGTAGTTTATAGCTCACACTTTAGCATCCTAACAATAGGTTCGAAGTACTGACTAATTGTAATTTTGTCAGTAATAACCTTGAGACATGGATAAACAAAAGTGTGGAACAGTATGCTTGGGTCTCTGAGGGGCCAGGGGGGTTAATCTAATTTAGATGAAACAACGAGTTCTATAAATTTAATACTTCCTGTGCATCTTAATTTAGGAATGCCAGAGAAAAATAGAAAAACTAGGCAAAAGAGTTCTTTTTTAACCCTTAATTTGAAGATAATCATCAGATTCAAGGGATTTTCAAGGTACAAAGGAATAAAGGTTTTCAGTTAGTTAAGATGAATAAATGGGCAAAAACCTTGTTGAGGTTAAAAATAGTTGTGTATATAAATCGAGTGACAGCTCCTCTCCTCGACCCCTATTGGCAATTGTCTGTGAAAGTTTTCTGCAATTCATCATGAAGAGCCTCGTGGCACTGCCTCCACTGTTAGCCTGAAATGCTTATTTAAATCTGTTGAGGTTATTTAACCATTCGTATTCATCTAATAAACACACATTTGAGTATCTCGATGCAAGCATTTCCATTGACACTGGGATGTAGGTCTCTGCCTAACTTCCCATCCACTGCTGGGGGTAGGAGCACCAAGAATGCAAACAGATAGAGAAAACGGACTGTGGTGTCATCACAATCCATCTGGTCTTCATGCCACGTTCCTGGAACGGAACTTTCAGGCTCTTAAGATTTTTTGAGTGATGGCCACAGTCACCAAACTGTGGAAAGAGCCAAGATGCCCTTCAACGGACGAATGGATAAAGAAGATGTGGTCCATATATACAATGGATATTACGCCTCCATCAGAAGGATGAATATCCAACTTTTGTATCAACATGGATGGGACTGGAGGAGATGATGCTGAGTGAAATAAGTCAAGCAGAGAGAGACAATTATCATATGGTTTCACTTACTTGTGGAGCATAAGGAATAACATGGAGGACATGGGGAGATGGAGAGGAGAAGGGAGTTGGGGGAAATCGGAGGGGGAGACAAACCAGAGAGACTGTGGACTCTGAGAAACAAACTGCGGGTTTTGGAGGGGAGGGGGTGGGGGATGGGTGAGCCTGGTGGTGGGTATTAAGGAGGACACGTATTGCATGGACTACTGCGTGTGATGCATAAACAATGAATTTTGGAACACTGAAAAAAAATAAAATAAAAGATTTTTTGAGTGAAAGAAGGTCTTTGTTACTCATGGTAGGTCCTGATGTTTTATGCCAATGAGGTGACCAGTGGTGGGTCTTACCTTGTTTCAAGATGGGGGCTGGCTTTGCCAGAGAAACCAACTGAGGGCTTGGAGGGTTGGGCTTTGAGCCAGGAGCTATCAGCCCCAACTCCACCAGGGAGGAGGAAGACATGCTGGAGACTGAATTCAATTATGTGGCCGATGATTTATTCAATCACGCCTACGTATGAAACTCCTCTGAAAACTCTGGACACCCGAAGCTTGGTAAGTTGGTCGGTAACACACACTGATGGGTGGGGAAGGTGATGTGTCCTCACTCCACAAGGAGAGGACAGGAGAGCTTCTCATCTGAGACCCTCCAACTTCACAGTGTGTATCATCCCATTCAGCTACTCTTGACCTGTAACCTTTATGATAAAATTTTAATCTTAAATATAGGGTTTTCCTGAGTTCTGTGAGTCATTCTCGTACATTACTGATCCTGAGGGGATAGTGGGAAGCCCCAAATTTATAGTCAGTTGGTCGGAAGAGCAGGGTGGCCTGGAACCCCCAGACTTGTGGCCCACATCCAAAGTGAAGGCAGCCTTGTTAGGGGACCGTGAAATCCACGCTAATTCCAAGCCCTTAGTGTCAGGATTGCAGACATAATTTCAGATAACCAGAACAAGTCTAACTCTCTTCCGCAAATGGCTTAGAGAGATCACCAGGAAAGTCCATCAAAAGAACAATCATGGAGATTAAATGGACAGAACAAAGTTCCTCCTCTATTTGGGGTCCTTTCACTTCTGCAGAGTGCCAAGTTTAGGGAAGGGATAGAGACAAAGATACAGCAGGACTCAAACAAATCTCCTCTGTGGGATGTGATGATTCCTCCAAACGTGAGCACTATTTGAAAGGACAGGTAGGAAAAGCAGTCACCCCCCCCCCCACACACACACACACAAATACCATATCTACTGTAAAACAGAAATACTTTTTTTCCCTAAACTGTAACTAACTTCACTTCCCATTTTCGAACTGACTCTGTGGCTAAAGTTGAACGGCCCAAGAGCATCAAAGAGCTGATTCTTCTGGGGGACTTGTCCTCTTGTAATTGTTTAAAGTCACTCTGGAGTCCAGAAGACCAAAGCCAAGCCTTCCTTCTTTTCCCCTCTGCTGCCTTTGTAATTGCAGCTGCTCTCAGATCCGCCCAGAGCCCAGAGGGCTCCAGTCCTTTAATGGGAATCAGCCTACTTTTTGATCCTGAACATTTCACTATTTCTGCTTGTTCCTAGAGCTACTCCTCCTTCTCAGCTGGTAGCAGCCCATGGCAACAGTGGCGGAGGTTGGGACATTAAGGAAAAAAAATAGAGGTTCATCATTTCTACACATCATTCTCGATTATTTTCCTGCCTTCTACTGTCAACGAGAAAACTACCTAAGGCAGAAGTAAAAACAAAACAAAACGAAACACAGAAGTTACCAACTTTCTGCCACTGACCCCTTCATTCCCATGCCTGTGGGTTTTCGATCAGGTTTTCCAGACGGTCGATCTCACAGCGGGGGGAGAGTTAAGAGTGCTGGTCCCACGTTATGACACTGCTCGGCTGTTGGGAGGCAGGGACCCGAGGTCAGCGTTCCAGGTCAAAGCTCCCTCTCTGAACTCAACATTAGTCTTGGCCACAGGGAATTACTAAAGATGAAAGCTTATGCTAAACTGTCTCAACGTGCTCTGCCATACACCCGCTGGGAGACCCTGGGCCGGTCACTTAACCTCCCTAGACCCAGGTTCGCTGGTCTGTACCATGCAGGGTCCACCACACTGTTTGATCTCGGAGGGTCCTCTGACTCTGTGCTCTTGCTTGCAGCGGTCCTTGAAGCCACTACACTTAGCTACATTTTGTGGGAAGACATGGGGAAGGGGAAAGGATGGGGAGCACCTTCTGAGAACGATCAAATTATCCACTCGGGGATCAGCTCTAGCACCACGCAAACCTTCTGGCTCCAGGTCTGAAATTTACTGGCAAACCACCCCATAAATCTGGTTGTGTTTTCTCACTGGTACGCTCGAGTCAAAGATGCCACCTCATCCAGGATGTTGGGAGAGTCAAGAAAGAGATGAATACAAAGTGCCTGGTGTACAACGTGCTCTTTGCCTTCCTCATCTCTTCCAGGCTGAGAGCAGCAAAGCAAGGGGATGAGCAAACTCTCTCCTCCTCTCTGGAGCTCAAGTAGTGGCTTCCTTTCCATAATCGGGACGGCATTCTGAACCCAGGTGAGCGGCCGCCCCTCTCTCCTTGTACGGTCCTCCTCTGTGCACGGAGGGTGTCTCACAGCGATGCTCACAGGGAGGTGGTGTGACCCGTGTGTGCGCTGGGCACACCCTGTGGGGAATGTACTCACTTGTATTACTGTTGGAAATGTCTTACCTGTGGAGAAACAAGGTGCGGGTATAGTCATTGCCTTGTCTTTCTTGGTGAGCGAATGGCTGGTTAGGGCTGTGGCTTGTGAGAGACTCACAGTAAAGAGAGCATGCACAACCTTGACCTTGCCCACACAACCTTGACCTTGTCCACACATACGATTACATTTGCAGAGAACTGATGTCCACACTGGTTTGGATGAAACTCCATCACTGGCTCATTTCCTTCACCCCCAGCTTTGTCTCCGCCCTCCTGTGTTCCTGCACTGGATTTGTTGCTTTTTTCCTCATCTTTCCTTCTTGGCCTCTCGGGATCACCTCTGAGAAGCTGGATTTGGATTTGAAACATCCCGTTTGAGCCCAGTACCTGGCTGGCCTACCTCACAGCCACAGTGGGTTTCTGGCATGGACAGGGAAGAAGTCTGGAGTAACACACTTCTGCGAATGGTCTCTACCCACATGTATTGAAAACACTTGCTTTTGTAGCAAACTTGCTGCTAATTAATTTTTTTAAGTCCCTGAATCCCTAGAGAAGATATGGGAAATCTTTAGCTCATAAAGCTGAGAATAAGGCAATTATCTAGCACACACTTTATTTCTATAATTAATTATATTCACTATATATACTACAAACAAGATTTCTACCTCCCAAATCTGAAATATTTTATTTTTGTATGGATTCGACAGAAGGTTAGCAACTCACTGCAAGAAGGATGATTCATTTACATTTGAAAACCGCTTCTACCTACCAGTGGCTGATCCTCTAAATAGTTCTTTTGTTTCTTCTTTGGTGAGGGTGCCTGATTTAAGAGGGGAATTTGTAACTTCACCACACTTTTTATCTTAGTTTAAGCACCCATCACTAGTCATACTTTCAGTTTTATTTAGATTTGAGGTTTTCATTTGAAGGTGTCTTAAAAAAAAAAAAAAATCAACCACCAACACCACCACCACCAAAGCCTCAGAACACTAAACTCTAGAAGCATAAGCATTTTCAGCACTATAAGCGAAATGCAGCAGAGCCCAGTGGAACTCACTGATTTTCTTTAGCATTTGGATTATATGGGTCTATGAGTTCAGATGAGTCACAGTAAAAATGAAACTCAGCAGGCACGATGAAATCAACTGAAACCACTGAAACGGTTGGTCAGAGCCTCCAAAAATTGTTTCGTTCTCCAAGACTGGGGGATAGAATAGGGACCTAATTCAAGACACAGTCTTCCAAGCTGTCATTGCTAGACTCCTCGAATAAAGACATTTTCCAACAACGGATTTGCTTTTTGGAACTGTAGCTTTGTACAGCCTTCAGTAAATGATACAAAGTCAGTTAATCTCTATAAACAACAGGCTAAGGCTACTATGCCACTTTTTAAATTATAACAATTGGAATTTAATCCCCGAAACATTCGTGCTATATTGGTAGCTGGACATGGGTGGTTGGGATAAGACCTAAATGGCTATTTTTTTTAATGACTTAATGAAATCATCAACCAACTCAGGGAAACAACCTTGACCTTGCACAGAGAAAACCGTTTATATGATCTTCTCTGTCTTTCCTCCTGGAGCCCCCCAGAGGTTTGCAAGGGTATACAGAAATTTGTAGTGTAAATGACATTTTAAAAGAAATAGTTTGTTCATTTGTAAACAGAAGGGCTAATATTTTACCTTCCCCACCTTTTGGGGGGCTGTAAATATCGGAGGAAATCAAACATGTTAAAAACTGTAAATTGACAGGATGTGGAACCCTTTCTCATTACTATGCCCCCATTCGAACATACTTAAAGGGAAGGTGGGCACCAAAACTGCTACTTGGCAATTCAGGTACAAGTTATGATGTTCTCAGATGCCTGCAAACAGGGAAGATTTCTCTCTCTCTCTCTTTCTCTCTCTGACACAAGTGTTTCATATAATTGCAATTAAATATTGACTATGCTTTTGGTTCACGTAGTATCAGGCAAAATATGGATTAAGAGTCTCTCTAAAGCTTCAGTACTGCAAAGACACTGAGCTCACACAGTGCCAACAAATAAGACAGCTCTTTGTCTCATCAATGGGTCCTAAACATGTCTCTAAGAACAACAGCCTTGGAAAAGAAATGCAAATAAACATTGAGCGCTAAACTTCTCCTATTTTCTCTTTTGAAATATAAAGTCTGCCAGAAATACACTATTTCACACTCTTTTCTTGGGCATCAGTAGCACTAATTTCATCTTGCAAAATCTAATCTTTTATTATAAAACATTTTGTTCTCCAATACTTTTTCCTGTGCATTTCTCAAAATGGAGTTTAATGTCTTTTTCTTATATCTCAAGAGTATCTAGTAAAGTGCCAGACAAATAGCAGATAAGTAATAAATTCTTCTTGAATACTGATAAATTGATTAAGGGAAACAAGCCAAGATTAGTGATAAGCTGTTAATACACTTGTACATATACTATTTAATGTGGCTGGAATCTTCTCTTGAAGAGTGGTAACAAAAGTTTGCAGAAGTGCGATTTTTATAACTGTCCCAAATTAATCAATTACTTCATGGGGCATCTTTTCTTTAATTCATAGCTAACTCCAGAATTCGAATTAGTGAGTGAGAAATATTTTACATTTATATATTAATGAATAATTATGACATAATGAAACTGATTTTCATCAGACAGCACATGAGAATCTGCCTATTTTGAGAGCAATCCTATCACACATCCATCACACAAAATATTTTAGAAAATGCATACTTATTATTATTTTATGTCAATATCTTCTTCTTAAGCAGTTGAAATCAAATTTCTTATTGCATAGTCCTACTGAGTCTGGGTGGACGAATAAAGTATTATTGTTCAATAAACGCATGATAAAGCACTTTGACGAGCCTCAATTTTCAAGGTAGCATTTTCATTTTCTCTAACTAAGAAAAGAAAAATCAGCACAAACTCCATCTCTCTTTTGTATCAGGAACATTGCCTTGTTTAATTGCCAACAGCCCCAATTTACTGAGTAGTAAACACTGAAGCATGCACCATTACATTCCTTAGGACACCTCTTGGAGTCGATGCAATAATTTATTACATCGAGCAGGTCTCATTCTCCCTTGATTTATGGACGTGGTAATAATATTCCATTGCACAGAATGCTTTGCTAGGAGGAATCCAGATCCAGGCACTAAAATCTTTATGGCCTCCCCAGGAGGAGTTGGGACGCAGGTGGTATTCTCATTACCACGGCCGAGAAAGCGGAGGGGCTTGCCTGAGGTCTCCCAGAAAGTCAGTTATTCAAGGAACACAATCTAGGTCTCCCGGTGCCTAGCACAGAATCACAAAAAGCACAGAACTCCCAAGGGAGTTGCCCAAATCATGTGCACAGACAAGAAGAGGGGAAATGATACCCAGGATGCTCACTGTAGAATCCCCATAGCAACCCGACACCGTTTCCCTCCGACTGCACATAAAGCACATTGAAGGGTATCAAACAACATAAAATCCTAATGGTGCCCTTAATTAGGCGGGATCATCGTTCTAACTCCCTGACCTCCCACAGTCCAAGCTAGCAGCCCCAAATTCCTCTCTGTGGTGCCGAAACCCGAAAGCAAGACGGAGTTACAGAAACAATCCTTGGCTTACAGGGGACCGTGGAGCTCTGATGATGATGAAATTTGATAGCAATAATGTCAAACTTTATATGACCATAATCCAAGTTTACAATGATACATTAAGCCATAATGCTACTATTTATATCACCATAACTCAGTTTATGGTGATATAAATAGTCATGCTAATGGCATTAACAGCAGCACTCAGTGGTATCACAGCTGTTGACTGCCACTTGTCTGCTATTAGCATGGCTATTTATATCACCATAAACTTAGGTAGTCAAACTTGTTACATATGAATATTCAAGGAAGATGGATATCCATGTTTTATGCCCAAATCTAGGTTCCTGTCCTGGAGACTTGATGGCTGTCGCCCTCCTGTATGTATTAAGGTCTATCCAGCTCTCCATTTGGCTCTGTTCTCATTGCATGGTATGTTTCTTTAGGAGTTATAGCAGAGCAAGTCTGTTTCCTGTCATCCTCTGATTTTCTGGGAAACGCTATTTCAAACTGATAAGAAAGTGCAAGCCACAGCTTCTGGGCAAACTTACTGTCTCCTTGGCAGCGCAGGGGGCCCACGCTCAGTTTGGCTTCTGAGCCTTGCCGGTCGGTATCTCCAACTACCACCTGGCTTACTGGCAGGTGGTCTTTGTAGGATAAGAAGCCAGCGTCCTTCCTCCTGAATCACAGGGAAAAACAGAAAAGGATGAGGAGGCTAAATCAGAAACGTCTCTTTTCCGATAATTGTTTCAATTGTCTGGTAAGTGACCACATTCCGATATATGCTCAGAGGCTCACTAAGTAGAACCACAGTCAAAGAGTTGTTCTCTCTTCCATCAGGTGGTCTCAGGATGTACTACCCAGGAGCAGCCGTGGCATCATTGCTCTCTGGAAAACGGAACTGACATCCTGATTTCCAGACAGTCCCAACTAATAGGTTGTATCCTATTCTAGAGTGGGAGCAGACTCCCACACTGCATGAAAAACACACGCCAAACGCTTGAGCACGCAATGTGTTTGCTGTTGTCAGGAAATCAAAAGTTCAACGAAGTCAACCTGATCTCTTGGATAACATATGAAACAAAACTCTATTAAAAAACCCCTTTGTCTCCTCAATTGCTTCAAAGCAGTTGGCTTTCTTCCTTGCTGTGCATCAGCTAAATAAGGGACTTTTTTTTTCCTTCCTCTTTTCTTGTTTATTTCAACAACTGAAAGAGTTTATGTGAAGTTTTCAACATAGAGCAGGGGCTCACCAAGTGTCTATTTCCATCTAGAATGAAGAGTGAAGATTCAAGCCTGGTCTGGTTTTTCTCTTGGATTCATTTTCCTGCTTATTCTATACTTATCATGTTTCAGGTCTCCTAACTCTACCCTGTACCCACCCTAAAGAAAGGAAGGGGAGCATAGAAATCTAGGAGATGAGCCCAACATGACATATGGTGCAGGACAGACTTCACCTTAACCAGAGATCCCTGTCCCCTCATCCTTTTTTTTGTGCTGCTGTGGTTGAGAAAACCCCTCATTTGGGGCTGGATGAATGGGAGGCACAAATCGTTATAAAGTCATTCCACAAATTTACCCTTTTGTATGATTTTTTTTTTTTGGCACTGTGCAGTGTGAATATAAATAACAATTTTGAAATTGTACATACAAAAACTGACTTTGGATGATAGCAGATTGTGAGAGGCCATTCAACAATCAGGTTAAAGATTTGTCTTTCACATCTTTTGGCAAATAGTTCAGAAAATTGAGGGGAACCAACTTGGAAGCTTGCCTTTAAAATGCTATGCTGTTAGGAATAGTTACTTATCCTTCCAATCTTCTCAAATGTCAGCGAACACACACTCCCTCATGGGTCAGGATCCACGGAAAACCCAGGAAGGAGTCAGAATTCAGCCAGCGGGCCTCAAACAAGTGTATTTTTACACTCCTTTAGTATTTTCATTGCCCTTGAGCTTCCAAAATAATGTTTCTTTTTTAAAAATTTGTTTATCAACTGAGAACTAAGATCATGATTCTTATTGACATTGTATCTACTGATGACCTGGCCTCAAATACCTTGTGCAATATTTTGCAAACCCAACTTCTTTTATTGGAACTTCTAGAGAGGAAAAAAAAAGTCTGCCATTAAACCCGATACGTAGTGTTTCTTAAAGCAACAACAAGTGAAAACACTTTTTAATGACACACTGGAGTCTGACAACCTCCTAGGAATGATGTGTGTTCCTGTGGAATTTCAGGCTGATATTCTCCACAAGTTCATTATCACTTAGAATTACATGATTCTAGATCAGGAGTCTGAACTAAGTGCTAACAACTATTCATCTCATTGCCTGTTCTCTTATGGCCTATGAGCCAAGAATGATCTTTGCATATTAAGGAACTGGAAAAAATCCAGAGGAGAATATTTTGTGTCATGTGAAAATTACATGAAATTCAAAGTGAGTGTCCATAAATAAAGTTTTATTGAAATGTAACCTTTTTTTTTTCAGCATATGGTCTATGGTGCTTTACATTATAATGGGAAAGTTGAGTAGTTGTGACAGAGACCATATGGCCCTTGAAGCCTAAAATATTTCCTATCTGGCCCTTTATAGAAGAAATCGGCCAACTCCTGCTCCTGATCATCAGGGTCCATTTTTCCTTTGGGAATTTATTGAGCCAATATTCCACTGACTATCATGGTGGACTGTCTGGTAACTCATCCCCATAGTTGAATGTGGGGTTAGGGAAGAGACAGGGGAATATCTCTGAGCTGGGGAAAGAAACATTTCAGCTAAAATTATTTAACTGAACAGTGAGAAATAATTTAAACTTTGTTAATAATTAATGTTTTGATTGACTTCACTATATGGCAAGCAGTCATGCATCAGGACGCTCAACATCCATGCCAATACTTGCTACTGTTCGTTCATTTATGATGAGTGAGAAAGTGACCACTTTATAACAAAATTTGTGCTAATGTAAGAGCAACTTGAAAACAGATATTTGGGACTATCCCAATCATTATGTGATCTTCTTGATGACACTGGATGTGTGTAACCTTTTAAGAATTTACACATCTACACAGGTTAACAACTTAGAGACACAACTTTTAAATCTTTGTAATAATATCATAAATGGAGAGTTCCTTTTAGATACAATTAGATCTCCTGAAATGTTGAGGTTATTTTTAAGTTGCGAGTTCAAAGAGAACCATAATGTTTTATTCTCATGCATCCCCTACTTCATCTACACCCTAAAAGAGAGGTCTAGAACTATCTCAAATTAATTGCTGTTTTTAATGGCATATTGGAGTTTACCAAAGGCTTCAGATCAGCAAATAGTTGTAACACTCAAATACTCCTTACCAAGCCAAGACAAAAGGAAAAAAAATGATCAGATGAGAAAAATAGATACAGCCCCCCCCCAATCATTTTCGAGCAGAGATCTAAATAGGACTCCAGAGATTTTAAAGTCACAAACAGCTGTGTGTGAAAATCACAAGACAGTGAACTCTGCTAGAAACAAATAGGTTGTGAAAACAAATTCAGAGATGGCAATGAAGTGGTGTGACTAGCACAGAGTTTCTGATGTGACTTTATAGCACAGCCCACTTTCCTGTCTTTTTAAAAGTTTTTATTTAAATTCCACTTAGTTAACATACTATGTTATATTAGTTTTAGGTGTACAATATAGTGAGTCAACAGTTCTAGACATTGCCCTGTGCTCATTGCAATAAGTGCACTCTTTAATCCCTGTCACCTAGCTCACCCATTGTCCTATCCCTCTCTTCCTCTGTGGTAACCATGAGTTTTTTCTCTATAATTAAGAGTCTGTATCTTGCTTTGTCTTTCTCTTTCCCTCTCTCTCCCTCTTATTTTTTCCCTTTGCTTGTATTGTTTCTTAAATTCCACATATAAATGAAATCATATGGTATTTGTGTTTCTCTGACTGAGAATAATTATTTTGCTTAGCATTATACAATCTGGCTTCATCCATTTCTTTCCAAATGGGAAGATTTCATTCTTTCTTATGGCTAAATAAGATTTCACTATATATATACATATATATGTATCTTTATTTATATATAAATATATATAAATGTATTCTACATATATAAATATGGATTTATATTTATATATATATTTATATTTATAATTATATATTATATATAAATAAAGATATATATAGTAAAATATATATATTTAGTGAAAGATATATATAGTGAAATCTTATATTTATATATATATTTGTATTATATACATTTATATTTATATTATATTTATATATATTTATATTTTTATATATAAAATATATTTTTATATATTTATGTTTATTTATATTTATATTTATATAATTTATATATTATAAATATATAAGTATATATCATATTTATTTATATTTATTATTTATATATATTTATATATAAATTTATATATAAATTTATATATATAACATCTGCATTATATATATAAATATATATAAAGAAGTGATATATATTTATATATAAAGATATGTTTATGTCTTTATATATAAATATATATCACTTCTTTATCCATTCATCAGTTGATGGACACTTGGGATGTTTCCATAATTTGGCTATTATAGATAATGCTGCTATAAATAGGGTACATGTATCCCTTTGAATTAGTGTTCTTGTATTCTTTGGATAAATAGCTCATAGTGCAATTGCTGGATTGTAGGGCAGTTCTATATTTAACTTTTTTTTTTAACTTTTTAAAATTTATTTATTTTATTAACATATAATGCATTGTTTGTTTTAGGGGCACAGGTCTATGAATCATCATTCTTACACAATTCACAGCACTCACCATAGCACATACCCTCCCCAATGTCCATCACCCAGCCAGCCCCTCCCTCCCACTCCCCCTCCACTCCAGCAACCCTTAGTTTGTTTCCTGAGATAAGAGTCTCTTAAAGTTTGTCTCCTTCTCTGGTTTCATCTTGTTTCATTTTTTCCTCTCTTCTCCTATGATCCTCTGTCTTGTTTCTCAAATTCCAGATATCAGTCAGATCATATGATAATTGTTTTTCTCTGATTGACTTATTTCGCTTAGCATAATACCCTCTAGATCCATCCACATCATTGCAAATGGCAAAATTTCATTTTTTTGATGGCTGCATAATATTCCACTGTAGATATATATACCACATCTTCTTTATCCATATATTTAACTTTTTGATACTGTTTTCCAGAGTGGTGGCACCAGCTTGCATTCCCAGCAACAGAGCAAGAGAGTTCCTCTTTTTCCATATCCTCACCAACACCTGTGGTTTCTTGTGTTGTTGATTTTAGCCATTGTGACAGGTGTTAGGTGATACCTCATTGTAGTTTTGGTTTGTATGTCCCCGATGATCAGTGATGTTGAGCATTTTTTCATGTCTGTCGGTCATCTGCATGTCTTCTTTGGGAAAACGTCTATCCATGTCTTCTGCCCATTTTTTAATTGGATTATTCATTCTTGGGGTGTTGAGTTTTATAAGTTCTTTATATATTTTGGATACCAATCCTTTAGCAGATATGTCATTTGCCCTCCCATTCCATAGGCTGAGTTTTAGTTTTGTTGATTGTTTCCTTCACTATGCAGAAGCCTTTTATTTTGATGAAATCTCAATAGTTTATTTTTGCTTTTGTTTCCCTTGCCTCAGGAGAGACATATCTAGAAAGAAGTTGCTATGGCTGATATCAAAGAGGTTACTGCCTGTGTTCTCCTCTAGGATTTTGAAGGTTTCAGGTCTCACATTTAGTTTATTTTTGTGTATGGTATAAGGAAGTGGTCCAGTTTCATTCTATTGTGTGTAGCTGTGCAGTTTTCCCAATACCATTTGTTGAAGAGACTGTCTTTTTCTCATTGCATTTTCTTGCCACTTTTGTCAAAGATTAATTGACCATATAGGTGTGGGTTCATTTCTGGGTTTCCTATTCTGTTCTATTGATCTCTGCGTCTATTTTTGTGCCAATACCATACTGTTTTGATCATTACAGCTTTGTAATATACATTGAAGTCCAGAGCTGTGATGCCTCCAGCCTGGCTTTTCTGATTTAAGGCTGCTTTGGCTATTCAGAGTCTTCTGTGGTTCCACACAAATTTTATGATTGTTTGTTCTAGCTCTGTAAAAAATGCTGGTGGTATTTTGATATGAATTGCATTAAATTTGTAGATTGCTTTGGGTAGGAGAGATGTTTTAACAATATTTTTTCTTACAGTCTGTGAGAATGGGATGTTTTTCCTTGTGTGTTGTCTTCAGTTTCTTTCATCAGTGTTTTACGGTGTCAGAGCACAGGTCTTTCACCTCTCTGGTTAGGTTTATTCCTAAGTATCTTACTGTTTTTGGTGCAACTATAAATGGGATTGACTCCTTAATTTCTTTCTGCTGCTTCATTTTGGTGTATAAAAATGCAACAGATTTTGGAATGTTGATTTTGTATCCTGCAACTTTACTGAATTCATTTATCAGTTCTGGAAGTTTTTGGGTGGAGTCTTTGGGTTTTCTATATAGAGTGTCACATCATCTGCATACAGTGAAAGTTTTAATTCTTCCTTACCAATTTGAAGCCCTTTTATTTCTTTTTGTTGTCTGATTGCTGTGGCTAGGACTTCCAGTACTACGTTGAATAAAAGTGGTGAGAGGGGACATCCTTGTCTTTTCCCTGACCACAGAGTAAAAGCTCTCAGTTTTTCCCCATTGAGGATGATATTTGGGTTTTTCACATACGATCTTTGTGATGCTGAGGTTATGTTCCCTCTAAACTTACTTTGTTCAGGGTTTTTATCATGCATGGATGTTGTACTTTATCAAATGCCTTTTCTGCATCTATTGAAATGGTCATATGGTTCTTATCCTTTCTTTTATTAATGTGGTATATCACATTGATTGATTTGCAAATACCGAACCACCCCTGCGGCCCAGGAGTAAATCCCACTTGATTTTAGTGAATGATTTTTTTTTAATGTATGGTTGGATTTGGTTTGCTAGTGTTTTATTAGGAATTTCTGCATCCATCTTTGTCAGGGCTTGACCTGTAGTTCTCTTTTTTAGTGGAGTCTTTATCTAGTTTTGGTATCAGGGTAATGCTGTTCTCATAGAATGAATTTGGAAGTTTTCCTTCCTTTTCTATTTTTTGGAATAGTTTGAGAAGAATAGGTATAAACTCTTCATTAAATATTTGGTAGAATTCCCCCGTGAAGCCATCTGACACCGGACTTTCGTTTGATGTGAGAGTTTTGATTACTGATTCAATTTCTTTGCTGGTTATTGGTCTGTTCAAGTTTTCTATTTCTTCCTCTTTCAGCTTTGGTAGTTTACATGTTTCTAGGAATTGATCCATTTCCTCCAGGTTGTCCAATTTGTTGGCATATAGTTTTTCATAATATTCTCTTATAATTGTATTTCTGTGGTGTTGGCTGTTATTTCTCCTCTCTCATTTGTGATTTTACTTGGGTCCTCTCTCTCTCTCTCTATCCTTCTCTCTCTCTCTCTCTCTCTTTTTGAAAATTCTGGATAGAGACTTATCAATTTAATTGATTTTTTCAAAGAACGAGTTCCTGGTTTCATTGATCTATTCTATTGTTTTGTTTTTGTTTTTGTTTTAAGTTTCTATATCATTTGTTTCTGCTCTAATCTTTATCATTTCCTTCATTCTGCTGGCTTTAGGCTTCATTTGTTGTTCTTTTTCTAGCTTCTTTATGTGTACGGTTACATTGTTTATTTGAAAATTTTCTTGCTTCTTGAGATAGGCCTGTATTGCTGTATACTTTCCTCTCAGGACCACTTTTGCAGCATTCCAAAGGTTTTGGGCTATTGTGTTTTCATCTTCTCTTCTTTCCATGTATTTTTTATTTCTTCTTTTATTTCCTGGTTGACCTATTCATAGTTTAGTAGCATGTAGTTTAAACTCTATGTGTTCATGGTCTTTCCAAATTTCTTCTTGTGGTTGACGTCTAGTTTCATAGTTTTGTGGTCAGAAAAGGTGCATGGATGATTTCAATCTTTTTGTATTCCTTGAGGCCTGATTTGTGACCTTACAGGTGAGCTCTTCTGGAGAAAGTCTCATGTGCATCTCAAAAGAATGTATATTCTGCTGTCTTAGGAAGCACAACACACTTTCAAAAAAGACATGTAGGTGAAAAGACATAAACTGAGATCTGGAAAGGGACCTAAGAACACACTTATAAGACTGCTGTCTTAGCACCTGTATGAAAATTATTTAGCAAGCAAAACAAGCCTTCATTGAAAGTTATGATCTTTACAGATGGAGGTCAATCTAATTCAGGGAGATATTCAGTAACTATTTATCATGTCAGCATAATCTAATTACATCTGTTACTGTGCTTGTACATTAGAAAAATTCTATCATCCATTTCAAATAGGCCCTGAACTCAAGACTCTTGCATAACATTTCTATCAGCTTTGTTATTATAGTAAAACTTGATTCTATGGATTTTCCTTCTCTAAGCTGGCCTTACTGTTATTTTGCTTCAGTACTATTTTCCTGAAGAATTCTGTCTGTTCTTCTCTTGCTTTCTGTTCTTAACCTACTGAGAAAGCAAACAAGCCTCTAGGCAGTTTGGCCTTGCCCTTAGCTTAGTGGAAAAAATATATATATATAGAGAGAGACCCGAAGAAAAACAGACATCCAAACTTTTGCAATTGTGAACTTGATTTCCACTGAATGTTATAAAAGTTACCATGCTATGAATTTGTGCTATAATTTTAGCAGAGAAGAATTTCTCCTTTGTGAAGTTTTAGAACTACTTGTCTACTTAAAAACAATAACCACTACCAGAATTAGTCAGTGAGCTTTATGCATTTCCATCACAGCATCACCAAAGCTAGAAATTTCTGAAAGAATCCAGGAAAGTCAAAGTTTTAGCTATAAAGTTTTAGCTTACAAAGAGGCATAGAAATGGGACATAAAGGCACAAGATGGTGCTTAGCATTATCGCCAGAGAAAAATGCCATTAAAACTAGACTGAGATGACATATCCCTCTTACCAGAGTAGCTATAATAATATAAATAGGCAATAACAAGTTTTTATGAGGATTGGAAGAAGCTAGAATAATCATGCATTGCTGGTGGCATCATAAAATGGCACAGTTGCTTTTGACTATACTTCAGCAGTTTCTTAGAAGTTAAGCACAGGGGGGCCTGGGTTGGTCAGTTGGTTAAGCAGCTGGCTCTTGATTTCAGCTCAAGTCATGACCTTAGGGTCCTGGGATCAAGGGAGCCCTGTGTCAGGCTCTGTGCTCAGTAGGGAGTCTGCTCGAAATTCTTTCTCTCCCTTGCCCTCTGCCTCTCCCCTTGTGCTCTCTTTCTCAAATAAATAAATAAAAAAGTTTAAAAAGTTAAGCACAGATTTACCATATGATCTGATAACTACATTTGTGGACATCTACTCAAGAGAAATGAAAGCTGATGGTCCTACAGGGAATTTTAGGTAGCTGTTCATAGCAGCTTTATTCATAATACCCAAAAGTGGAAACAACTCAAATGTCTACCAGCTAGTGAATGGATAAACAAAGTGTAGTGTATCCATACAATGGAACATTATTCAGCAATAAGGGAAGTGAAATGGGCAAAATGAAATAAGCAAAATGAATAAACCTCAAAAACATCATGCTGGGGCACCTGGGTGGCTCAGTTGGTTAAGCGACTGCCTTTGGCTCAGGTCACGATCCTGGAGTCTGAGGATTGAGTCCCACATTGGGCTCCCAGTGCCATGGGGAGTCTGCTTCTCCTTCTGACCTTCTCCCCTCTCATGCTCTCTCTCACTGTCTCTCTCTCTCTCAAATAAATAAATAAAATCTAAACAAAACAATACATCATGCTAAGTGAAACAAGCCAGACACAGAAGACCACATATTCTATAATTTCATTTATACGAAATGTCCAGACAAGGCAAAGCTATCGAGACAGAAACTAGATTAGTGGTTGCATGGGGTTGGGCATGGGAACAAGGATTTATGATAAACAGAAATCTTATAGGGGTAATGAACATGTCTTAAATTGGGACTGAGGTGATTTCGTTTGCACAGCTCAGTGAATTTACTAAAATTCCTTGAATCATATACTTAAAACGGGTGAATTTTACAGTATGTGAATTACATTTCAATAGTCATGTTAAAAAAAAAAGGACTGTAGACAGTCATAAACACCAGCTTTCAATGGGAAAAACATTTCCTTTCTACACATGTCACTGGAAGTGCTAACACGTGGAATTACGAAATGGTCCATTTTCTGGCTTTATGACTATGTACCTGGGGCTACAGAATCACTGACTCCCTTTTCTTAGGGTCCTTACCCTGTATCAACGTTTACGTATTCCACCCACCTTGCTTCCTAAGTAGGATCTCAGAACACTTGCTTGGATACCCTATTCAGTCTGTTCTTACCTTTGACTTCTATAAGCATTCTTTAACAGGAGATGAGATTTTAAAATGGTGCAGGACACTCCACCAATTTTACCCATGTTCAAGTCTCATCCTCATTCCTTATTCAACATTTGTACCCTTTACCCCAGCTTGCTATGCCTGTCACCTTCCCAGACTATCTTTAAAATAGGAACTGAGGGGTGGAGAAAGATGGTGAAGAAGTAGAAGACCTGATTTTTGCCTGGTCCCAGGAATTCAGCTAGCTGGTTATCAAACCATTCTGAATGCCTACGAGAGAGAGAGAGAAGAGAAGAAGAGCAGCAACTCTAGGAACAGAAAAGCGACCATTTTCTGGAAGGTAGGATGTGCAGAGAAGTGAATCTGAGGCAGTACACAGATGACAGACAGCGGTGGGAGGGGCCAGCTCCCGGCAAGCAGTAGGGCAGTGAGCACAAAATCAGATTTTAGAAGCCTGTTCTACTGAGGAATGTCGCTCCAGAGGCTAAGCAGGGGATGGAGCTCTCGTGGAGACAGTGTGGTCTCAGGACCCTTGGGAACACAAAAAGACCAGGGGTATCTGAGTGTGGCAGAGTTCCCAGGTATTGGAGCGGGAAGGCCAGCGCAGAGATGGAGCTGAGCACTGGGCTCTCAACTGAGGGTTACCTTAAACTGTGATCTGAGGCACAGTCAGACCACTGCAGGGACCCCACAAATGGCAGATCCCGGGGAGACCACCTTCCTCCTCTGGGAGGAGGGGCACGGGACTGTGCAACAGGAATCTATTGGGTTTGAAGACTCCAAATGGGGCTGTGCATCCGACAGAAACACTTGGTCACAGGCCGGGTGAGCTCAGAGCGCAGCTGCAGACCAGGGAGATGGGAAGGATGGACTGATTTTCTCTGAGGGTTCACTGAGGAGTGGGGCACTGAGCTCTCAGCTCCTCCCAGTCGGAGACTGGGAGGCCACCATTTTCATTCCCATCCTCCAAAGCAGTATGGAAAGCGTTCAGGGAACAAAAGCTCCTGAGAGTGAACCCAAGCAGAATACTTAGCCTGGCTCCTGGCAAGGGCGGTGCAATTCCACCTGGGGCAAAGACATTTGAGAATCACTGCAACAGGTCCCTCCCCCAGAAGATCAGCAAGAACATCCAGCCAAGACCAAGTTCCTCTATCAATGAAAACTGCGGAACTCCAGAGCTAGGGGAAAGCAACACGTAGCATTTATGGCTCTTTTCCCATGATTCTGTAGTCTTTCAAAGTTAAATTTTTTTAACTTTATTTTTTTATTATTCTATTTTTAAAAATTTTTCCTCTTTCCTATTTTAACCTTTTTTTTTTGAATTTGGATACACCCTCTAGAATAGATCTTCTTATAAATCTTTTTTTTTTTAAGATTTTTTTTTATTTGACAGACAGAGATCACAAGTAGGCAGAGAGGCAGGCAGAGAGAGATGGGGAGGCAGGCTCCCCGCTGAGCAGAGAGCCCAATGCAGGACTTGATCCCAGACCCTGGGATAAGACCTGAGCCAAAGAGAGGCTTTAACCCACTGAGCCACCCAGGTGCCCCCTATTTTAACCTTTTTAAACTATTTTATCTTATCAATACCTTTTAAGAAAATCTTTAATTTTCATTGTTATAGTCATATTCCATCCCTTCATTGTATTTCACCTTATTTTTTGTATACATATAGATTTTTCTTTCTTTAAAATTTTGGGATACAGTTTCTTCTAACAGATCAAAATATACCCTAAATCTAGCACATGGCTTTGTTCTAGTCTCCAGCCTGATCACATTCTTTCCTCTATTTTATTTTTTCAACCAACATCTTTATCGTATCAATTCCTTTTTTAGAATATTTTTTAATTTTCACCTTTACAGTCATATTCCATCCCTTCATTGTGTTTACCCTTATTTTGTATATATGTAAGTTTTTCTTTGTTTAAAATTTTGGGAAGCAGTTTCTTCTAACAGACCAAAATACACCCCAAATCAATCAATCTCTCTGTCTATATATATTTCTCTCTCTCTTTTTTTTCCTCCTTTCTTCTCCCCCCAGTTTCTGCTGTCTTCCAATTTGGTTAGTGTATATTTTTCTGTGGTCATTGCTACCCTTTTAGTATTTTGTTCTCTCATTCATCTTTCTTATCTGGATAAACTGACAAGGCAGAAAAACTCAACTCAAAAAAAAAACAAACAAAACAAACAAACAAAAAAAACAAATAAGAGGTAGTACTGAAGGCCAGGGATGTAATCAATATGGACATTAGTAAGATGTCAGAACTAGAGTTCAGAATGACAATTATCAAGGTGCCTAATGGGCTCGAAAAAAACATGGAAGATATTAGAGCGTCCCTTTCTGGAGAAATAAAAAATAAAATCCCTTTCTGGAGAAATAAAAGAACTAAAATCTAAACAAGTTGAAATAAAACAAGCTATTAATGAGGTGCAATAAAAAATAGAGGCTCTTAATGCTACAATAAATGAGGCAAAAGAGAGAATTAGTGATACAGAAGACCAAATGATGCAGAATAATAAAGCTGAGAAAAAGAGAGATAAATAACTACTGGACCACAAGGGGAGAATTAGAAAGATAACTGATACCATAAGAAAAAGCAATATTAGAATAATTGGGATCCCAGAAGACGAAGAAAGAGAGGGGCAAAAGGTATACTGGAACAAATTATAGTAGAGAATTTCCCTAATGTGGCAAAGGTAATAAGCATCAAAATCCAGGAGGTACAGAGAACCCCCCTCAAAATCAATAAAAATAGGTCCACACCCCATCATCTAATAGTAAAACTTACAAGTCTTATTGACAAAGAGAAAAACCTGAAAGCAGCTTGGAACAAGAGGTCTGTAACATACAATGGTAGAAATATTATATTGGCAGCAGACCTATCCACAGAGACCTGGCAGGCCAAAAAGGACTGGCATGATATATTTAGAGCACTAAATGAGAAAAATATGCAGCCAAGAATACTATATCCAGCTAGGCTGTCATTGAAAATAGAAGGAGAGATAAAAAGCTTCCAGGACAAACAAAACCTAAAAGAATTTGCAAACACCAACCAGTCCTACAGGAAATATTAAAAGGGGTCCTCTAAGTAAAGAGAGAGCCTAGAAGTAATAGACCAGAAAGGAACAGAGACAATATACTGTAACAGTCACCTTACAAGCAATACAATGTCACTAAACTCATATCTTTCAATAGTTACCCCCGAATGTAAATAGGTTAAATGCCCTAATCAAAAGACACAGGGTATCAGAATGGCTAAAAAAAAAAAAAACAAGACTCATCAATATGCTATCTACAGGAAACTCATTTTAGACCCAAAGACACTGCCAGACTTAAAGTGAGGGGGTAGAAAACAATTTACCATGCTAATTGACATCAAAAGAAAGCTGGGGTGGAAATCATTACATCAGATAAATTAGATTTTAAGCCAAAGACTATAATAAGAAATGAGGAAGGACACCATAATCTACTTAAAGGGTCTGTCCAACAAGAAGATCTAACAATTTTAAATATCTATGCCCCTAACATGGGAGCAGCCAATTATATAAACCAATTCATAACAAAATCAAAGAAACATATTGATAATAATACAATATTAGTAGGGGACTTTAACACCCCCTCACTAAAATGGACAGATCATCTAAGCAAAAGATCAACAAGGAAATCAAGGTTTTAAATGACACAGTGGACCAGATGGACATCAAAGATGTATTCAGAACATCCCATTGCAAGGCAACAGAATAGACATTCTTCTCTACTGAACATGGAACATTCTCCAGAATAGATCATATCCTGGGTCAGAAATCAGGTCTCAACCACTACCAAAAGACTGGGATCATTCTCTGCCTATTTTCAGACCATAATGCTCTGAAACTAGAACTCAACCACAAGAGGAAAGTTGGAAAGAATCCAAATACATGGAGACTAAAGAGCATCCTTCTAAAGAATGAATGGGTCAACTAGGAAATTAAAGAAGAATTTTTAAAAATTCATGGAACCAAATGAAAATGAAAACAGAACTGTTCAAAATCTTTGGGATGCAGCAAAGGTGGTCTTAATGGAAAAGTATATAGTGATACAAGCCTTTCTCAAGAAAAAAGAAAGGTCTCAAGTACATAACCTAACCCTACACCTAAAGAAGCTAGAGAAAGTACAGCAAAGAAAGCCTAAACCAAGCAGGAGAACAGAAATAGTAAAAATAAGAGCAGAAATCAATGAAACAGAAACCAAAAGAACATGGGGCACCTGGGTGGCTCAGTGGGTTGAGCCTCCGCCTTCGGCTCCAGTCATGGTCACAGGGTCCTGGGATCGAGTCCCGCATCGGGCTCTCTGCTTGGTGGGGAGCCTGCTTCTCTCTCTCTGCCTACCTCTCTGCCTACTTGTGATCTCTCTCTGTCTGTCAAAGTGAATAAATAGAATCTTAACAAAAAAAAGAAGAAGAAACCAAAAGAACAGTAGAACAAACCAACGAAACTAGGAGCTTGTTCTTTGAAAGAATTCATAAGATTGATAAACCCCTGGTCAGACTTATCAAGAGAGAGAGAGAGAAGGGACCAAAATTAATAAAATCATGAATGAAAAAGGAGAGATCACAACCAACACCAAAGAAATACAAACAATTATAAGAACATATTATGAGCAACTATACGCCAGCAAATTTGAGATTTTACAATCTGGAAGAAATAGATGCATTCCTACAGACATATATAAACTACCAAAACTGAACCAGGAAGAATAGAAAACCTGAACAGACCCATAACCAGTAAGGAAATTGAAGCAGTCATCAAAAATCTCCCAACAAACAAGACCCCAGGGCCTGACAGCTTCCCAGGGGAATTCTACCAAACATTTAAAGAAGAATTAATATCTATTCTCCTGAAACTGTTCCAAAAAATAGAAATGGAAGGAAAACTTCCAAACTCATTTTATGAGGCCAGCATTACCTTGATCCCAAAACCAGACAAAGATCCCATCAAAAAGGAGAATTACAGACCAATATCTTTGATGAACATGGATGCAAAAATTCTTACCAAAATACTAGCCAATAGGATCCAACAGCACATTAAAAAGATTATTCACACGGCCAACTGGGATTTACTCCTGGGTTGCAAATTTGGTTCAATATCTACAAATCAATCAATGTGATACAATACAGTAATAAAAGAAAGAACAAGAACCGTATGATACTCTCAATAGATGCTGAAAAAATTTTGACAAAGTACAGCATCCTTTCTTCATCAAAACTCTTCACAGTGTAGGGCTAGAGGGTACATAAAAGGCATCTATGAAAAACCCACAGTGAATATCATTCTCCATGGGGAAAAACTGAGAACTATTCCTGTAAGGTCAGGAACACAGCAGGGCTGTCCACTATCACCCCTGCTATTTAACATAGTACTAGAAGTCCTAGCCTCAGCAATCAGACAACAAAAAAGAAATAAAAGGCATCTGAATCAGCAAAGAAGAAGTCAAACTCTTACTCTTTGCAGATGATATGATACTTTATGTGGAAAACCCAAAAGACTCCACTCCAAAACTGCTAGAACTCATTCAGGAATTCAGTAAAGTGTCAGGATATAAAATCAATGCACAGAAATCAGTTGCATTTATATATACCAACAGCAAGACAGAAGAAAGAGAAATTAAGGAGTTGATCCCTGTAATCATCAAGACAGTATGGTACTGGAATAAAAACAGACATATAGATCAATAGAACAGAATAGAGAGCCCAGAAATGGACCCTCAACTCTATGGTCAACTAATCTTTGACAAAGCAGGAAAGAATGTCCAATGGAAAAAAGACAGTCTATTCAACAAATGGCATTGGGAAAGTTGGACAGCCACATGCGGAAGAAACTGGACCATTTCCTCACACCACACATAAAAATAGACTCAAAATGGATGAAAAAACCTCAATGTAAGACACAAATCCATCAAAATCCTTGAGGAGAACACAGGCAGCAACCTCTTCAACCTCAGCCACAGCAACTTCTTCCTAGAAACATCACCAAACGCAAGGGAAGCAAGGGCAAAAATGAACTACTGGGACTTCATCAAGATCAAAAGGTTTTGCACAGCAAACAGTCAAGAAAACCAAAAGACAACCGATAGAGTGGGAGAAGATATTCACAAATGACATATCTGATAAAAGGCTAGTATTTAAAATCTATAAAGAGCTTATCAAACTCAACACTCAAAGAACAGAGTCCAATCAAGAAATGGGCAGAAGACATGAACAGACATTTCTGCAAAGAAGACATCCAGACGGCCAACAGACACATGAAAAAGTGCTCCACATCACTCAGCATCAGGTAAATACAAATCAAAACCACAGTGAGGTACCACCTCACACCAGTCAGAATGGCTAAAAACCAGTCAGGAACTGACAGGTGTTGGCAAGAATGTGGAGAAAGGGGAACCCTCCTACACTGTTGGTGGGAATGCAAGCTGGTGCAGCCACTCTGGAAAACAGCATGAAGGTTCCTCATAAAGTTGAAAATAGAGCTACCCTATGACCTAGCAATCGCACCACTGGGTATTTATCCTAAAGATACAAATGTAGTGATCCGAAGGGGCACGTGCACCCCAATGTTTATAGCATCAATGTCCACAATAGCCAAACTATGGAAAGAACCTAGATGACCATCAACAGATGAATGGATTATATGGTATAGATATACAATGGAATACGATGCGGCTATCCAAAAAACCGAAATCTTGCCACTTGCGATGATGTGGATGGAATTAGAGGGTATTATACTGAGTGAAATAAGTGAATCAGAGAAAGAAATTTTCATATGATCTCTCTGAGCTGAGTAATTTGAGAGGCAGGATGGGGAGGCCACGGGGGAAAGGGAGGGGAAAAAAATGAAACAAGATGGGACAGGGGAGGGAGAGAAACCATAAGAGACTCTTAATCTCAGGAAACAAATTGAGGGTTGCTGTAGTGGGGGGGGGGGGATAAGGTGGCTGGGTTATGGACATTGGGGAGGGTATGTGCTATGGGGAGTGCTGTGACTTTTAAGTAAGACTCACGATTAATCATGAGTAAGACTCATGCTTCACAGACCTGTTCCCCTGAAGCAAATAATACATTCTATGTTACAAAAATAAGATAAATAAAATAAAATAAAATAAAATAGGAACTGTACCTCATTCCTCAAAAATCAAATGTCCTTGTTTTTTAGGACATGCCTAACACTAGAGTTCAGTTTACCCATCACCATTTGCAGTGGTAATGCCAATACTTTTTAGCATATCTTCATCTCAAGGACTATTTCTAAACTATTTGTAATATTCTGTGCAATTTCTGGCTCAAAAAAATATGTCCACATTACCTGTAAGTTTTTGTTATCTTTCCCTCCTTTCTGCCTCCTAATAGCTATCTCCAGACACATACTTCTTTCTTAGTAAGTACTTAGAAAAAGTAGGTCAAAGGTAAAACCCTACAAGAATTTTCCTGAATTTTTCTGGGAAGTTAGTATTCTTCTAATAAGTTCCACTAAAAATGTTAGATTCATTAGTAGTTGTTTTTATCAAAAAACTTTTGCATTCTTAGTCTTTCCATCTTTTGAGTCAAAAAGCACATAAATAACTTACAGTTGTATAATTTTAAAATACTTACAGTGTTTTGCCTATGGATGATCTCATTTAATCCTTGTAACTCTGGAAGTACAAGGAAATAGGGATATGCATACAGTTGAACCTGACAAATTTTACTCCCAAAGAATTCTTCAGGAACACATCCAATACACAAAGTGACTCTACCCAGGAATGAGATGGTTCTTCAGGGTATAATGCCAAATGCTACCCTACTGTGTATTAGTTCATACCTAATGTACATAAGAAATATGGGAAACAAATAAACTTAAGTCAAGGCCAGTTCTAGTTAAAACATTTTTTTTTTTTTAATGAATGGAAATTTTTAACCTTTGTCTTTTCTTTTTGTCATCAACTCTGCCTCTCAAAATTTTCTCTGCCTGGGGATGCACCCCACTGCCTTTCCCTTAACAAGAAATTAATGCTCCCATTATCTCTCTATCCTGGCCCCTATTAACACCTGCTTCCAGGGAATAATGTGACAAACCATTGTTTCCATACATTTTTAATAGAAGCCAAGGAATGGGACAAAGGCCTACTTCCAGAAAGCAGATCTCTATGAATTGTGGAGGCTGGATTGGGGAGGTGGAGGAAATGACTGTAGGGAGGTGAGGTGATTACATGTCCTTAGAAGGGCAGCCCTACTGTCAGCGTGGAGGAGGTCTGTCTGTTCTTTTATGTTCCTTTACAAAAATCATGACCAAAAGCCAATGCCTTTGTTTATAGAACACACGGGGGCTAT
Source organism: Martes martes (assembly GCF_963455335.1). NCBI lineage: Eukaryota > Metazoa > Chordata > Mammalia > Carnivora > Mustelidae > Martes > Martes martes. Next base: position 100,696,070 of record NC_137899.1, on the reverse strand, counting down.
CTCAGCATGGCTGGATCATCAGATGCTGAAATAAACAACCAAGCCTGATACACAGTAAAGTAGAACTTTTAAAATTCTTCTAATGGTGTCCTCAGTCACTATTGACTATTGAGCTTTCCTCAACGGATGAAAGGTAGTGTTCTCTACAAAGCAATTAGAGTAATTAAGAAAACAACCATCACAATTAGATCTTTAGAATCCATGTCTATGTCCCCTATGAAATGAAAGTAATTACAGATTCAATTACTCCTGTTCAGTGGGAATAGCTTAGGCCTTTTATAAATGCAAGACAATTATCTCTTCAGTTTAGAATCTCTTAGAAAACCCTTAGCAACCATTTCGGGATTCTATGCAAAATGTTCTTCTTTGATTTTCCTTCTGGAATGCAAGTTCCTTGAGGCCATATATATTGTCTCATGCAACTTTATAAACCAAATACTAGTAGACACCTAGAAGGAGCTCTCTCCATATGTTTCATGACTGAATAAATACATGAACAAACATAGAAGTTAACTAGGCACAATCCTAAAATAGTAATTAGTATGTGCTTACTATCAATGGTGAAAGATGAGAAAGAAAACTCTTCTCATAATGGAAGTTCCTTGAATGCTCTTGAAAAACTTTTATTATCCCTTTCCTCTAATTGAGGTTTTATTTTTCTCTTTAGAAAACTAGTATTCAATTTGAAGTCTCATAGATAATTAATATAGTGGGAAGAATTAGATCTTAAAGACTATAGTACTAATTTAACCCTTCTTCTACATAAAAGTAAGCTGCTAAATTTATCTGGGCTGTTGGTTCTTTATAAAGATAAGTTATAATATATCTTGGTTCTGAAGGGGATCAGCATATGCAACTCCAGAATAGGCCCCTTTGGTATACAGATTCTTTTGAACTAAAGCCCACTGAGATCAGTGGAAACAGGAAACGCTCTAGAAAAGGCACAAATGTTTCTTTCATAAAGGAAATTTCCTTTTGTAGACATGTCTCCCTCTTCTGTACCTGAAAGAAGGACTCTCAACAACTCTTTTCAATGGAGAAGACACTGACTTAATCTGTAAAACAAATCTTACTAAACAACTCTTGGTTATTATACTTTCCTGGTCCCTTTCTCATAACTTGTCTCCCACCCAGAAGCCCAAACCCCTTTGTCCTTTGGCTTAAGACAGTATGAAAGTCCAAGCTCTAGACATATTTTGGGTTATTCATCACTGAGTGCTCTTATGGGAACATACATCAGGCTCATGCTATGAAACGTGTCTGTTTTCCTCTTGCTAATCTGTCTCTGGCCAGTCTAACTGGGAGGACCCCAGCTGGAGATCCTATGCTAGGTAGAGGAAAATACTTTTCTCCTCCCCTGTAGTTCTCTGACTTCACTTACTGTTTGCTTGTTTGTTTTCTAATTCTAGATCAACAAGTCATAATCGTTGCAACAAATTTGACTAACTTAAAAATGTGGCATAAAACATCACGATGGTCTATTTTTCAAGGGGTAAAATCCGTGGAAGTCTTTGAGCACAGGACTTTGTTGTTCTATGTAGTTTCTCTAGAAACTGTTAATATAGTATCCAGCCTATGTTTTGGGAGATGATCTAGTTATCACCCTTATTTTTCAGATGAGGTAACAGATTCAGAATAAAACTATAGTTGGTCTAAAGTATTTACTTAGTGGCTGAACTAGGCAAAACAAATCAATCTCCCTATTCCAGAAGCTAGAAAAAGGGAGGTGCATATTTACATTTCTCAAATTCTGCTAAAGTAATTTCAGTTGTTTTTCTAGAAAAGATATGAGAGTCTATGTTTTTATCACATAACAAATTTGTCTCACTGGATTGAGGACTAGTTTGGACTATTTTCCATGTATTTTCATCTCTAGCAGTTCAAGGTCAACTCGAAGGTCAACTCAAAAGTAGCCATTGGGAACACCTTCATTTGTACTAGCCTCAAGTATCTTTAAAAATTAGGGTGAATATTCTGGGTTCCTTCAGTGTTCCTGAAACTTCCTTTGTAACTAACAGACAAACTCAGAGATTGGAATGGCGTGTGTATCTGATCACTGATGTCTCCCCTCTGCATTTTCAGGATCACCTTCAGTCTCACTCCTGGCTTGATGGGTCTGGGGTGGGTTCCATGGCTGGCTTCATCCCATAGGTTCTCTCTGGCCCACAATGCACTCTTGTCTCTTGGAACTCTGAAAGGGGAGGCCACTGAAAATATGCCATGTCCCCATGCCCCTTGAAGCCACGCAGGGGTCCTCTGGACAGATATGAGTCCATGCCATCATATTTTACTCCAGCAAACACGGGGCAAGCTCTGATTCATTCCCCAGAAGCTCCCCTCTTCCCGCTCTCACGATGGTGCTGATGGTTACAGATAGATAGAATATGCTAACAACGCTGCAAATAAATCTTTCCCACTGGTCTCTTAAGACTTCTCCAGGAAATTTTAGGCTTCTCTTGTGTCACCTGGGGTAGGTAACTGGGTAATGTTGGTAGAGCTGCACCCAGAGTTACAATGTGGGCGTCTCCTATGCCTAGGTCATAGCCTTGGAGCCAGTGCTGAAACTCCAAGACAACAGAAGAAACCTAATTTCTGATCCCTTCCTTGGGTATGAAAGACTCTCTAAATCTGGCTAATTTTTATAATAGCGAATTTTCATCTTATTATGTATATAAGATATTCTTTCACTGTCCCTGCAGAGCTTCCCAATCATGAAAAACAATCATCAGACTCTCTCCTCCCTAAATTTTTATTAAACAGATGGATCTTTGCAAAAGAGCATTTAGTTCTGATGAATCTGGCCTCAGAAGAAAGTTCAATATACCTTGAATTTTTATTTTATCGATTTGCCCATCCTTTTTAGAAGGCTCTGTTTTTCAATGATATAAGCATTCTTCTTTTAACTAAGAAGCACTGCTTTTTCTTCCTGTTGCTATTTCTAAAGCCCCCTCCAAGTAACACAAATCCATAGAAAAGATGCTTATATCGATTCTACCACAATCTTTTCTCTACAAACATCACATCATTTTTGACATACCTTGTCATTCTCACTTCATCTCAGCAGGTCATTTTGTTCCCCTAGTGGACACCAAAGATTGTTTGAAGGTAGAAGTGGTTTCCTCTACCTGTCTCTGGACTCTGGGGGGCCCTTAAGATGATCAATATTTTTTTTTATTTTTTATGTTATCAATATCTTGAAGATGCTGTGAAATGCAGACATGTGAAAAAGGCCTCAGCAATGGTAATGAAAAACATTTACTCCTCCAGGATGAGATGGTTCAAATAAAAACAAAATTCTAAAACATCTCTCAATAACTGTGACTAAGGTAAAGCCAAAGACAGCCACAGGAAGAGGCGTAAGAACGTGATTAGTCTCAAGCATGAAGGAAGAAGGACAACCCAAGGAAATTGAAAATAAATGATCTGAGATCTGGAAGAGAGCCAAAACAATTATGTGTAAGATAAGGCAAGGGAATAGAGAACTTCAGGGAGGGGAAAAAAGCAGCTAATTATATTAAATATCACAAAAAATGTCTAGTATTTAAAAAAAAAAAACGTGCACATTGGTTATAGCAGTATGGAGATCATTGGTGGGCATATCTCAAAGACTTCCAGGAAAGTAATGAAAAAAAATCTCAGTGATTAGTCATTAAATGGAAAAGGAGAGAGGAGAGACCAACTGTAAACTCTTGTTTTAAAGTTGGGATGAGAGGGGCGCCTGGGTGGCTCAGTCATTGAGCGTTTGCCTTTGGCTCAGGCATGATTCCTGAGATTGAGCCCTGCATTGGGCTCCCTGCTCAGCAAGAGGCCTGCTTCTTCCTCTCCCTTTCCCCCTGCTTGTGTTCCCTCTCTTGCTGTCTCTGTCAAATAAATAAATAAAATCTAAAAAATAAATACATTTAAAAAATAAAGTTGGGACGAGAAATGACAAATAGAAGAAGTGACAGGATAATCCTTTTTTTTTTTTTAAAGATTTTATTTATTTATTTTATTTATTTATTTGACAGAGGGAGAGAGATCACAAGTAGCCAGAGTGAGAGGGGGAAGCAGGCTCCCTGCTGAGCAGAGAGCCCGATGTGGGGCTCGATCCCAGGACCCTGAGATCATGACCCGAGCTGAAGGCAGAGGCTTTAACCCACTGAGCCACCCAGGTGCCCCAGTGATAGGATAATCCTAAGACTACTGGAGTTTGAGATTTTTGTTCACAGACTGGGAGCTGAGTCAATTAATTATGGCTTACCACATATGTCTATTATCATTTTGCCCACATTCTTATCCAGACTTGGACGCAAAACTCATGCATATCTTCTGTATATAAAGAGCATATAGACAGCATAGATCTTTGTCCAGAGAATGACTTTAAGGGGCACATTATGTGGACATTATGCCCATTTTCGGCGAATGTAAATAACAAGTTCGATGTCCTCTTGTTCCATGAGATCCTGGGAGCAAAGAGCACCTCGGTCTCTTTCTTCAAATCATATCCCACAAAGTGAGATACAGCTGGCTTCTGAACTAGGCTAGCCAGTACTATTTTGGGAAATGATTCTTGGAGAAATGCACTCTTGGAGAAAATGGCTGAAGGAAGCACTAACCAGATAACTTCACAGTGAGGTTCCGAGTTCTGTGGTTCACTCTAGCCAGCTAGGTCTTGGATGTTTATTGGGTTTGGAGAAAAACAGAAATTCAGTAACCCTCTCAGGGACTTTCTAAAACTTCCGTTAATTAGATTTTAATAAACAAGGTCATCTCCATTGGCAAGCTTACTTTGTAATTTAGAGGGTGAACCATTTATGATGCAGTCCAACTTATACAAATTAAAAGCCATATAAATCCTCCCTTCAGAAGAAAGGAAGTAAATGTCCATTGCCATTAATTGAGGGATTGCAAATGCCATCAGAGAAAGGAGTGAGTGGCTGCAACTTGCAGGGCAATGCAAATCTTAAACAAAGCAAAACTCAATTTAGTAGTGGTTTTATGGAGAGAATGAAACATGTGAACGTCTTGTTTGTGTGAATTCATTTGGCTCTTGTGAGGAGCCAGAAGGGGAAGTTGCCCCATTCTTGTGATAGGGCAGAGTGTCCAGTTTGCAAATAATCTGAAAATCAAACAGGCAAGTGATACAAACAAGCCTGGGGGAATTTAGTTGCTTATTTCCTTGAGAGGTCCAACATGGTGATGACGATTCTTACTTGACTTGGAGGTTGTTGCCTAAGTCTGCTGGAGCCGTTGCAACAAGATACCACAGAGGGGGTGGGGGGGCATGAAACGGGTATTTATTTTCCTGCAGTCCCAGAGGCTGGAAGTCTAGATCAAAGGGCTGGTTAGGGCTGTCTGCTGAGGCTTCTCTCTGCGGCTAATAGACAACCACCTTTTCTCTATGTCCTCCCACGGTCTGTGTCTCTTCCTCTTCTTATAAGGACACCCAGCCTAAAGGGACTAGAGTTCCACCATTATGACCTCATTTAATCTTAATTATCTCCTTAAAGGCCCTATCTATCTCCAAATATAGTCACACTGGGGGTTAGGACCTTAACATGACTTTTGGTGGCAAACGACATAATTCACAACAGTTGTGTATCACTTTTGTTGTATATCACAAGTCCAAACAGTTGTATCTCACTTTTTCTGTTGAGTTTGGGAAAACATTAATTCTGGGAGAGGGTGGTCAGTTTTCTGGTGCGGAGGGGGGAAGAGATATTTGATCTCCCAAGTGTGGGAAATGCTATATATATTCCATACTTCATTCTTGGAGACACAAAATACCAATGAAGATAACAAAGATTAGGACAATCTCACACTGAGTAAAACATATTTACCTTTAACCCAGCATCCTGGAAAAGGGACTTTTTTCCCAGTACACATATTAATTTCCTGAGAAATAATGTTTTGCTTTGTACCATTCTGTGAAGCATGGTTTTTGTCTTTCTATGGCCTTTCAAATGCAGCTTTCATGGTAGATCACTTATAGAGCTTAACAAATGAGATTAAGAGATGGACAAATAGAGAATATTGGTGAGTCCTTAACATCTTAATTATTGATGTTATAGCTGCCATTGTGTACCTGTTCCCACCATAGAAAATTATGTGAAGGGCCGCCTGGGTGGCTCAGTCGGTTAAAGCATCTGTCTTCGGCTCAGGTCATGATCCCAGGGTCCTGGGATCAAGTCCAGCACCAGGCTCTCTGCTCAGTGGGGAATCTGCTTCTCCCTCTCCCTGTTCTTGTGTGTGCTCTCTCTCATTCTCTTCCTCTCAAATAAATAAAATCTTCAAAGATATGTGTGTCTTAACCAACTAGTATAGGGTAACTCTTGGGCTTCCGTGATAAAGCCCATTAATTTTCCTTCCATGGGGAAAAAAAATAATAGAGTAAGACACAGTAAGGAAGTAAAATGAACCACAGCTACACAAATAAATACAGTAAATCTCAAAAATAAAAAATTGAGAAAATAAAGCCAAACACAGAAAAGTACATGCTAGAATGATTCCATTTCTAAGATAAGCAAGAACAGGCAAAAATTACTTATGATAATAGGAGTCAGAAAAGTAAACTTTGTGGGGACTGTCTAGGAGAAGGTACAAGGGAGCTAGGAAGCTGACTATGTTCTTGTTCTAGATCTTGATCTAGGCAATAATTTCATGACTGTATCAATACATAAAAACAACTGAGCTGTATGTTTATGATCTGTACACTTCAGACTATGAAAGTTATAGTGCCAGAGGGAGAAAGCATTGGTAGCTCATTATTGTTTTCTAGGACAAAGTTCAAGTTCCCAATCCTGGCCTCTTCACAATGTCTGTTCCAATATTCCATGTCTTCTGAGGGGTCAGAGCATGTAGAACGTACTGTGGTATCCGTTCTTTGTCTCTTTGCCACCTGAGACATTTATTATTATTCAATTTTGTTTACTTTCACACTTTCTTCTGTACCTGTTCCCTGTTCTGGAATGTTTTTCCCATTTTACCTGTCTGTTAAAATTCCACTCATTCTTAAGGCCTTGTCCAGTTGTCATCTCTTCTGTGAAACTTTCCCTCATTTCTCCAAAATGAATTAATTACCTCTTCCTCTGGACTCTCATTGCAATTTATTTATGTGGAGAATATAGTTATGGCTGACATGGCTCCAAATCCTTTCCTCTTTAATGTTTAATATGACTAGAACACAAACTCAACACGTGTATAAAGAAGCCTAATTCTGCCTTAGGTTCACGCTTTCTCTCAGGTAATGAGGGATGATCTCTGTCTGTAGCAGGAAAGAGTTCCTGCTACCAGTTTCCAGCTCTGCCCGTGAGACTGGCTGCCTCCGGGATGGCCTCGTCAGCCTCAAATGTAACGCCAGAGCATATCAACCAGCATTCTAACTCAAGGCCGCACATTCGAACTAGATTCAAATATGAATTCCTTTAAGCCCTGGACCTACCAGCTGACTTGAAGGACTCATGAACTTACTTGTTAAAATTCTAAGATGGAGTCTGCTTCCTTATTCATTTAATGAATATTGAGAGTCTACAGGTTTGAGGCTCTATCAGTGGTCAGGTCGGGAAGGCAAAAATTAATCCTATCAGACCAGTCATAGCTCTGGTCTTCAAGGAACTTGTTAGACGACTTGTGTCTTATTTATTTTTTACATAACTGAAGATAATTAAGTTACTATGATATTTCTCCATCAGAGCACATCGGGGATCTGTGTTGCTTCTTTTTTGCTAATTTTATGTTGCCTTCCCCTATTTTTTTCTTTCCTGGTATTCCATTTCTGTAGTTCTTTCAGAATAAAATTTACCCCCTTTGAATGATTTTAATCCCCTAATTTAATTCCTTTAATTAAGTCCATATTCATTTAAATCGTTACAAGCATTCTTTAGGGAATTGTGAACTTTAATTATAATTAGATAATGAATATTCGATTAGTGAGATTCTGAAATAAAAATTATAATGCCAGTGACTAAAATGCACCTTATCTAGAATCTTTTATTACCGAATTACCAATGAGAATAATCTCCTGGGAATAACGAATTTGTTCAAGCTGGTTAAAGCGAGTACATGTGGAAGTAAATGTTTTACTACTACCTGATAGAAAAGTTCTCCCTTTATTTAAAGTTTTATATTGGAAGGCTATAGAACACATTACTAACGATGCCATTCCCAGAAACCATGGCCCTCTAAGAAGGTGGGCTCTGGGGCACGGTTCACAGAATGCAATGTTCATAGTGCCAACCGTCAGGTGGGGGGGGGGGCTCTCATCTCCACATGTGTACCTTTGCAACATCTTGTGCATGGACGCTCGGTGTATCCTTTATGGGATCGTGCCAGCTAGTCTCAGATGGGCACATGAGAGGTACCTCTCTGACTTCTTCAGGAAATATCAAATATCCTTTGTCTAGAAAGTACGATAGATCTAAAGGAAACACAACCATTTTAGAAGGGGGCATGAGAGAGGGAGAGACATGGGTGTTTTCATTTCAGTACAGTCCAGGGATAATGAGAGAAAATGTTGAGGCAGGCATGAGAGAGAAGTTTAGTACAAGGAATACGAATGAAACTCTCTCTTTATTTTTTAATTTTTTTTTTAAAAGATTTTACTTATTTGACAGACAGAGGTCACAAGTAGGCAGAGAGGCAGGCAGAGAGAGGGGAGGAAGCAGGCTCCCTGCTGAGCAGAGAGCCCGATGTGGGGCTCGATCCCAGGACCCTGGGACCATGACCTGAGCCGAAGGCAGAGGCTTTAACCCACTGAGCCACCCAGGCGCCTTAATATTTTATTTATTTATTTGAGAGAGAGACAGTGAGAGAGAGCATGAGAGACAAGAAGGTCAGAGGGAGAAGCAGACTCCCTGTGGAGCGGGGAGCCCAGTGCAGGACTCGATCCAGGGACTCTGGGATTATGACCTGAGCTGAAGGCAGTTGCTTAACCAACTGAGCCACCCAGGCACCCACAAATGAACTTCCACAAAGAACATGCAGACTTCTCAAGGAGCAGGCAGAAGATGTCTGGTATGAACAGGTTAGATCTGAGAAGGATACAGAAGTATATAGAATCAAAAGACACTTGACTTTGAAGACTTTTTACAAAATGGGGATGCCCTGGACTTCTATAATCTGAGGCATTACCTCTCTGGGTATGACTGGTTCTCTTACTTAGCCTCACCAGCCAGGGCTTTTGTTGTCCTCGAGAATTTCCTGCATATAGGCTTCTACTTACAACCACAATTTATAGGAAAAAAGGGAAAGACTTATTTCTGGGGTTCAAAAATAAGAAAGAAAGGGCCCACTGTATGTGGCTATGGCATCTCTGACAGAGAGAGTGAGCCCCTGGGCACCACAGAGGGAGAAGCTAAAACCACGGCCTCTTCTTTCCTGACCTCAGCATGGTCCGCTCGTCCTGTTTTTTAATTTACTTGGGATAGGAAATATTCCAGCGATGTTGGTCAAATACTTCATATTAGCATTACTATTATATAATTATTCTCCTTGTCTGTTTGGAATGGTCTCATATTTAGCAGGCTTCTTTCTGCCAACCCAAAGTTAGAGAAGGGTTTTCACTGAACATAGCTGAACATTTTTCATCACACCAAGACCGGAAGCCAGGCCAATCTCTTCAGTTAATCATATTGCCATGCATTGGGTTTCTTTGCCTTTTTGCTGCTTCAAATTTTGCCAGTGGTGGCATAAAGCTCCTTCCTATAACCCTGACATGTCCTACTCATTCATCCATTACACGTGCTGACAAATGCACTCTATCAGGTCATTCATCTGTTTCTCCCAACCCTCACTAATCGCTGGTTATTATTTTCCCTTACCCAAGCAGGAATGCTGTATTTTGGCATCGGTGAGAATCCCAATTTAAGAGCCTAAACCGTAATCATGCCATGATTCCCGTGGTTCTGTGGGTTTGTTGTGGGAATGAAGGGTGAAGGAGTGGCTTGTCAAAGTGGTATTTGCATGGAGTTTCTGGGCCTAAAAGAAGAAGAGACCTGGGGGGCTAAGCTTGGTTCTAGATAGCGGACCCAGCTTGGGAGGGGGGGGCAAGGAGTGATGTTGGATAGAACGTGGTGACACTCTTGTTTCAAGTCACTACTACATAGGATGCAATGAAAAACTGATTCGAGTGATTTTGATCACTTGAAGTGACGGTAGGTAGCTGAACTGGACCCAGTGGCCTGAATACTGGACATACCACGTTTGTCCTAGGAAAGTGCTGGAGACATCCAAGCAGCAGAAGGAACAGGGGAGAAGGGCCCTGGCAGATGCTAGAAGGAGGCAAAAAACCTGCTTGCGGTCATACTTGGGCCAATGCTGGGAGCTTAGAAGCAACCGAACAGAACCGAAGTGTGGCTCAAGTTTCCAGGACTGCTAATTTGGATGGAACCAAATTAGAGGAATGCGATTTATTATATTATTATTAAAATGATGTGACACAGAAATAAAAGCCCCCAGTGGCCAAAGAAAGGAGTGAAAGGATTTTAAACAACTGATTCCTACCTGGGTTTTCAGAATCCAGTTAAGTAAGTAAACATAAAAGAATAAAAAGTAGGCCCTTTGTGTATAGAGCTATGTTCAGTGTGGTGCTTAGACATGTTGGGACAGCATCATCTGAAAGCTTGTTAGAAATGTGGATTTGTGGGCGCCATTCTGAACCCCCCGCCCCCAAAAGACTGCATTTAACAATAGTCCCAGGTGATTCAGACGCACAAGACTAGGGACAGAAGGCAAATGGATGGTTTAGGAGTTAACTTGGCCTGCAGAATGAAGTGGCGATTTCACTGTCTCTACTTAAAATACATACTTGACTTCCGTGGGCAACCGAGCTTTAGTTAGGGTAGAATAACTTAGCTCACAACATGTTGGAATTTGTATGATAACATTTAAACAAAATTATGCAATGTCTTGTATCTGTAATAATCTAGTAAGATATTTCATCCTAAGTTCCTGAATCAACCCATAAACGGAATTCCACTCCCAGGAAGAAAGGAGAACCCACTATAAAATCAATGTACGTGGGGCACCTGGGTGGCTCAGTGGGTTAAGCCTCTGCCTTCAGCTCAGGTCATGGTCTCAGGGTCCTGGGATCGAGCCCCACATCGGGCTCTCTGCTCAGCAGGGAGCCTGCTTCCCTCTCTCTCTCTGCCTGTCTCTCTGCCTACTTGTGATCTCTGTCTGTCAAATAAAAAAAAAAATTAAAAAAAAATAAAATCAATGTACGCGCCATCTGCAACCAATATCTCCGTCCATCTCTTCACTTTTCTCAATCAAAAGGAAACGAATGCATCATAATCACCTGGGGAGCTTGGTGAGCTTGACTTCCTTAAAGATTTTTGAGTTGCTGTGAGATAGTTGCTTCTCTGATTTCAGATCAGAGTGATTCTGATACCCTTCCTCCTCTCCCAACATTTAACTAGATACATAAATAAAAGCAAAATAGCCTCTAGGGAGAAGGAAATTTGTATTCCAACATTAAACAATACTTGCTAATATTTACATGAGTATCTGATTTTTCTGGTGATTGTTATAATCAATTAATTATATTGAATAAGGGAAACAACACATTTAAGACATAGGAGTAAACATCTAGATGGCTAATTCAAACTACTCCTTTACTTTGAAGCTTGAAATTTATTAATATTTTTTCTTTATACCTCTGTTATAGATTTAATTTTATTTCTTTTATATATATGTCTATAATGCAGTGTTCATGGCATTTTAAACTTTGATTTCAGTACACTAACTCTACCGATAACTTCAGAATTGCAAAATGTTTAACTTCCTAGTTGACTAAAACTGGATACATAATTGTCTTTGCAATTTGGAACAATGACCTAGGAATCTCACTTTTTTTTTTTTTTTTAACTTTTCAAGTCTTTCTTTTTTTTCTTTGACTATCTTTTTTCTCAGGATTGTTTTTTGCTATTTAGGGTCTTTTGTGGTTTCCATATGAAATTTAGGAATTTTTTTTTCTATTTCTGTGAGAAATGCCAATGACCCTTTCTTGGCATCAGCTTATTCAGAGGGATTCAGGACTAAATATAAACAGGGCATACCAGTAGGGGAGAGTACAAGTATGAGGAGCATTGTCCTCATAGGAGTTTAGGGGCTATTCTCCGGCATGCACGTAGTCAGTTCAAGTGGGTTAGGACAAGAAATGTCAAGTGGATGTTGGAGTCTTTCTGGCTTAGAAGCCCCATGGTGCATAGGAGTGAATCTCTCTTACAATAGTCCCATGGGCATGGCTCCTACAGGTCCAAGCAAGGGGCATATGCAGTTACAAGAGTGCTGCAGACTCCGGGAAGCCCCCCAAATATGCATCTTACTCAGTCTTTCCAAACTAGACACAGTTTATCAATCAGGATGATTTTTAGCATTTGCAACATTCCTAGAAACACAGCTGACATTCTACCTTTCTCAGATTTCCGAGAGTCTAGAGCTCGGGAGTTAACCTCAAATCCTTGGAGCAAGACGATGAGGAACAGGCATTTTTTAAAGCCATTACAGGTCCAGATGGTGGTACTGTGAATCTAGAGACACAACCGAAGAAGAAGGAAGTGGAAGGATGATTAATTCTACTGGATATCAAAACTTTTAAAAGCTAAAGAAATTAGTAATATTATTCCATGATAGAAAGAAAATTAGAATGATGGAACAGCATAAAGCAGAGCTTCCAGAAACAGTCCCACTTTTTATGAGCCCTTACCTTAAGATACATATGGCAGAAAAATGCTGCAGGAAAGGGACAAACTTGCCAAAAAATGGTGCTAAGAAATGAGGGAGAAGAAATGAAGTTTGATCTCTGTTTTATATGATGCACAAAACCCAATTCCAGGTGAAATATAAATTTAAAGATGAACTACAAAATAACACACCTAGGAAATAACGAAGGAGAATAACTCTGTGATTTTCAGGTAGGAAAAGACATCTTAAATTTGACATAAAAGACAGTGCTAGAGACTGAATGTTTGTGTTTCCCCAAATCCGTATGTTGAAATCCCAATCATTACACAAGTACCAAAATAGCTGAAAATATTTTTTTCAAAATTGACATTACCCAGTGCTGGTGAATATGTGAACAATGAACCTTAAATCATCCTGACAGACATGTAAATTGGTAAAACTGCTTTTAAAAAGTCTGCCATTGTCTACGGAAGCGGAAGATTCGTGTAGTCTTTGATCTTGCAAATCTACTTTTCCACAGAGTAGAACCAACAACAAAAACCATGCTCGCGTGCACCCGGAGATGGGAACAAGAATGTTCAGTGGCATTACTTGACCAGCTCAAAACTGGAAACAACCCAAGTGTCCATCAACAGTTTAAGCTGTGGCATGTTTATAACACGGGACACGGTAACAATGAAATCGACTAGAGCTCTGTATAACATGTGTGAATCTAACGATCTTTGTACTGAGTACAAGCAATCTAGGCACACAGTCCAGGAAGGATTCTATTCATATAAAGTAAAGAAACTTACACACCAAATTTACAGTGCTAGAAGTCAGGGTAGTGGATACTTTTAGGAGGAGGGAACAGAGAACATGAGGGTTACATTCAGATTGGCCGGTAATGTTCCATTTTGTTTTTTCATCTGTGGCATGGTGACATGAGTAATAGCTTTGGGAAGAATCACTGTGTCATGCATTTTTTTTTTAAGATTTTTTTAAAATTTATTTATTTGACAGACAGAGATCACCAGTAGGCAGAGAGGCAGACAGAGAGAGGAAGGAAAGCAGGCTCCCTGCCGAGCAGAAAGCCAGATGTGGGGCTCGATCCCAGGATCCTGGGATCATGACCCGAGCTGAAGGCAGTGGCTCAACCCACTGAGCCACGCAGGTGCCCCTGTCATGCCTGTTTGATCTGGGGTACCTTCCTAGATATCTTATATATCATAATAGAACGGTTCTACAAAAATCAATTCATAACAGATAGTATGGGACAGATGAAGTTTGGGGGTGAGAGAAAAGCTTTCACTTTATGTGTTTCAATAATTTTTGACTCTTGAAACAAGTAAATATGTTACCTATTTTTTAAAAAGCAAACTGATTTTTGACACAGGTGAAAAAAAAAAAAAATAGAAGATGAACTAGAATTGCCCACGAGAGCCTGGTGGTCGCTGGTCATTTCAGAGTCTGAGTGAAAAGAAGTGTGTTGATGTGCTAGGATCACCATAACAAAATGCCACAGACGGGGCAGCTCAAACAACAGAAATCTGTCACAATTCTAGAGGCTGGAAGTCCAAGATCAAATTGTCAGTGGACTTGGTTTCCTCTGAGGCCTCTCTGGACTTGCAGATGGCCATCTTTTCATTGTCCTCACATGGTCCTTCCTCTGTGCACAACGCAGGTCTGTGCCCTAACCTCTTCCTATAAGGACACCAGTCACACTGTATTGAGACCCCACCTAATGACCTCTTTTTAACTCAATGGCCTCGTTATAGATGCCGTCTCCAAATGCAGTCCCGTTCTGGGATATGGGGGTATAAGATTCAACATGCGAGTTCGGCAGGGTGGCGGTTGGGGGCTGGGGCTGAGCAACTCGGCTCCCAAGAAGGGATGCCTCCCCGCGCTTCAGTGTGGGCCTGTCAGCCTTCAGGCAAGGCAGAAAGCTGAGAACAATTTGGCTCTCCTAATGAGCTTCTCAGACTAACTGCAAGATTTCATTCGAGTCTATGCTGCCAACTCCATCCAGATTTGGGAGAAAGCAGAAGAGATATAAACTTTTCTTTCGGAGGTTTCCAGCATTTTTGTTTTGTGTCACAGCCCATTTGAACATGAATCCAAAGAAAACAGATCTTCTGACGGGCTCCTGCTTATCTCATCGAGGGCTATTCTTTCTTTACCCGCTGCCAGAGAAGTAATCCCCCTAAGCCTTCCTCCAAGAGTCCTTTGGAAAACATTATTGGAAAGTGTACACATAACTATCACCCGTGCATTTTGTGCTTTTCAAGACATAAAAAGTAACCAAATTCTGGGTTATAAAATTCAAATTTAATAATGCATATTTATCGGGTTATTCAAACATGGTTATTTTATGGTATTTGAAAGAACTAGTATATATGAACAAAACAAGTAGCTAAATAGGCTGAGTGGGCTACAAATACCGAATGGTTGTCAAGATTTGCAATGTGCAAATTGTAATTTCGTTTTAACTGCGGATTCTTTCTTGGGGGAAAAATATCTCGCCATGAATCGCGACTACTTTAAAACACGGCTTGAGTACACGCAGCAGTTCTGAGATCAAATACATTCCCCTGATCATCAGCCGTCCTTTGGGGACTTGCTGCGCGGAGGTCAAATATGGGGATGACCCCTTTGCTCTTCTACCTCCACCTCGGCTCGGAGCCTCCAGGATATCTTCCCCCACAACAGGAGGGATTTCTGCTCCTCTTGGCCGGGGACTGTGCAGGACCTGCCGGTGGAGGGGTGAGTCAGCCAGTGAGGCGCTCCCCGCCCCCTGACTCTCTACCATCCAATCCGCTTCCTCTGCTACCTGACAGCAAGTGTCAGGGCGGAAGTTCTCTCAGTGTGGGCTGGGGCCAACTGGAACCCCTGGGGACCTTTCCGGGCGTCCTTAGACTATTGGGCTAGACTGTTGCCATAGTAATGCTAAGATCTTACTTTCCTTTTCCCTCTCTTTCTCTCATCAATGCATAGCAGAATTTTTTAGAGGCTTGGCAGCATGGGATTTCAAGAGACTGATTATGAGAACTTAGCTGCTTCTGTTGAATTGGGACGTTAAAGAGATTTGTAAAATGACAAACCAATGCCTTCTAATTAATCTTTTTTTTTTGTTTTGGGAAAATGTAAGCTTTTTTATATAAGTGTATGTTATGCTAACAAGTAGTAGGTTTTTAATTGTTAGCTTAAAATAAATTAATTAATATTTAACAGTGTTTCAGCTTTAATTTCTAATACATTAAATATTGATATGTAAAAGCATAAATAAAAGCTTTTGGGGTCCTCAATTTTTATGATTATAATGGGATCCTGAGACAAAAATCTTTGTTCATTACTGCTCCAGAGAAATGAATCTTAATCTATATTATTGGGTATGCAAGAAATGTCAAATGATATTTATTGTCTCTAAATTGAACTTTGAGAAACCATCCTGCCATTTTATTAGTGGTAGGAAACTCAGTATCCATGGCACAACTCTGTTAGACTCTTTGGATGCACCAAACAGGAAGAATAAAGTGGGTGTAGCTGTTTTTGTAGAGATACTGGAGGCTGGGTGGGATGAAAAGGAAGACAGACATGAGAGAGATCTCCAAATATTGGAGGCACTCTAGAAAAACTTCCTCTATAAGTGTTTGGAGTTTTCTACACCTAATCCTGTTGGAATGGGCATGTTTTCTCCTAAAGTCACTCAAAATTGTATCAGTAAAAATAAGCAGCAATTCCATATGTCCAAAGGAAATGAAAACAATGTCTAAGGAAGAGCTATCTGCACCCCCGTGTTCACCGCAGTTCTATTTACAACGGCCAAGATACAGAAACAACCCAAGCGTCTACTGATACATATATCAATTATTGTGTCTACTGACATTTATATCAATTATTGTGTATATTGATGTATATATCAATTATGATATTATACTTATCAATTATATATATACTATATATAATTTATCCATAAAGAAATAGAAAATTCTGCCATTTGCAACAACAGGGATGGGCCTTGAAGGCATTATGCTCAGTGAATAAGTCAGGTAGAAAAAAAAAGAAAAGAAACCAAAGAGATCAGATTTGTGGTTATCAGAGGTGGGGTTGGGGATGGGGGTGGGCATGCAGGTGGGAAATTGGATGAAGCAGTTAAAAAGTACTGACTTCCACTTATAAGATATATGAGGACTGGGGATGTCCTGTCCAACCAGATGGCTATAGTTGAGGCTGCTGTCTGGTATATTTGAAGGCTGTTAAAGGAACAGATCCTATAAGTTCTCATCACAAGGAAAAAAAACGTGTTTTGTTTTGTTTTCTTTTTTGCGTCTATATGAGATGATGGATGTCCACCAAATCTGTTGTGGTGATCATTTCACAATATATGTAAATCAGGATATTATGCTGTATTCTGGAAACTTACACAGTACCGTATGTCAAGGATATCTCAATAAAACCTAAGAAAAAAAGAAGTAAAAGCAGAATTTCTCCTGATTCTACCAGAGATCCTCCGCGCAAATCTGAAGACGAGTCATGTTCCCATGTGTAAGGGGAAAGCAGTAACAAGAGAGATCTGGAATCTAAGTTGTTGAACTACTCAATGCTCTCTCTGCCATTGTATATCCCAATTGGTCTTGTGTCACTTCTGAGTTTCAGGTATATGGGTCCCTATTCAGTTTCTAATAAGAGTCCCACTGAAGACATGGTGATAAACAAACGTGCTCTGTAGGGCTTAACACGTAAGACCTTATCAGATATCAATACACAGCCATTCTCTGAATAAGACTCAGGTATGACGCCCCACTGTGGGATTCTTCTAGAGAGCAGTGCATCATCTGAACTTTCTTCAAACAGCTGGATGACAAATTGCTATGAAAAATACCATGTGCTCAAATTAGTTGAAGGAAAAGGTTCCCTTATTGCTGGATTTTTCAGAGCATCTGATAGGCTGCAATTGTTCTATATGAATGTTCAAATGTGGTTTCTAGTATGTAACATTTTTATAACTTTTTTGATCAAAAAATCTTTTTTTTCCTCCCTGGTCACTTATTAATGTCTCCTAGAACCACTTTAAGGAGAACACAGTTTGAGAATACTGCCTTAACCTAATAAGGAAAATTTAATAGGATTTCAGTACTCTGAAACCAAATATGGACTAAGGAATTTTGTTTTCCTAGGTTAGTTTTCCCCAAAGGGTTTTACTCTGATCAAGGGTAAGGAACTTATTGTTTCCCTGGGACCCTGCATGCACACACAACTGAAACAATACTGAAAGAAAATTCTACAAAATAGTTACCCTTCAAACGTTTGGTGGATTCTGACATTTTGCATTCTAATTCATAATATTTTAAACAGTGTTGATCACAGACCACTAAAATGATTTCACAAGCCATAATTTGAAAAGCAATGCCTTAGACAACTCCATCAGTGGGTAAAACTAGGCTACTTTAAATCACTCATCATTTAGTAGCACAATTTTGAACAAAATAGGAAAAAAATTACATGTTCTACTTTTAATAGGTGCTTTTTCAATGAAAGAAAAGAAATTGTATGAAAAGTGCAAAGCACTGCACATGTAAGCTATTATTATTAATTAAAACAGTCATTTTATCTGTGATGCATTTCCAAAGAAGAGAACAGTATAAATGGTCAGATTTCAGATGGGTCCAAAGAAATGGAAGGAAAAAGTAGTGTGAAATTATCTCATCTTCTTTCATCGAAATCACCTGCCCTAGTCAGCCATTTGGTTTTAAATATTTTCACTCTGTTACAGTTATGGAAGAATTTTCAGCCTAAGGATTTTGAGGTCTTTTGTGAAAAGCAACTTTCCTGCCTCCCTGGTTCATGCCCCGCCTCTCCTCCCCAGCCCCAGTGCTGGTATAACTGCTGAACGACCTGAGATCTGCAGCTCTGCTCTCCCAAGGGTACTCCTCTGGGTTTCTGGGTCTTTTGTGTGCAGGCCTATCTATTTATATCATGATCAGTTTTCTTGTGCACGGTGATAGAAAATAACACACATACACAAAACCCAGAAAGCGTTTTAAAGTACATACTGTTGTCTATAAAAATAATAACTGTAAGAAAAAATAACCATGAGATTTAGTTTTTGCTATGCTGGATAAGCTTATATGATACTCTTTCTATTTAGATGGCTTATTTTTAACCTGTAAGTTGTATCTTTTTGTTAAGTAGATTTAAGGAAAAAATACAATCTTTCCTAAAGCAAGGTTCCTGTAATAAAATGGATTCCTTGTTGTTATCCAATGACACTTTGTAATTAGAAATAAAAAAAAAATAACTAGAAATGAGATTGTTATTTCACTACTGACAACTACAAACAGCTTCTAAGATTTCATACTATAGACTAACTTAGGTAGTTAATTGGAAGAGCAAAATGGAAATAATTAAAAAGGAATTTCACATACATAATTTCAAATATTTAATACATTAAGAAATGTTTTATGTGCTAATATCTGCTTTTCTGTTTCCAGGGAAATTCATTTTTTTTTTTTTCTTCAATCATGTTTAACAAAACCTTTCTTACTTGAAGTTCATAAAGATATTTTTCTTTTTTAATTCA
Source organism: Martes martes (assembly GCF_963455335.1). NCBI lineage: Eukaryota > Metazoa > Chordata > Mammalia > Carnivora > Mustelidae > Martes > Martes martes. The sequence goes on along the minus strand of NC_137899.1, from coordinate 100,676,848 downwards.
TAAGAGCTCTTATGTTTGCCTTTACATTTGGGTTTTTAATTGACTTGGATTTGATTTGTACATATAATTTTCTTCTTTTCCCTATGGACCCCGGAATGTCCCACAACAGTTTATTTAAAAGACCATCTTTTCATCCTTTTCTCACTGATTTGTTAGGCCAGTTCTGTCATAAATTAAGTATCTTATATTTATGTGTCTATTTCTGGACTCTATTCTGTTTAGTTTGTCTATTTATCATCTAGTAATATTAATGTTGGTAGAGGAACTAGTGCACGTGTGTCTGTGTGTATATGTGTGTAAAACATATTTTACCATATGAATTAGAGTCATTAATAATTTGATAAAGATGCCAAAAAGATGCTACAAAATAGTTTTTTAAAAGCAATTAAGTACACTGAAAACTATAAAATATTAAAGAAAGAAACTGAAGACAACACAAATAAATGGAAAGATATCCCACGTTCATGGAATGGAGCAATTACTATTGTTAAATTGTCCATACTACCCAAAATAATCTACAGATTTAATGCAAGTTCTATCAAAATTCCAATGGCATTTTTCACAGAAAAAGACAGAACCACTCTAACATTTGGATGAAATCACAGAAGACCTTAGTAGCAAAAGCAATCTTGAGATAAAAGAACAATCCTGGAGGCATCACCACTTCCTTATTTCAAACTATATTAGAAAGTTATAGTAATCAAAACAGTATGAAACTGGCATAAAAACAGGCATATATGTCAATGGAACAGAATAGAGAGTCTAGAAATAAACTCCTAAGTAATGGTCAACTAACTTTTAACACAGGAGCCAAGAATACGCAATGGAGAAAGAATGGTTTCTTCAATAAATGGTGTAGGAAAAATTTTTCGCCCAGGTGGTAATGTGGATATCCACATGCAAAAGAATGAAACTTGACCCCCATTTTGCACCATCAACTTGAAATGGATTAAAGACTTGGATTAAGGCCTGAAACTATAAAAATCATGGAAAAAAACAGAGTGTAAGATCTGTGGTATTGGTCTTGGCAATGATTTTTTTGAACATGACACAAAAGTAAGGCAACAAAAGCAAAACTAAACAGGTGGTACTATATCAAATTAAAAAGCTTCTGGACAGTAAAGGAAACCATAAACGAAATGAAAAGACAACCTATGGAATGGGAGAAAGTGTTTGCAAACAACATATATGATAGTGAGTTAATATCCAAAATACACAAGGAACTAAAACAACTCAAGAGCAAAAAACCTCAAAGAATTAAATTTACAAAAATGGGCAAAGGACTGGAAGAGACATTATTCCAAAGAAGACCTACAACCGTCAACAGGAACATCAAAAGGTGCTCAACATCACTAACCAACAAGGAAATGCAAACCAGAGCTACAGTGAATTACCACCTCACACCTGTTAGGATGGTGATTATAAAGACAAGAGATAACAAGTCCTGGTAAGAATGTAGAGAAAAGGCAACACTTCTACAATGTTGGTGGGGATGTAAACTTGCATAGCCACAATGGAAAACAGTATGGAAGCTCCTCAAGAAATTAAAAATAGAACTACCATTTCTGGTTATAAATCCAAAGGAAATGAGATCATTACCTTAAAGAGATAATTTTTACAACCCCACCCTCCATGTTCACTGCAGCATTATTCACAATAATCAAGACACAGAAACAACCAAAATGTCTGTCAATGGATGAATGGATAAAGAAAATGTGGTGTATATATACAACCAATGGAATATTATACAGACTTAAAAAGAAGGAAATCCTGTCATTTGCAACAACATGGATGAAACTGGAGAACATAATGCTAAGTGAAATAAGCCAGACAAAGACAAATACTGCATGGTATCACTTATATGTGGAATCTAGAAGAAAAAAGTCAAACTCATAAACAGAATAGAATGGTGACTGCCAGGGGTGGGGGTAAGAGGGAAATAGGGAGAGGCTGGTAAAAGGGCACAAACATTGAGTTAAAGGACGAATGATGTCTGAGGATATAGTGACTGCAAGCGGTAACTGTGCACTGTATTACTGAAATTGTGGAGAGTAGAACTTAGGTGTTCACACCAAAAGCAATAAAACAAAACAAAAGAGTTTGCTAAATGAGATGATGGATTTGCTAATTAATGCAAGGGTGGAAATCCTTTCACAATGTTTAAGTATATTACATCATCACCTTGTACAATTTAAATATATTACAATTTTCTTTGTCTGTTATACCTTGACAAAGCTGGAAAAAGGCAATAAGATGTAGATTAAAAAATTAAACCATAGTCGAATATACATGTATGTTCATATATGTATGAATATCTATTTGTATATGCATAGGATCCTGTTTTTCATCTTTTTATATTGTTTTATGCTTTTCATATGGTACCTTTCCATGAATAGAAACTTTTGTTAATTCCACTAGACTCTGCCAACATAAAAGGACTGACCATATTTTTCATTATTATATTTTTAGTGCATAGAATTGTGGTTAACACATTTTAGATACTGAACACACATTGCTGTGTGATGAATAAAGAAACTGACAGTTTCTAAGACAATTAAAGTAAAATAATTACCTAAAAATATAGAAAAAACTATTCATTATCACATTCAAATATTAATTAATAACTGAAAATGAACACGCTTTTCAATACCAGGAATATAGGTAGTCCACTAGATAAAATAGTGAGATGCATACCACTGAATCAATATTCAATCATTTGCAAATAAGTTATGTAAATGTCACTGCTTAAGTAAAAATGTAAGGCTGTGGTTAAAATGCAATGATGTATTTCCTATTCATAATAAAATTGACCTTTAACAGCTTTTATTACATTTAAAATAATGCCGGGTCACTTGTGGACTGCTTCCTGAAATAGTATAATATCAGAAATAAACCTAAATCTGACCTGAACAAAGTCTTGGAAGGTAGGGTACGTCTTTGCAGAGGTCTATGGGAGGAAGCATTAGGGCTAATTATGTTGCATGAGCCAAAACAGAATGACTTCAAGTTGTCTTCATACACATCTCTCTCCATATTTTATTGGCCAATCTTCTTTCTCACCATTTTCTCCCCTGAAAATATTTCTTTAGCTTGCTTTCATATCTTACTGCCTATGTCCCTTTTATCCCACTTTCCCCTCTATCTCTTCTAGATCTGTAGTGTGAACTGATTTAGCATCTACAGTGGGTAGAACTGGATTCCACCCACAACTACATTTTCAAGTTCTAATCCCTGGTACATGTGAAAGTGACCTTATTTGGAAACAGGATCTTTGCAGAAGTATTCAAGTTAAGATGAGGTTATACTCGAGCAGGGTTGAGCCTAATCCGTATAAATTAGGGAAACTGGCACTCAGAAGACATAGACTGAATGCCATGTGATGCCAGAGGCAGTGACTGAAGTGATAGGTCTCTAATTCAAGGATATGTCAAGGTTTGCTACTAACACTAGCAGCTGGGACAGAGAACATGGCCCTGCTGACACCTTGATTTCAGACTTGTGGTCCCAGGAACTGTTAAGACAATAAATGTTGGTTGTTTTAAGTCGCCCAGTTTGTGCTGCTTCGTTGCAGTAGCCCTAGGGTACTCACCACTGCTGGTCTCAGAACTCGTCAATTCTTTTCCCACTTATTCTGACCAGCACAACCTATAGCATCAATCTGCCTTGGAAGGGGGGGAGGGGTATCCGGGGCCACTTTGATGCCAGTACTTTGTCCCATTCATATAAAATTTAAACTGTTTGACTACATGAGCTTGTCTTAGGATTCAGTCATTCCCCACCAGCCTGCTTTAGGGGATACTGAGGAGAATATAAACTGTTCTCAGAAAGAACAGAGAGGGAGAGACAGAGGAACATGTAGTTTACATTGGGTACAATTAGTGTTTCCCATAAACCTGGGAAAAAGCAAAGTGAGCAAGAGGAGTATCCATAGAAAAATGCTGACTTCGTCAAATCTGAGAGGGAAGGAGGGCCACACACTTGAAAGCAACATGGGACTGGGAAAAACTCACTGCGCCACAACTTGCAAGACCAGATATTAGCACAGGCTTGCTTCAACGCTTTCTATGTGATGTTGAGACTACCACCCAAATTCCTTAAATTCCTCTAAGTGCACAATGTAAAAGTTGGACTAGTATTCCCCAAGGCAATGTTTTTCAAACTGCAGGTTGAGATCCGTGATGGTAATTTCAATATTCAAGATCATGAAAGATCATGATTGGCATTAAAAAAATTAGAAAAAGAATGGAAAAAAATAGAACATAAGAGAGTACATCAGGTTCTATACGAAGTAGAAGTTAGCATTATTTCATAAAGCTTTAATTTCAGTTTTGAACACGTGTGTGAAGTGACTGGGTTTATGTGTGTCTGTATTTGGTCAACATAAAATTAGTTCTTTCTGTGGTCTACAGTCCAAGTTTTTATTTTTATTTATTTATTTTTAAAGATTTTATTTATTTTAGAGAGTATGTGTGTGTATGTGTGCACGTGTGACAGGGGGAGGGACAGAAGGGAAGGGAGAGAATCTCAAGCAGACTTCCAGCTGAGCGCTGAGCCTGGCATGGGGCTCAGTCCCATGACCCTGAGATCATGACCTCACAACCCTGACTGGAAACCAAGAATCCGATGCTTAACAGACTGAGCCACTCAGGTGTCCCTACAGCCCCAGTTTTTAAAATATACTCCCCTGAATTCCCTTGAGACACTTAGCTGCTAATAATCTCTGATAATTAACATACCACCAGGTGGAATACATTTAATTACTTGAAGAAATATGTTCAACTTAATGTGTCAATGATCTATATCATTGAAAAGAAGAGATTTAAATGTACCTGATTTTAACTGGGATATAAATACACTTTATACTTTGAACTGAAGAATGATCTTAATTTTTACATTGAAAAGGAGCAGAAAATGCCACCCCAGAATATGGCACTTTGGCACAAGGGTTATTTCAAGCAGGGGAAATTGGAACCCAGCAGATTCTGAAAAAGCTCTTTACTTCCCGCTTAGCTATCTAAAAGAATTTATATAGGGGTTCTGTACCAGAAGAGAATGATCACCAGAGATAACTCTTTATATCAGAAAGACTTATCTGCATGGCATGGCAAACATCTGTTTGCCCAGTATTTTCCATTCTCTTTTTCCAGTGAATTGCCTCCTTCCCCTTTGAAGCCCCAGACCCCGACCCCCTTCTTCTTTGCTCAGGATGGTATATAAACATCAACTACCCAATCACCAGAGAGTCCCATATATTCATGGAGCTCCTGTAAGTCCCAAATTTATTTTTCTCCTGTTCATCTCTCTTACGTCAATTTAATTATTAGACCAGCCAAGGAACCTAAAGGGAAAACGGAAAAGTTTTCTGTCCCTACAAATCACCACTAGATTGTAGGTCTTCATCTAAATCTTACCTATCTAACTATATGAAACCCAATTTCTTTCTTTTTTTTTTTTTAAGATTTTATTTATTTATTTGACAGACAGAGATCACAAGCAGGCAGAGAGGCAGGCAGAGAGAGAGAGGAGGAAACAGGCTGCTTGTGGAGCAGAGAGCCTGATGCAGGGCTCGATCCCAGGACCCCGGGATCATGACCTGAGCTGAAGGCAGAGGTTTTAACCCACTGAGCCACCCAGGTGCTCCTGAAACCCAATTTCTAAAATTGAAATCATATCAGAATTAATTCTCATAATGCGATTTATTTTCAAGATACATACTGCTCAAAAATTCTGAATTGTTCTTTAACATTTTCTATTAGAGCTATTATTTTGAGTTCAGCTGTTTGTACATACATTCCCAAACCATAACTGGGTCATTCCTAACTATTCTTAACCTTTTGGTCCCAGATTTAGTACCTGGTCCTTATCAGCATCACCCTTTCCTAATGTAATCTAGGACATATATTCTAAGAAGCAAGATATTTCTTTTATTATATAGTGGTGTGGACCATTCTCTTTCTACTATAAAGCCTGTTGATGGTCAGTAATGAATCTTCTCTCTTCTCCATCCCTATTGTTGGGTCCATGGTCAAAGAAAAGAGACTGATATAAAGTGAAGGTCAAGCAAAGCTTTATTTCACACCAAGCATAGGTCAGGGCCGTCTCTTACGGAAAGGCGACCTCTCTCTGCCTTACAGACTAGCTTTTATAGAGCAAAGGCCATGTGGTTGGGCCTGGCCACACACAGGTAGCCAACTGAATTACAATTTACCCTAGTAGATATTTGAACTAGCCTATCACCTTGGTCAGAATTGGCGCCCAAAAGGCGCCCAAAGGGCGGGGCCCATACTCCTCCGTAGCTAGGGAGACAGTATGCAACCCCACTGATTGGATGTCTCCACCTGGCCTGACTGGCCCTTGTATTTGGGCTTTGTTACCTGGGACTGGTTTCCAGGACTTGTTTTTAAGTAAGTCCCCTGGTGGGAGGGGCAGGGTCAGTTTAAGTTTTACTGCATAAACAACAAAATGACTGTTTAACCGGATGGCATCACTCTGGTTAAATAGGCCCTTACACTACTACAGAAAAAATACCCTGATTTACCCTCTGGAACAGATTATAAATTTACCTTTCTGTACTCTTCCTGACTATTGTCCTTTGGCTCTCCTCTGTGCCCTCACATTTTCCTTTTGAGGACATGTATAAACGTCTTTCTCCCTTTCCCTATTTGCAGGGCCCAGCGCTTCAGTTTTTGGACTCCAGAGTATGGTGCTTTGGGCAGAACAGAGCTCACCCAGTCCTGTGGAGGAGAACGTGTGTCTGTGTGTTCCTGTAGCTTCCACCAGGGCACCTGGAGGCCGCCCATCTTCCTTCAGGGAACTGACTTTGCCCAAGGGTGTTAAAACATTAAAGCACATTAAAGATCAGCTGAAATGTCAACAAACTTGGAAAGAGGGCTATTAGCAATGCAAATGAGAGCTTCCCGGAAATTGTGATAAGCACAATAAACAAAAGTGTAAGGACATATATTTTTTTTAAGCTTTCTAGGTGAACAGCTCAAGTTGTAATATAAAAGCCAGTTCCCTTGGGACTGAGGATAGTTCATCATACTTATCTGATGGGCTAGCCAATCTTACGGATTGCATTAATCCTGTTGACACATTCACAGTTGAAAACAGTCTTCAGTTAGCAAAGTTAGTTCAGGGTAAGTTATTATGCCTTTGTAACAGTATTTGGTGTTCAACCCATCCTCTACTCGGGTCTGTGATACCACTCAGGATTCTGGAGAGCAGACGTGTTTACAAACGCAACATGCTGCAATGGACTCCCTTGCTCAAGCCAGTGGGTGGCTGGAAATGGGCACCTGACAGGAAAATGGCGCTTGTACTTGGCTTCTGGGAGAAAGCTAGCTGGCCCTGCGCCCACAGTAAATGACTGTTTCTTCTTGGGTCTTACTGCTAGTGAATAACACAGATTCAACCAAGTAAGTTCTAAAAATCTAAAGATTATTAATCAGTTCATGAATCCGGCAGCATCCTGTCTAGCAAGTAGATGGGAGCTCCAAAAGGCTACAGAAAAGGAAAGATTTTTAAAGGTAGAGAGGGAGTGGAAAAAGGAAATTATGAGGAAAGAGTCCATTGGTTTAGGCTTTCCTAGGGCTGACCAGTAAATTCTCACGTTGACTGGGTAAAGGCTACCTTACATTCTTGAGTGGTTGAAACTGCAGTCAGGTCAGGTATTAAAGTCTTGGTTTACTAACTCAGAGCCTTAACCTAAGTGCTATTGTAAGGCCCCACCCCGGTTGAACTGCCATTTTGTTGTAAAACTTAAATTGACCTTGCCCCCCCCCCCCCCCCCCCCCGCCCAGCCCCAGGGGAACTTCTTTAAAAGCAAGTCTGGGGAAACCAGTCCCAGGTAACGAAGTCCAAATACAACGGTGGGTCAGGCCAGGTGGAGGTAGTCAATCAGTGGGGGCGCATACTGTCTCCTAGCTACCAAGGAGTATGGGCCCTGCCCTTTGGGCACCTTTTGGGCGCCAATTCTGAACTAGGTGATAGGTTGGTTCAAATGTCTACTAGGGTAAATTGTAATTCAATTGGTCACCTAGCATCACTGTGGAGTTTCCTGTGCGTGTTACAATCTCATTGGCCACCTGTGTGTGGCCAGGCCCAACCACATGGCCTTTGCTCTATAAAAGTTAGTCTGGAAAGCAGGGAGGGGTCGTCCTCTGTAAGGGGCGAGCCCGACCGGTCTCTTTGATGGTCGGTCTGATTCTTGATGCTTGGCGCAAAATAAAACTTTGCTTGACCTTTACTTTGTATCAATCACGGACCCATCACTGGGGTACCCAATTTGGGGGGACCCAACACTATCATTTTGGGCCTGTAGTTTTCTCTTTAACTGCCAAATCAAATCATAGCCCCGCGATGTTCTTAGGGGCAGTGACCAGGTATCATCCATTTTATCCAGACCTCCACTCAAACCCTCAGTCTTGGACGGAAGCTGTTCTTCCTGGAGCTTCCTGTGAAGCAATTCCCTAAATCCAGTTTGGGTTCTCCGACTTAGAGCCCAGGGTCAAGCTTCAAGCCAGCTTCTTGGGCTTCCAAATGACCTGGTGGAGTGGCACCAAATCTCCCAGATCTTTCCATCCATTAGAATGTCACTGGATTCACTAATTCTATTTCTTACTAGGTTTCTTTTGAAATCCCTCTTACTGGGAGAAAAACCAGCTACGCTGTACCAGAATTCACTCACATCTGTGCTTCTAGGTGTAAGTTTCCTTTTAAGGCTATGCTGAGCTAGCTGGGATTCCTCTCATGGCTTTGTAGAGGAGACGATGTTTTTGCCACAGACCTAAAACCATATAATTTTCTGTTCTACATGGTTCTGATCACCTTGTTTGCAAACTGTGGTGTTTTTGTTTTTGTTTTTTTGGAATGGTTAGAATGAAATTCTAAATTCATCACTGAGGATAGTTAAAATGAAGGAAAATTCAGACCAGACTTTGAGTAAACTATGACCAAATCTGCAAAAACATGGGGTTAGGAAGAAAAATTAATTTTTAAGGTATGTTGCTTTTCCCCTTCTCTCCGTGTAGACTATGAGACAAATTTTAAAAAATTTCGTGTAGAAATAGATTTTAATTTGGTGGCTGGTCATTAAGGCAAAAGAGTTCATGTCTCCTCTTGAAATCTTAATCATCTCTGAGATTATAAAGAACAAACAAATCCAAGTTTGTTTTTAAAATAAATAAGACATTTCTAAAAGAGAAAGCCATTTCCAGCTTAGACTCATTGAGCTTCTGTTGTGTATGGGGCACTCATTTTGCATTCTGTTAAGGTTTAATATCTTTCTTTGTAATGTGAGAGACTCAGAAAGACTGAGACCATCCCAGTGTGGTTTGGGTGGGTTCTGGTCTACCCATACACCCTTTTTAGAAATAAAGGAAGGAAGGCAGGTGGGTGGCATGAGTAGGGGTGGAAGTTCACAGAGGAGAGGGAGAGAGAGAATCTCAAGTATGCTCCACATTCAGCTCAGAGCCAACGCAGGGTTCTGTCTCATGACCCTGAGATCGTGACCCGAGCTGAAATCAAGAGTTGGACATTTAACTGACTGAGCCACCCAGGCACCCATCCCCATGTACTCACTCTTACATACGACATTAGCTTCTGTTTCTCTCCATCAAAAACTCAACTGTCCATGTGACAACTGACAACTGCTAATCAACAAAAGAATTCATCCTTCTTTGGAGAACCATCCTTGACCACTGAAGTTCAAGATATGCCACCCTAAAATATGCCACTTAGTTAAATTATTTTGAACTGAAGGCACATGAAAAACAGCAGGTGAAGGGAAAGGCTTTTTCTGAACTCCCCTTAACTGCCTAAAGACAGGTTCTCCCAAAGGAACTCGATTGTCACAGATCCCTTTCCTTGGGAGTTTTATCAACCAGGAATGACTGATGCTTATCACTGGAGAGGAGGCAGGAAGTCCATACCGCATATACCCAGACAAACTACCACAAACTATCAACCCTCCCACCTGTGCTTTTATGGGCCCATCAATCTTTCCTAAAAATCACTTCTCCCCTGACTGGCTTCCATCCCCACTCCCCTTCCCTTATTAGAGTGGTATAGAAGCTCTAAAATCTTGCCATTTTAGGGGGAGATTCACTTCCCACCCCCTGTGATGCCCTGGGCGTATAATACTAAAAGTTAACAAATGTGTGTACCTTTTCTCCTGCCAATGTGTCCATAATCGGTTTAGTTCATAAACCCCGCTACTGAACCTACGAGGGTAGAGGGAACACCTTCTCTTCTCTATACCTACGATCACCAAAACTAGCTGAAATTTGGACCCTTTCCTGGAAAAGCCACATAGAAAGTCTCCCACCATGGTTTACGTTAATTGTCCTCGGGTTGATTTTCCTCCACATAAACCAAGCAATCTGCTTTATTTGGAGGCATTTCTTCGTACTTAGTTTTCTGCTTTTTTTGGTCTGCCACCTCCCTGTGTTCACAGTCTCTTAAGTCTTCATTCACGCTTTGGGATTTTTGTCTGTGACTTAAGTAAACCAAAAGGGAAACACAGTACAATGTTAGATGGTCACGTCATTGTCCCTCCTCCCTAACCTCACCCTCACCCCTGGTCACGTGAGAGCCTTTTCACATACAAGTTATTCTGGAAGCTACTTTTGTTTACCTTGCTGCTGCACTATTCTGAAGAAAGCAGCTTCCTAAGGAGAAGCTAGGGCAAGGTTTGCAGACCCCACTGCTGCGTATTTGTGTGATGTGTTTGGAGGATGAGGTAGAAAAAGAAAATGGAGAAAGCACTCCTGGGAGTACATCCAAGGCACCTCGGTGGGAAGAGTCAAGAAAAGAATTTTGAAACCATCTTCTGGTATCTGAGTATGATGATAATTGGCCAAGAGGAAGACTTCTGTTTGTGTGGGTTTTGTGTGTCTGTGTGCGTGTGCATGCACACGCGTGTGAGCAAACTGTGCCTGAATGCCCTCCCAGATGTGGCAGACATGATGGCAGGCTGACATAAATAATTCATTTCTCATTTTCTTATTCTCACAGTAATCAGCACATTTCCTTCTACTGTCCCAAACAAAAAGCTTTTTGAGTCCTCAAAATTATACTTGACCCTTTTAAACCACAAATTTACTTTGCTTTATAGCTTTCCTGCTTTGCCCTGTAAATGCTGAATAATTTAGACACAAATACACAAAGAAGAAAAATTATTACATTTTAGAGTTGAAAAGATCCATGAAACTTAACTCTCTCCTTCCCTTCCTTCTTAATTATTCGACATTGATTTTTTAAAATAATCACATCTTGCTTTGTTTCACAGAAATTTAAATTCTAAGTCAAAGTTTTATCTATGTTTACACCCATTTTCGCAGATCCCAATCAGTCAGTGGCAAACAACATAAATCTGTTTGAAAATATTTGCTGTGCTCCCACCAAAAGAAAGAATGCTGAAGCCATTACAAAACATCTCCTTAAAGGAAAGAATTTTTTCCCCATTGATTTGTTTAGCAATTTGGCTATAATTCTAAGCAATCTATTGAAGCCATGCGATGCAGAGAAAATATTATGCATTCCACCTTAACATATTCCTTTTGTGTATTTCAAGAACTATGCCTGGAAGCGTCAAACCTTAAATTATTCTGTAATTGGCAGGCAGCAAATAGCAATTTCAAGTTCCAAGCAGTGCCAAGGCCAAATGGAAGAAGACATTTATAATGGCTGTGCCTAAGAAAAAGTGTAGCTTGAAGGATTATCTACAAATTGAGCTATAAACACAATGTCGCCAGCACTGGGGGGAAACAAGGGAAAGAGAATTTGTTATCATCAAAGTACTCACTTTGCAAAACAGCTGAGTACCCATCCTACAGCCCTTTCAGTGAGAACATTTAAACTTATCACAAGTAATTATTCAGAATGGACGCTTAGGAAATCCCAAGCACATTTAAAACAATGGCAGACCAGGAAGGTAATTAACGATTTTAATTTTCCCCATTATGTGTAGCAGTTGCCTGTAAGAGTACTGGCGAACACAAACACTTGCCAGTATCCCTTAACTTGTAAACACGGGCATATGTCTCTTAACATTATTTTCTTTCCAATTACGAATTTTAAAAAATCTTGCCCATAGGCAGATGGTCTTGTTAGAAACATGAAATGCTGCTTCTTTCATGTGTTGTCATTTTCTTGCCTGTAATTGTTTTTAAATAATAACATCCCCTCTTTATGTATCATGAACATCTTGGAAAATCAGGAGTCAATGTAGAATAATCACAGTACTCACGCATGCTCTAAACTATGGTGTTTACTTAATATGAATGCGCTGGCTTGCTCAGAAGAGATATGAGCAAAATTTTATATTTTTATGTTGAATGTTTCTGGAGTACAAAGTTATTACGTCTTATTGATTTTCAAAACGGTAGAGAGAAGAAAAAATAAAAATGGGAAGCTGGTAGGCTGGATCTTCCATTAAATAGTGGGTCCATGAGCAGTTAGAAATAAAAGAAGACTGTAGAAGTTAGCCTGCATGGAGATGGAAAAGACTGGCAAAGCCCCTTAGCGCGCATCCTTCCTTCCAGAACAGCATTTGATTGAGTCGCTCGTCAAGTCTTTGCTGCCATGTCGGAACGTGGTTGAGTGATGGAGGTGGCGGGCGCACCCTCCACTCAGTGAACTGCTGGAGACGTTCTTCCGCAGGTGCGTGGGGCCCGTGTCTGCTCTTGGCCTTTTTCTGCTTCATACGAGCAACAACTTGGAAGAGCAAGCAAACTCATGGAGTCTGCGGATGAGCCAAACTTAGATGTTTTTGTACAGTATTCTCAGCAAGATTAATAGGATCTAGAAAATAATCTATAATCCAAGAGGATTCAGTGGAAATTTTCTGGTTTAAATTCAAGGTATAGACCAAAGAGATAGGACCAAACATCATTTGTAAAATGTAATTATGTGAAGATAATTAGAGGACTTGACACAAAAGTGCCATCTGGGGGGCTCAGTTGGTTGAGCATCTTCCTTCAGCTCAGGTCATCAACCCAGGGTGCTGGGATTGAGCCCCTCAGCCAGCTCTCTGCTCAATGGGGAGGCTACTTCTCCCTCTCCTTCTGCTGCTCCCTCTGCTTGTGCTCTCTTTCTCTCAAACAAATAAGTAAAATCTTTTTTAAAATGCCATTTGTGCCAGCAGTGAAGTAAATGAATTTATATGAAAAGTTTAACTTTCGTTGGCACGCACTGAAGGATCTGGTGTCCAAAACAAAGCGAGACGTGCACAATCCGACTGGATCAGCCCCAATCAGGACAGACCTGAACATCTGTATTTATACCTGGTTGCCATAATCAGAACACTCACAGGCACAATCGAGTCAGGGGAGGTAAGATTCCAGAACAGCTATGGGAACTGGGGATTTTAGGTCTGGCGACATCTTAAAGAAGACTTGACAGCAGTTGTCACATACTTGAAGGGCTGCGAAATAAGACGTGTGTGTTTTCTGTACTTCTCCCTGCACTGGGCAGAGCTGGAATTACAAGACCTAAGTTACAGAGAGACAAGTGTGGCTCGAGGGCAAGATGAAGCTTTCACCTTGCTGACCAGTGCGGATCCCGACGTATCCAAATAGGCGTCTGCAGTATCTGGTTGGGAAGCCATGGGCAGTTTCCCTACAAAGCGTGGATATTCAGGTGGGATGCTCTCAAATCATGTATGATTGAATGCTTTTATGATTTCTCCTCTTAGGCAACCTGTCTTAAGAGTTACCAGAAAACATTTACCAATGATTTTTTTTTTTAATTTGCTACAGAATAAAAGGTTGAATGCTACAGGATGGAAGGCTTAATTCTACAGTGAATTTTACTATTTTAATATGTTATTTAAAATTCTAGTGTCTCTGGGCAATCCATCAGTGTTGGTCCCTACTGACCTGTTGCTGAGTTAGCCCTGGAAACAGGTGAGTTAAAAGGTAAGACTCCTATACGGGGCAAAGCCTTTGCTTTGTAAGCTGCCATTCCTTTTTTTTTTTTTTAATTAAATTTTTTATTTATTTTCAGCGTAACAGTATTCATTGTTTTTTCACCACACCCAGTGCTCCATGCAATCTGTGCCCTCCCTAATACCGGTGGTAAGCTGCCATTCCTGCGTTGGACCTTGAGCCCCTAGGGCCACTGTTCTAGATCTGCTCTAAGCCCTGCTGAGCTGGGGGACCCATAGTGTAAGGGCCTATTCAGCCAGAGCGGCCCCACCCCGGTTGAACAGCCATTTTGTTGTTTATGCAGTAAAATTTAAATTGACCCTGCCCGCCACCCCCCACCCCCCACGGGAACTTATTTAAAAGCAAGTCTGGGAAACCAGTCCCAGGTAACAAAGCCCAAATACAAGGGTGGGTCAGGTCAGGTGGACATAACAGCCAGAATGCAGGGATGAGTCGGGTCAGGTGGAGACATCCAATCAGTAGAGCGCGCATACTGTCTCCCTAGCTACCATGGAGTGTGGGCCCCGCCTTCTGGGCGCCTTTTGGGCACCAATTCTGACTAAGGTGATAGGCTAGTTCAAATAGCTACTATGGGGTAAACTGTAATTCACTTGGCCACCTGTGTGGGACCTAGCATGACTGTGAAGCTTTCTCTGTGTGTTACAATCTCATTGGCCACCTGTGTGTGGCCAGGCCCAACCACATGGCCTTTGCTCTATAAATGTTAGTCTGTAAGGCAGGGAGGGGTCGCCCTCTCTGTAAGGGGCGGCCCTGACCAGTCTGTTTGATGGTCGGTCTGATTCTTGATGCTTAGCGCGAAATAAAGCTTTGCTTGACCTTCGCTTTGTATCAGTCTCGCTCCTTTGACCATGGACCCATTATTGGGGAACCCAACAACAGAACCCCAGAAATAGCAGCGAGATTCAGTGTCAGACTGAAGAGAAAATCGTGAAGTCACACGAACCCAACTTCTCTCAGAAGCAGATAGATTACAGTGGCGTACTCACCAGGAAAACATTCAGAAAAGTGTGGCCAAAAAAGAAAGGCAACCATCAGGTTCTTAAGTAGACATGGTCACATTATCAAAGAACTTACATATGTTAAATATGTCAGGAGAGCTGTCTCCGACTGTCAAGCTCCAATCCTGCATAATCTCTTAAATCTTAAAACTATGTATTCACCCAGGGAAAGGTGACAGCTTTAAACGCAGCACCAACAAAGCAACAAATGGTCCTGCCTTTAAATGTCCCTCATTTGTGGGGACATCCTATCACAACTCATCATTTTATAGTGATTACTGTATCTCAATGTGTTACATTTGGACTCATTCAAAATATACTAATTACATTTTATTCTGTAATCAAAATGAGAGCAAACCTGGCAATTGAGCGAGTGAGAACTCTGTTGGAAGACTGACATGTTTGTGTGTCCACTGTCATTCACAAAGGGTTTGTTTATAAAGACACACAGCTATTTTCTGTCTGCTTGGCTCTCTGGGGAGAGACAGTCCCTTGGCCATGACAACTTTTTCTGTGACTGTTGTCTAGAAACTTGTGTGTGTTATGAATAATATTTTACTGCAGGCAGGGGAGAAGGGAGGGCTAACCCTTTCCAGGAAAACTACTGGGAATCCTGGTGGGAGGCAGATTTCTCACCCTTTATTGCTATTTTATTTACCTCGCAAATTTTGTGCACTCGAACCCTGGTTCACAAATAAGCCCATGGTCCTGTCATCCCTCTGGGGTCTCTCTCTTCCATCCAAGAGATGATGCATCACAAAGCCTTCCTCAGATTCTCCTCCCTGTGCCCTAATCCAGTTCGTGTTCCCGGGGGGACTCCTTCAGTCCCTCCCATTTTAACACCCTCTCAGCACCAAGGTGGGGGCAGACATAAGTCTATGGTCAGGGAGGGCCCATGTAGTTTCTTGTTGAAAATTATTGGGGTAATTCCAGCTAATAATAACCTCAAAACCTACTCTAACAACGAAAAATCACTCTTTTACAAGAGAAATGTATGATAACTTAGAAATTTCTCTTGTTTCTACTGGTTGCCTCAAATACTAGAAGGAAGAGCATTATTGGGACTTAGAGTTAGAAGGTATGATAATTTATTTGTTTCACAGATCTTTCTAAAAGATTTTCCCTCACATTTAGAAACTCATGCTCAGTGAATCTGATTTACAAGATCATACTGTACCCACAACTGCCCTGTGGGCTTGACTATGCCTTTTGTTTTCCTCTATCAGAAGCAATAATATTTGAATCACTATATATACTGGTAAATTTGAGTGTTAAATTGCTTCGAGAATCACTTTGAAAGCTCTGATTGTCTTTGTTTTGAAATTTATAGCTTTGAAGGACACCAAGGGTGAGTCAAGTTAAACCAAATAACTCTCAGCCTCAGGTGGGAAGAGAAGGACAACCTTTCAGAATGGTGTACTTAATCTACCTTTCCTTGCAATCCACTGAGGGTGAGTGTGTGTGTGTGTGTGTGTGTGTGTGTGCGCGCGCGCGACCGGAAATGCACAGCTGCCTTTACTTTTGATCAGAATATGATGATGTTTTGACAGCTACTTTGTTATTCATCTCAATGCATTTAAATGCACCCTCTTACGTTTTGAGTTTCCCTGCTTGAACTATAGGCATGGGACCACAAAATTCTCTTGGTAGTTGCTGGAGGATTCAAATAGATTCATGACTGTTTTTATCTCACATTCTTAAAATATATGGCTTTTTAGTTAAAGGCAAGTAAAATGCTATCTGCTTCCCCCTCCCCATTTTTGGTTCCTGGTACATATTTAATTATATGATTATATTTTATGTTAACATCTTTTAATTGATTTCAAAATTTGTTTGTCCTGTGTGATGAAGAGGGGGTTGTTGTGCTGACATTTAACCAGTGAATATTTAAAATCAATGAGCCCTTGGGCTAGGGAAGTCGGAACATGGATTGATGAAATTGACAGTGAACAGTGGAATGAAAGTTATGAACCATAACTGGAATCACCGGGCATCCACCTTGGCTCCAGACAGGCTCTACGCTGCTGGCCATTAACCTCCAGCTGGGCCGGGCATGGGGTCAGGCAGGACTCCAGACAGGAGAGTCAAGGCTCTCCAGTTTCTTTTTAGCTGGAAGACTAGAGAACTGTAAGGGCCTAGGCTACCTGTGTTTGGTGAAAACTGAACACAATTCATGGCATCTGAGCAGAGGCAAATAGAGACCTATTTTTGGAAAGGAGTGTGTATTTTAGAAACGGTACAAATTTAGAGCAATCGCTAAAAAAATCCCCACCGAAAAACACAAACTCCCCATTACCTTTCTCACCCATGAAAACTAGTCACATTTAAAGTTAGAAGGTCTGTTTTAAAATTCCCATTCTTGGGGCGCCTGGGTGGCTCAGTTGGTTAAGTGGCTGCCTTTGGCTCAGGTCGTGATCCCAGCGTCCTGGGATCGAGTCCCGCAAGGGGCTCCTTGCTCGGCAGGGAGCCTGCTTCTCCCTCTGCCTCTGCCTGCCACTCTGTCTGCCTGTGCTCTCTCTCTTGCTCGCTCTCTCTCTGACAAATAAATAAATAAAATCTTTAAAAAAAAAAATTCCCATTCTCTGGGCCTGTTTTTGTTTCTGTGAGAAGACTCTATCTAAAGGATCCGTGCTCACCTCTGTGGCCCAGAATTGGGGCTTCTCTGGCATTTTGGTCAGGGTCTGGAAGAAGACTACAGATGGAAAGACATTTAATAAAAACCAGTAAGATGGTAGGGATATAAATGTGGTGGCTATTAAGTATTATTTTAAAATGTAAAACTAAATCATTCTGGCTAGTTTCTAATTCAAATTTTAAGTGCTGCTTCATTCTTTTTTTTTTTTTTTAAGATTTTATTTATTTATTTGACAGACAGAGATCATAAGTAAGCAGAGAGATAGGCAGATGGGGGGTGGGGAGCAGGCACCCTGTTGAGCAGAGAGCCCGATACAAGGCTCTATCCCAGGACCCTGGGATCATGACCTGACCCGAAGGCAGAGGCTTAACCCACTGAGCCACCCAGGCACCCCTGCCTCATTCCTTTTATCAACTGCAGGAGTTTGTTAGAATAGCTTGGATCCTAGTCTTGGTTATATAATTACCTTCCTCTAATCTGTTATATATGTTTTAGATTTACCTAGAGTGGTTTGTTTTTACACGAATATTTTCAAATTTTGATGAGGTCCAGTTTATTAACATATTCTTTATGGTTTGCTCCTTCTTCCCTGGATGTCAGGGGCATCATCTCCATTTTCCTTTAATAATTTTAAAGTTTTATCATTTTACACATTTAAATTTTCTTTTCTTTTTTTTACATTGAGGTCTATAAATCTCTGAATATTTCTGTTCATCTGGGGCATCTGAGAAGTGGGGACACTACCCCTGCTTCAGAGGACTCTCATGAGGATTGACCATGGTAAAGGTCTAAGGCACCTCCTGGATCTTGGGGGCGTGTTAATGGTAATCACTTATCATTATCATTAGTATTTTACAGTATGATTTCAGAGCAGTTAGGGTCTTTAACCCCATACCCTCTCATCTCATGATTACTGATGAAGTATCAATCTCCAAGTCATGGGAAAAAAAAAAATCTAGGATGTTGTTAACACCTCAGTGGGGTCTAGGAAATGAGAGTTTTAACGTTGCTCTTCGGTACCACCCAGAGAATTCAGATACATAGTTGGTGCTTTTGTCCAGTGGACTCGGACATTAATAAACAAGCTGGTCTGCTCCAGGAAGTAAGGTTCACTTCCTGAGGACTGAGTGCCCAATGCAGCATGGAAAGGAAAAGACAGCAGGGATGCCTGTAAGAAGGCACCACAACACAGGAATAGGGCACCAGAATGGGCAGTCCGAGGGTTCAGAGGACCAACAGACTCAGAGAACATTTGCCCTCCAGCTATGTTCCATTGATTACATTATTTTTGACTCATACAGTGTTGGCCGCTAACGAGGATCTGACTGTGTATTTATTGCTCGGTATTGGTAAAACCATAGGGAACCCCTGCATGTTGGAAGGTGTCGTGTTGGGTGGGTGTATATGGCAGGTGGGAAGCTGGGGGAAGGCAATTTAAAGATCTTTATGAGAAAACATTATGTGCCTGGCACCGTGACTAAGCAACACAAATTCTAAAGGTAGCTGGTCACAGGATTTACCAAAAGACCAATCTGGTTCTGTCCTCTGACTTTTCCCACAATCCAGATAAGACTGACTGGCCTGCCATGTCCTTCTTCTCTTAAGTTCAGCAGTGAGAGATCTAAGAATAAAGTCCAGGCAAAAAATCAGACAGGTGGGACTCAGTGGTGGGGGTGATGTGGGGCAGTCTCTGGACCCCAGACGGAATACTGGCAAAGATGGCATCAGGTTTCACTCTATACTTTTAGGTCTCCTTTGCCCGATGGCAATGGGTTCGATCTTATCCATGGCTGCCAAAGCTTATTCGAACTCATTCACTTGTTTGGTGTATTGTGTTTTGTTTGCTGTATCAGAGAAGCACAGAAACCTCCAGACCTTCATTTATGAGACCAGGGCCCAGAGGGAAAGAAACAGGAACTCAACCATCGTGTTTCCTATGTTGAGTAATGTGTCCCTCAAATCAACGTTGGAGTGTCAAGATGCTTAACTGAACAGACCTATGTCAACTATCAAGGGGCAGAGGGTGCAGTGTTGTTTTTATTTATTTCATTTCAAGAAGACAGATTTAAAGAAAGATGAGAAAAAGAAGAATCACCTATTTATCATAGCCTTCAAATGAGAGAGGGGAGAGAGAAATGAATACATGTAGTCATTTCATAGTTGAATGGAGCAAAACCAACTCCAGGATACCTTCTCAGCAGTATTCTTTATTAGTCCGTGTTGAACTGTTAACTCTCTTTTGCTTTCATATTCCAGGGTGCTGCAAACACAAAAGCTCACCATTATAATATCTCACCCTCTTTTACAATCAGCCCCTCTCTGCCTCTCAGATTAAGCCATACTTGACAGACCAGCCTTCTATTGATACCCACCCCACTCACCCTTGGGGTCAAGGTCCACTGGTTCATAATAGGGGGATATTTAAAAAAAAAAGTACAAAAATACAGCCCTGCACAAGAGATAGGATCTATGTGCCCAGATATGTGATCTAAAAAACATCTTTTTGTTTTATTTTGCTTTCCCTAAACTTCCTTAATAAATGAATTTATTATCAAGACTTAATGTGCTTAAATAAAAGTCCTTATGTTTAGCTATTTTAGGGCAATTATAAAAAATCAATATATGTTTTAAAGAGTACAAAGAAGGACTAGTTATTTATTTTAGACTTATTTTCTTAACCACTCAAAAGCACACATTCAAATGAACTTCTACTAGATTCAAGTGAAAAGGAGAGCTTTAGGAAGCTAAGTGAGGAATGAAAATAAGGGTGTAAAGCAAGTGCTATGTTGCTTCTTGTCTAGGAGTCTGAGATCCTGCATGCTACAGTGCATACATGATTTCCAGATAAACATATCCATGATGAGGAGAGAGAGCAAATGTATAGAAGGGTTTTTTTTTTTTTTTAAGTTTTGAGCAAAAGAGCTAGATTAAGATTTTTTTTTTTCCAACACAGTTAAGTGAAAAATCCATTCTAAAAGGAAGTTTTTCTTTTAATCATAAATTACATGACCAGAACAGAAGAGCAAGAGCATACCAGAATTCACTGGGTATTTACAAGGGTTCAGAAAGAAGCTAAAAATAGAGAATTCAGTCGGTAACCTTGAATCATTCGTCACCATATGTTCTCTCTCAACACTGGCTTAACAAAATCTCATAAACATTTCAGTTATACAATTTCAACTCGCAACTGACCAAAAGGTGGCTAAAATCCACTTGGGAGCCAATGCAAATACATCCAGATCCCTAAATTCAGCCTGAGTATTTTCCAATAAAAGAATTATCCAAATCTTTTAAATGCAAAGAACGGCTTTACATCTGATTACTAGGCAATGTAAGGTCTAAACTTCATGGTCAAAGACAAGAGCTAAATGTTCTACCAGAGTGAGCTCCGAAATGTACCAAATAGAGTAAGTCATTCTGAAAATCTCCATATTTGTCCTTCAAATTTAAATGCAACAGGAGTTGAAAAAATTTTTTTTGGAACACGAGCAACAGCAGAACTGGGAAGTGACATATTTATGTGTATTTCTAGCAGCCAAGTATTTGGGGGAAGGTAGTGGACACACTGATGCTTTTCATCTTTTGGGTTTTATTTACCTGCTGGCTCTAAGAACCAGTGGGTAAATTATATTTAAAATTTATTAAGTGATAATTTAAAATTATTATTATTATCAAATTTATTATTAAACTATAATTTATAATTATATATATTAAATTAAGTTATATTCATAAGCTTTGAGATGTATAGCCCTGTCTTTCTATGGTAATGTGGGCGGTTCAGGACTCCAGAGCTGGAGATGACATTTACACCTGCCATTCTCTTCTTCGCCCTCTTAGTAGGAAGCCTTGAACTAGACACTTCAGATCCCTCCTGAGTCTGAAAGTGTAACATTTATGGTTTAATTCACTTCCTGCTCATCACCGTATGCAGGCTTCCCAACTTAAAGAGGATTTTGAGAACTGAGAGTTTGGTGACCTTTGATAACCAAAACTCCGTACCTTAGAGAATCTCAGAAATAAGCAACACACTAATTAATTTCTGACTTAGGAGGGATAACTGAGTTCTACTGGTGCCAGTACACCAGGGGAAGAGACAGGCTCTAATAGACAAAGAAACAATGGGAAAGGCCACACAACCAGTAAGTGGTGTAATTCAGTATTCTTTAATTATACAACCGAACTATTTTATACAAAGAATCATGAATTAATTGTTTAAAGCAACACCCCTTGCATAAATACAGAGTATGCGAAACAGGCTCATGGGCTGAAAAACCACTCATTTGACTGGTTTAGGAAATTATGTAAGAGGAAAATAGTGCAGTGGCCCAGAGCTTGACTCTGTGGTCTGCTCCCTGGGTCCCACAGAGAAAACCTCCCAGGCAGCATCAATAACTTCTGAATCAGGAAAGAGCTTTTCTGCATTTAGTCTAACATTTCAAAGTTCATTGGTGAAACATAGTTTACTCTACTCCATGAAATTCTGAAGATATTGCATGAGTGCAAAGATATGACTTGGGTTTGGCAATTTCTTTTGAAAGAACGATGATATTGGCCAATTCACTAGCCTACGCCTGCCAGTTCTTTTGAACCTCGAAGCTGTTTGATTTATTTCATGATGTTTGAAATCGTATTTATTCCACTTTTCTAAGCCTTATAGTAAATCAAACTTCTTTTTAAACTTCACTGATCTACGAATGTCCACGGTATTTCAAACACTCAAACCTGACCTTCAGAGGTTTCTCAGAATGACTTGGGTTGCTACTGCCGGCTACCATGTTGGATGTTACTAAGAGAGAGGTGCAGGGGCGCCTGGGTGGCTCAGTTGGTTAATCATCAGACCTCAGCTCAGGTCATGATCTTGGGGTCCTGGGATCAAGCCCCACATCAGGCACCCTGCTCGGTGGGGAGTCTGCTTCTCTCTCTGCTCCTCTCCCTGCTCATGCTCTTTCTCTCTTTCAAATAAATAAGTAAAATCTTAAAAAAGACGAGAGAGAGAGGAACACAGGTCCAGTGAATAGGTCGATAACTGGAAGAACAGAACACTGTCCAATTTCCTTGCTTAAAAAGTTATCTTTAGGAAATGGATATCTTCAAAAAGATTTTCCATATCAATCAAAAACTAAATCTAACATGTATATTATATTCATTTTGGGAGGAGATTATCTACCATTTCTAATATGTGCAGTTGTGTTATTGACTTATTATAGTAAATATTAAACCTTGAGAAATCTGCTGTGATTACATAGGAGCCAACTTCGGAGATGAATGCCAATTTAAATTGGTTTCTCTGGCATTTATTAGCAATTCAATTTCACTCTGTGTAATTAATTATTGGATTATAAATAATTCAAATTAGCAAGGAAATATAGTCTTCAGACATCTCCAAATCACCAAATGACTTCTACATATGTCAACTTGTCTTAGGAGTCGAAAACTCCATTGGCTTATTACTTGAACTTGAACCAACAATGTATTTTAAAAACATTGTTTTCTTCATGGAGATTTCCCCTGTATCCCCAGTTTTCCTTTATAAAATCTTTCTTTTTCTCTTCTCATTTTTGGATACTTATCCTAAATGCTCACAAGATAAATTTTGGAACAAAGAACATAGGAAGTTTTCATGGACTACGATCTGTATACCAGTCAATCAATCAAATTTTAATTTCAATTTGGAATGGATTCAGTTATATGTAGATCACAGTAATTTAAAGTATTCATCATATTAAAAGATGTTGGGTTTAATTTTCTTTGAGTTTTGACTATTAGTAGTATCTTTGGTTTACAAATATCAGTTCTTCCACAAACTTGAGTAAGTATATGCTAAGGGATTAGAAAGCATAAGTCAAACAGATCAGATTTTATAGGCTGCTTTTCACATTTTGTTATGGAAGAAAGAAGACATTTTTGTTATATTCCTATTATAATTTCATTAAACCTTTAAGTCCTATTTTCTGAAATCTGTGGGTTTTTTTTTTAAAGATTTTATTTATTTATTTGAGAGACAGAGATCACAAGTAGGCAGAGAGGCAGGCAGAGACAGAGAGAGGGAAGCAGGCTCCCCGCTGAGCAGAGAGCCCAATGCGGGGCTGGTTCCCAGGATCCTGAGATCATGACCTGAGCTGAAGGCAGAGGCTTTAACGCACTGAGCCACCCAGGTGCCCCATATCTGTGGGGTTTTTTTTTAAAGATTTTTTTTTTTTTTAAGTAATTTCTACACCCAACGTGGGGCTCCAACTCATAACCCCAAGATCAAGAGTCACACCCTCCACTGAGTCAGCCAAGTGCCCCATGAGATCTGTGGTTTTAACACTGTGCTTCATGAAGCACAGGGAGGAGTCATAAAAATCCTTATTGCCCATTGTTGAGGGTGATGGGTGAGGGATGCCTGTGGTTGGTGGAGCCTTCAACGGCTCCCTCCCTTTGCCTGGAGACACGTTGAATCTCTTTTCACATTGAACTTTTAGCTAAGATTTCATTTGAACAAGTTACATCCAGCTCAAAGGACATTTGCATCTGATTTAAATTTCAAGTAGAATATAATTATATATATATGTTGGTTTTCACAATGTCACCATCCCTAATTTCTTCCATGTACTATTTTACTTTATCTTTATTAAAATAAAATTAGCTAAATCTGAAAAGGCTACATGATGTATGATTCACTATATGACATTCCACAAAAGGCAAAACTGAGGAGACCGTAAAAAAAACATTAATGGTTGGCAGGAGTTGGGGAGAAAGAGGGATGAACAGGTGTGGCACAGAGGATTTTTAGGGCAGAGAAATTGGTCGGTGTGACCTATAATGGTGGATACATGTCATTATATATTTATCCAAACCCATCCCATGTACACCAGGAGTGACTCCTAATGTAGACTACGGGCTTTGGGTGATAGCAAGCTGCCAGTGTAGCTTTGTCTATTGTAACAAATGTGCCAAACTCGGGGGGGATGTTGATAGTTGGGGAGGCAATGTGTGTGTTGGGAGGGAGGGGGTAAATAGGGACTCTGTACCTTCCACTCAATGTTGCTATGAACCTCAAACTGCCCCCCAAATACAATGTATTAAAAATACAATTAATTTGTAGTATTGTATGAAGTATACATCTACACAATTAACTTCTTAGAATTTCTTCTCTTCCAAAAGCTTGCCAATGAATGATGGGCTCCATGACTGGCTGGAAATTCACGGTAGAATAAGACTTTGCCCTACATCTCTAGAGAGGAAGGCCTGCTGCAGATTCATGGGAGGTTTCTGGTGATGCCTCTGGTGGTTTTACAGGGGACTTGGGTGCACCTGGTCAAGGCTGCACCTGGTCAAGGAGGACAGCTCAGCTGGTTAAAGAGGAAATTTGGTTTGGAGTCGTAAGGCCATGACTTAAGATTTCGGGAAGACAGGCTCCTGGGAATGGAAGTATGTCTTCATGAGGAAAAAGAATGGATGGGCAGGGAGATCACTGAAGTATGAGGACATGGGAGGAAGACCTGAACAAAAGACACAAACCTGGTTTGTGCAGGAAAAGTCAGGTGACAGGGAAAGAAGTACTTTCCAGGTGGAAGTGATTAGGACACCAGCTGGAAGCCATCTATGCACTTCTCGCAAGGCAGGGCTGCAGAGACGGATCATGGCAAGAACTTAAGCACTACTGGAGAGAACAGAGGCGTCAAATATATGTTTATACCGACTAAAATGATAATGTTGGCACGTTGATGAGAAATCATTCATGCGATGCTATGCATCTTAATTTAATAATAGTTTCGAACTTAATGGTTCATTTATATTTCTTTTGCCTGTTCCTTCTAGAAACTTTATTGGGTCTCCCTATCAGCCCCAATTTCCACATGCATTCTGTTTCTTTCTGATCAGAGAGGTGTTGACAACTGCCTCTGTTTACCCTGGTCACTGCTCCTCTGCAACAGCCCAGCTCCTATGCTCCCCGCAAGGATTCCTGGAGGACAGTGTCAGGCTGCACTTCTTTCTTTCATCTTTCTCAAAGAGATACTGTAGTATCTCGAAGCCTTCTCTGCTACATCCTCCCTGGCTATTTTTTAGCTCTTTGACCCGTTGCACTCACTCCCCTTTCTCTCCAGAGGACGTGCAGCATACTTGTAAAAATCTTGGGGCTCAGCATTAGATTACCTCCATTCATCCTGTTCCTTATTTATTAACTGTGTGGTCCTGGGCAAGTTCCTCAACCTCTCTAAGCTTTGGTTTCCTTATTTACAAGCTTGTCCTAAAGACGGTACCTACTTGTGAGGGCTGTTGTAAGGATTCCATGAAGATCTGCAGATAAAGGGCTCTGAGCAGTGGTCAGCGCTTGAGAAGGCCCCAGGAAGTGCCTGCAGCCGTCCACATGGAAGTGTGTTGGCTTGGGAGCCAGCATGGCTGGAGGCACTGGTTTCCTGGGGCTGGAGTCACCAAGGACCTCAAACTGGGGGGCTTAAAACAATGGAAATCTATTTTTCAACACCTCTAGAGGCTAGAATCCAAAATCAAGGTGTCTCTAGGGTCTAGGGGAGGATCGCTCTGAAAGGTCTAGGGGACGATCTGGTCCATGCCATTCTCTTAGCTTCTGGCGTTGCTGGAACCCTCAGCGTTCCTTGGCTCATAGATACATGTTTCCAGTCTCTGCCTCCATCCTTGCAGGGTGTTCCCCTTGTGTGTATGTCTTTGCATGGTGTTCTCTTCTTTGTGTGTGTCTGTCTCTGTGCCTCTTCTCTTCTTCTGCTCGAGGACACCACTCATCTGCCTAATGACCTCATCTCAACTTGACAACATCTGCAAAGACCTTATGGCCAAATAAGGTGACATTCCCATATACTGGGGTTAGTACTTCAACTAGGGGACACAATTCATCCCATAGCTTAAGGAACGCTTGCACTAAATAGTGGCCTGCTTTCCTTCCTTCCCTCCTCTTTTCCTCAGCTGTTCCTCATGCAGAATACCCATCAAATTCCCTGACCTCACCGTCCGTGTTCTGGTTTCCCAGTACCAGATACAGTACTTCAGGGGCGGTACAGCTGATGCTGTAGACTCCTGTGATCTGGACACCTGACTGAGGAGCTACCAAGGGTATTTTATTTTGTTGTGTATTCTGGTGGTCCTGTCACACTGAGGCCTCACAGTGAGCTTGGGATGAATGCTAACAGCTGATGTTGGCATCCTCTTTTTACTAACAGTCATCTATCATGCTCCTCTGGCCTATTTTTCTTTCTGAATACAGTCTTGAGGGAGTTAACCCTGATGAACACGGTCTGAAGTGCTCCTAGAGTTGGACTGGCTGCACACTCACAGGGAATACTGTGGATAGTTCGAGTGGTTTCTAGACTTTACAACCTGGACTAAACATCTGGGGGCAAACCAACGGTAGGAAGGACCTGCTCTGGAAAATAACCCAGCACGAGAAAAAAATCCAAAATGTCATGTGCAAGTCATCACGTTCCTTTCAGATTTCCTACCCTACAGTGTCCCTGAAAAGTCCCTGAGGAGCCATCAGTATGTTTACGGGAGACTCGGAGGCAGTCTGCACCCTTGAAAAGGAGAGGGAAGCTTGGGCAGTGGCCCTCTAGATGCCCTGGCCTGACCCTGTAGAAGGCTGCCACGTACTGTCAATGATGGATTTCTTCCAACATTGACTTTGAATTATAAGCAGGGTTGGGCACAGTCAACAGGAAGCCAGGACGGACGTTCAGGAATGAGATGGCTGCTCTCAGTGAGCCCGACTGGCTATTTGCCATCATTGCTCTTTTCTCCTTAACCACATTTCTTCATTTATTTTCCTCAGGACTTCGTTTGCTTTTCAATATTTGTAATTTGCATTCAATTTAAAATGCAACAAGGATTGAATGTGATTATTGTAATGCTTTCTATAGTAGAAATAAACAGTATGGATAGTCTATAATGGGGATAATTTGTTTGTGGCTAATTGGGACCTGACAGGATCATTCTTAATCATTTTCTTGGGAGGGATTTTTTTCTCTAGAAGGGGTTTACAAGTTCTCTTAGATTTGAAAATATTCAGTCTCCAACCCAACCCTGTATCCTAGTGTTAGCTTGTATTCTCATCAAATAAATCCCCCTGCCCCGCCCTTCAACAATGTGGGGGTTAGAGGGCTGACCTCTCCCGTCCACTTCCTCTCTCCACAAACCACCCAGAGTCAAAAGTCCACAAATCACTTATGATTCCCCAAAACCTTAACTACTCATACCCTACTCTTGACTAGAAACATTACTAATAACATACATAGTTCACTAACACATACATGTGTTTTTATGTCACATGTATTATATATTCTTACAATAAAGTAAGCTAGAGAAAGGAAATGTTATTAAGAAAATCACCAGGAAGAGAAAAGACATTGACACAACTGTACTGTATTTACTGAAAAAAAACCCACGTGTAAGTGGATTTGTGCAGTTCAGGGCTGACATTGTCTCGTACTGTCACTCGCGTGAGTAGACAGCACAATGGAAACTCACTGCGCAATTGGTGAAATGAATGGACAAACAACTCCAGAAAAATCTATCTTATAATTGACTACTGCATCAAGGCCCCTAGAAAATAGGATAGTTTTCATGCAGTGAAGCTGACCAAATATCCCCAAATAATAATAACAGGAAATAATACTGCTCATTATTTTCCAGGTCTTGTCCTAGCTATAAAAGCTCACTGCTAACAGAGTTGGGGCTATCTGGACAATGCAGAGTTTAACAGGCTATAAATAACAGATCAAGGCCAGATGCAGACAGGCCACAGTGCAGGCTAACGGCATCTGCCATAAAACGAGGTATTACAATCGGAAATCCCATAATGCCCCTAATGTCCCTCTTTAATTCATTAGTTATTATGAAAATAAGAAAAGGATAAAACCCTCATTATCCACTCATTTCTCTGCCTGTCAATTAAAATAAAAAGAAGAAGAAAGAGGAGGAGGTGGAGGAGAAGGAAGAGGAGAAAAAGCAGGATCAGGTTGTGAAATTAAAATGCTGAAGGAATCAAGAAGACATCCTAAATCTTTCAGCAGGAGGCATAGCATTAAAGCTGCCCACCCGCCCTGTGCCTCTCAGGACCAGCCGGAGGGTCCCGCACAGCCCTGGTACGTAGCAGGGCCTCGGACAAGGCTGAATGAGTGTCTGGAGACAGGAACATTTCTGAGCTGGAAAAATTCCTATCATCAGCGAGACAGTCATCCACCTGAAGGAGACCCAATCTCAGATAAGAACCGGCAACCAATCCTCCCTGGTCAAGAGAGCCATACATCCAGGGAAGACCGTGTCTGTTCTCTCCACGGGCTTGATGCTCTTGCATCAGCAAGTGATGGATGGGCACTGGAATGTGGCACTGGCCATAAGATCACCTACAAGGACATTCTTTTTAAGCTAGCTGCAAGGCTATTCTTCCGCCAGTCAACCCTGACTCTACAGCGCTATGAGAGAGAAGCAATGTTTTGCAGAGTGTTTTCAATGACACCAACCATAGCAAAAAACAGATCTATAAGATTTCTCTCGCTGCCATAGCAAATTACCACAAACTAAGTGGCTTAAGACAGCACAGGGCTGTTATCTTACAGTTCTATAGACTAACATTCCAGCATGAGTCCAACAGGACTAAAATCAAGGTGTTGTCAAGGCTCAGTTTCTTTCTGGAGCTTCCGTGGGAAAATCCATTTCCTTGCCTTCTCCAGCATCCAGGGGATGCCCGTGTTCTTGGCTCATGGACCCCCTATTCCCCTGCAAAGATAACAAGCGGGGCTTTCTCTGATCCTTCCTCCATCACCAGATTTCCTTCTGACTATAGCTGGGAAACATTCTCCATTTCTAAAGACTCCTGTGATGAGACTGGGCCCAGCCTGATAATCCAGAATAATCTGCCATTTCAAGGACTTTTACCCTTAATCACATTTGCAAGGCCCCTTCTGCTGTGTAAGGTAACATATTCTCAGGTTCTGGAAATTAGGACCTGAGCATCTTTGGGGACCATTATCCTGCCTAACACACATTATCTGCCCATGTACAGGAACACTCTTCTCAGTGTTATTCTCAGTATTATTACCCAGGCTCATCTCCTCCATCTTCCAAACCTCCTGTATTTCCATCTCAAGAATTTATTTTCTTGCATATAGAGTAACTTATTTCATGTTAATATCAGGCATTTAATTAGCTAAACACATTGAGCATGCTCCCCCCCACAAATTAATAACATTATTACACATCACATATAATAATATAGTATGTATATTTAATATATACGTAGATACGTGTAATATGTGAGTATAGATCACATATTATTCACATTTTAAGAACTGTCTTGGCTGAATTACAGTACAATTCTATACAAAATCAACTTCCCAGGGGTGCCTGGGTGGCTCAGTGGGTTAAAACCTCTGCCTTCGGCTCGGGTCATGATCCCAGGGTCCTGGGATCGAGCCCCGCATCTCTGCTCAAGGGGAGCCTGCTTCCCCCTCTCTTTTTGCCTGCCTCTCTGCCTACTTGTGATCTCTCTCTCCCTGTGTCAAATACATAAATAAAATCTTAAAAAAAAAACTTTCCAATTTTTGCTGTACGTTGTACAAAAAAATCCTCAAAGACTAAAGCACAGGTGTCTCTTTGTGTTTATGGTTCATGACAAAAACACTACAAAAATCCAAATCTCTGAAGTGCTACACACTTAATCCAAATTGCAAATTGTTGCCGAGTAGCGGCAGGTGATAGGCATAAAGGATTTACAAACACGAATGAGGTGTGGTGTTTGGCCTCATGAAGTTTACAGTATGAGAGAGGAGGCAAAACCGTTACAGGTAAGACCCAAACTAACTTTATAATAAATTGGCTTTGGGAGCTGGGGAAACAAGCCTCTAAGTAGGATTTTGGCAAGATATTAGGGGTGGGGGCGAGCGGGGGAGATTTCCGTGAGAAACAAGCATGGGAGCTAATCTTTAGTGGGGAGTGACATTTGGTTGGCAGATATGAGACAGGATGTTTTAGCCGCATGTCGAAGGGCCAGCAATGAGAAAGGATACAAGTTCTCAGAATGGCCATGGTGGACATTGAGGTTGAGCTGACAGGTAAGATGGGGAGAGACTCTGGAAGGCTTGAAAGAGTAACTTGAATGAGTTCGGATTTAATCGTGAAGGGAACTCATGAAGGTGTCTGAACAGGATACCAGCAGACTCATTCCCCTCGTTTTTAGTGAGGCACATTCACACCCAGCTAAAAGCTACCTCACCCAGACAGCTTTGCAGGTGTGGTCATGTAACTAAGTTCCAGCTAACGATTTGTACATGGAAGTTGTGTATAAAGTCATTTTCAGAGGGAGAAATCACCCTTTCTTTATCCCCTTCTTACCTTCCACCTGGAACGTGAATGTGATGGCTGGAGCTCTAGAAGCCCTATTGGATCCTGAGGATGTTGTCAAACTCGAAGAACGTGAGTGCTGATTGTTGGAAGGGGCATGGGCTTCTTTTGCCCCCCAAAAGAGAATTAAGGTTACGTCTTACTTAAGGTTTATTTATTTATTTTTTATTACGTGCAGCTCAACCTAGCCAGCAATCAGTGACTCTCAACCCTGCCTACCCACTTGAAATCTCGGGAGTCTGCAGAATCCGGGAGGGTCAGACCGATCCCCAGAGATTCTGATTTAATTACCCTGAGGCACGGCCTGATGATCCGTCATTCTGAATGTTTCCTAGGAGATTCTAATTTCCTTTTTTTTTTTTTAAAGATTTTATTTATTCATTTGACAGACAGAGATCACAAGCAGGCAGAGAGGCAGGCAGAGAGAGAGAGAGGAGGAAGCAGGCTCCCTGCTGAGCAGAGAGCCTGATGCGGGGCTCGATCCCAGGACCCTGAGATCATGACCTGAGCCGAAGGCAGAGGCTTTAACCCACTGAGCCACCCAGGTGCCTGAGATTCTAATTTCTATGAAGGCAGTCAGTGGTAATCAGTGATCAACGTGTAGGATGGGGGAGCATCAAACTCCGAAGTTCTTTCGGAAGGTTGCCACAGTCCTGTTCGGAGCTCAGGTTTAGACAGGAGCTGCGGTAGGAAAAAAGCTGTAGCGACAGAGGGTCCAGCATCTGTGAAAGGCCCAGGAGAGGCGGCTGGCACAGTAAGGACAATGTGACGATGAGCTTCATGTGGAATGGGCCTGAGCTCTTAGAGGGCCACAGAGCACACCAACAGACAGATGGGCTGCATCTGCAGGGCACCCACAGGGCACCCGCATGGCACTCCCAGGGAGCAGTCACACGGTGTTTCAAACCTGCTAGCTCAGCTCTTTGCTGCAAACCACATGACACGACTTTCAATTTGATCCTTTCATGATCGATTCTTAGGGAATTTTTTCCCCCAGAAACTATCATGGACCGCTCTCTTTCTAAAGCCTGCTGGGGAGAGGGGGATGGAAAGCAAGCTGTGTTTTCTCCAAAAGCTCTCTGGCATCTTGGTTCTGTTGTCCTCAAGACGGCTAAATCATCTCTTCTGTTGGAGTCCGTTTAGCATTCTGTCGGAGGGGGTATTTATCTCGGGAACCTGCCGCACGCTCTGAACATCTGACAGGCTCCCACCTGATTAATCCCTCTTGCTTTCGTGTCATCAATATTATTTAGGGGCAGTGGTCAAACCGTATTGACAGTCCGCTGACATCTTCTCCGGTGCCCAATTACCTTTCTGTCATGATACAATCCGAGAGGTGACAGGAGATTCTAGGCTGTGCCAAGCAAGTTGGCACCAAAATATCCCCGAGATAGAATATGATATATCATTTTTATGCCTCCTCTGGAAACGAGGAGCGACGTTTCCCTACCCCGATAGCCAAGAGGTCTTTTAGCCCCGCAGGGACCCTTCACACCTGGCGCTGTCCAGCACGTGCCTCCGGGAGCCTCGCTGCTGCTTCCCATTTCCGATCCCAGGGCAAATTCCTAATGAAAGAGCAGGAGCCCCTGCCTTCGGCTCTGAGCTCTGACCCACATAGTGAAAAGTAGTTACACTTCTAAATGAGCTTCGGAGCTAGGCTTTCCAGGAATAGCCTCTTTAGATGCAACTTCACGGTGCAGGCAAATTGACCGGCAGACTTCACAGCGGAAGCAGAAGGACTAAAGTACAGGGGGCCGTGGGACCTGCCTGAAATTGTCTCAGGCCCCATGCTGACACCGAGACACGCTGAAATCTGGGGCTAAACTGGTTTAAAATAAACACTTTCCTTTTTCTTCCTCTTCTCTCTTTTCTTTTCTTTTCTTTTTTCTTTTTTTTTTTTTTTTTAAAATTCTATGTATTTGTCAGAGAGGGATAGAGAGAGCATAAGCAGGGAGAGCGGCAGAGGGAGAGGGAGAAGTGGGCTCTCCACTGAGCCCGAATTGGGACTCAATCCCAGAACCCTGGGATCATGACCTCAGCCAAAGGCAAACCACTTAACCAATTGAGGTGTCTCTCCTCTCTGCTTTTTTAAACAAAGCTTAACTTAATGAGGATGGCATTCATTAGATTAAAGGTCAGCTCCATTTATGTCTCTAAAAAGGAAATGTATCGATAACTATCCATTTTAATACTTTATTTTACACACTCACGCTCACACATTTATTTGAATATTGGCTATTGTTTGGTCAGTTTAGCAATCAGAAGAGTGTCCCTTGTGACGGATACCCATACTACTCATAGTATCACACCCTCTATGAGGCAAGAATCAGATCACCCAGTCTTGAGTTATGAAGGGACTGTTGTCCCAAGCAGGACCCCAGAAGGTTTAAAAACACCAGCATGAGTTTTACAGAATTCAGATCAAGGTGACAAAACAGTTGCTCAACATCATTTAGCATCAGGGAAATAAAATTAACAAGTCAGGAAACAACAGATGTTGGCAAGGATACGGAGAAAGGGGAATCTTCCTATACTGTTGGTGGGAATGCAAGCTGGTACAGCCACTCTGGAAAACAGTATGGAGGTTCCTCAAAAAGTTGAAAATAGAGTTACCCTATGACCCAGCAATCGCGCTACTGGGTATTTACCCTAAAGATACAAATGTAGTGATCCGAAGGGGCACATGCACCCGGATGTTTATAGCAGCAATGTCCACAATAGTCAAACTATGGAAAGAACCTAGATGTCCATCAACAGATGAACGGATAAAGAAGAGTGGTATATATATACAATGGAATACTATGCAGCCATAAAAAAAGACAACATCTTGCCATTTGCAATGACATGGATGGAACTAGAGGGTATTAAACTGAGTGAAATAGGTCAATCAGAGAAAAACAATTATCATATGATCTCCCTGATATGAGGAATTTGAGAGACAACATGGGGGCTTGGGGGTAGGGAAGGAAAAAATGAAACAAGATGGGATTGGGAGGGAGACGAACCATAAGAGACTCTTAACCTCACACAAAAAACTGAGGGTTGCTGGGGGGTTGGGGGAGGAATAGAGTGGCTGGGTTATGGATATGGGGAGGGTATGTGCTATGGTGAGTGCTGTGAAATGTGTAAGCCTGATGATTCACAGAGCTGTACCCCTGGGGCAAATAAGACATTATATGTTAATAAAAATAATAATAATTTAAAAACCCAGTATTCTGCATGTGGTTCAAAGGCTAATGGCCTGAATATTCTGTGTCACTGTGCTAAATGGGAGAGAGACCTCCTCCCATTTTTTAAGAAACTCATTCCAATATTGGGGCTAGCAGAATCAAGAATGGAGATGATTTTGTTCTGTTGTTGAAGAAGTATTTTTTTTTAAAGATTTTATTTATTTATCTGACAGACAGAGATCACAAGTAGGCAGAGAGACATGCGGAGAGAGAGGAGGGAAGCAGGCTCCCCGCCGAGCAGAGAGCCCAACGTGGGGCTCGATCCCAGGACCCCGGGATCATGACCTGAGCCGAAGGCAGAGGCCTTAACCCACTGAGCCACCCAGGTGCCCCTGTTCTGTTGTTGAAACTTATTCTTCTATCTGCTTTCTTAGGAAAATAGTATTTGTTGTTATGTAACAGGATGTCTGTGGGGGCCCTTACTTTTTCATTTTAGATTTTTTTAAAAGATCTATTTATTTACTTGAGAGAGAAGAGGGTGGGGAGGGACAGAGGGAGAGGGAGAGAATACCAAGTTGACTTGCCACCAAGTGTAAAGCCTGACGTAGGGCTGGATCTCACAACCCTGAGTTCATGACCTGAGCCAAAATCAAGAATCGGATGCTTAGCCAACTGAGCCACCTAGATACCTGTCATTTTAGATGTATAAGCTACTTATAAAAATTTTAATTTAATGGGTTAGCTATGATCATGCCAAGATATTCAAAGGCTAATTAAGATGTAGAAAGGGATAAAGACAAGACTTCCATAAGACCCTCCTATCCTTCATCCACTGTGTTAACTATTATTAATGGTTTATTTTATATGGTTTCCAGAACTTGTCTATACATGTATAAGGGTTATAGCTGTATATGCATTTAAAAAAAAAAAAACAACAGATTCATATCATACAGAGTATTCTTCAACTTTCTTTTTACATTTTTACTTTGGCCATTTTTCTATGCAAGTATTTGAGTGTCTACTCCCTTCTTTCCTTCAACAACCTAACATCAGTAATAATTATCTAAAATTCTATTGATGGAAATTTCAGTTTGGGTTTCTTTTGTTTTGACTACTACAAAAAATGGAAAATTCAGTACCTATATTTGTCCGTATTTGTTCAAGAATGGCAATGCCATATAGTAAAATGCTCAAAGAATATGTGTTTAACTTTTGATAGCACTTTCCAAACTGCCATTAAAGGGTGGCTTTTTTGCCATACTCTATACAGTGTGTACATTAAAAAATTTTTTTTCTTAACATGCCTCGCTTTGTACTATCTAAGCATGAGTTTGGAGTTGGCCTGCCCAGGGTTTGAATCTAAGCTCTACCACTTAATACCTGTGTGACCTTGGGAAAGTAATTTAACCTCTTTGGGGCAGATAAAATAATACTTTAATTGTAGGGCCAAAAAAAAAAAAAAAAAAAAATTGTAGGGCCAATGTCATGTTTAAATGACATGATACATTCAAGCTCTTGAAACAATGTCTGACACATAATTAATATCCCTAAATATTCACTATTATGATGTGAACAACATGGCAAACTAGAATGCATATATAAATATTCCACTTTGAGTAAAAATAAACATGTTTCAGGGAAAAATATTATTTAAAAAGATTAGTTGAAACTGTTTAGATACCATGAAAAAATGTGTAATGATTACTTTTCAAAATATTCTAAGTACTTAACAGTTGTTTGGTAGTAAGCTAACTGAATCAGATGTTTCTGATTTTAAAACATTAAAGAGGTTCTCTGCTGCCTATAAAGATCTGGTCATGGATTATTTCTGGTCCAGGAAGGAAAGACCTTTAAAGAGAAGCCAGTTCCATTCGGGGAGAGTGTAATGGGACATGCAAGTAGGCATGTGCGTGGCCTTTCTGTGATGGAGGTGGGAACAGCCCACTAACTTTAACACAAAGACTTGCTCATGGCTTTTCACCAGGCTCATCACTCCCTCTGTATGTGCTCATCTTGGCCAAGACACAATCACCCAGAAATTCTACAAGTAGAATGAGAGAAGGGCACTCAAGCAATGACTGGCATGCCTTCACTGGTAATTCCATTTTTGGAACTGCTAATTTCAGATGTGATGATTTAGCTCATTGGGTCAGGCTGCAAGAGACCAGGAATTACCCAGTGGTGGGCACTTAGCTGAGGCCAAGGCTCACTTAATTAGGATTCTGGCACAATAGGTGGGAATATTTACTATCGCTGCGAATAGTAAATCATAAATGTTAAATTACATTCAATCTCAGAAATAACTGTGCAAAACTTCTCACAGCATAGATAATCAGGCAATCATTGAGATGGTTATAGTTCTCACAGGCCATTGTTGCTTTGCTGGGAGGCCTGCTTGTGTCCTGAGCTATAGTCTCATTTATCCCAGCCCCATTTTTGTGTATTTTACTCTAGTAAATAATAATAAATGCTTAGATTGTTTTTCTTTAAGAAGAACATAAAATAGGTGGTCTACTTGTTTAAACTTTAGGTTTAAAACTTAGAGACGGCTATAAACATTAAATTCGTAAATCGTTAAAAAAGATAAAAACAATGTTAATAGTCTTCCTTGATCATGATGTTACAGAAAAACACTGGACTGGAAGCTTGGAAACCTGGGTCTCGGTCTTCTCTCTGCTTCTCATTTCTAATATAATTTGTGGAACATAATTTACATTTTCCTGGGCCCCCATTTAAGTAACTGTAATTTAAGAAATTGTTAACAATTGTTGCTAGGGTTCCATTCAACATTCAAGTAGTAAAAATAACATGCCCGCCTGTAATTTTAAACATTCATTTACGACGGCACTTTACCAAATCTTTGCATGAACTGGGAAGGGTTATCTGTCTACGTTTTGCCGACATGGGAACTTACAGAAGCCAGTTGTGCTGACGTAGGTCTCACACACAGGAGAGGGCATGGGAGAGCTTCGTCCCCATGTCAGCCTCACTCCATTTTAATCAAATGATTCACGGTGAGTGAGGTTAAGATTATTGGAGAGAGTAACTGTCTTAGCTGGACACGGAGCCTGAAAGCCTGAGCTTCAGAAGTAGAACCTTCATTTGTCCTTTCACGTATCACAGCAAGTGTGGTTTCACACCTGTGAATTTCACCCGGACTTAGGCACGAGGTTTTCCTTCTCCCGAATCTCTTCGCTCTCAACTGTGGCAGGACGAAAAGATCTGGATCCCCATGATCTTGGGAGCACACATTCCGAGTTGCCTGGACAGTGAACCAGCTGGGAAGCACTCCCCCTTCTAGTCCAGGAGGTTGCACCCGAAGTCAGCTTCCTAGAAGGGCTGTGGCCCCTCCCTGTTCTGGGTGAAAAGAGGACCTCAGACAATGCCTATGAACAGCTCGTTCCTTCGAGCAGCCCAGCTGGTGCACTAAGATTGCCTCCACCAACAAAACTGCTCTCATTCTTGCCCTTTGGGAAGTCAGGGGAGCAAGGGTTTCCTTGGAACCAGACCCCTGCTGTGTTCAGTACAACAGTCTGGCTCCAGCATCTCTGCCTGAGGTCAGATGGGGCTGGAGGACCTACACCTTGTCTTTTGATGACATCTGATGTGAGCCTCGCCAGTAGAGCCCATCCACACCCCTGCCACGTGGTGTCGTAGACTTAGACTTGGGGTCTGCTGCTGGGCCAGGGCATGAAGGGACTCACTGTCCACAGTCTGTTTTCATTTCTAAAGATTCATTTGGAATCATTAAAACTTGGAGGGAAATTACAGAATGAAGAATTGCAAAGAACTATGTATCCGTTACTACGCAATTTACAGACTGTTTTCATAATCTATATTCCCACTTGCTCTCATGCTTGTCTGCCGATCAAGATTTATTTTTATTATACAGACAACAAATCTAAGTCTCAGAGTGGTTAAAAGCTGCCTCAAAAGAGGCAAATCCGGGCCATTTTAAAAACATTTTTAAAACATCCACAGAGCAGGCCCTTTGCCAGGGGCTGGTGAGCTCAAAGACCAGTAAGCCGTCACCGAAAGCTCTCTTTCTTGTCTTAAATGGAGAAGATCATCTTAATAGCTATTTATTGTAACCATATTCATTATATGTTTCAGTTTACTCAAAATATAGTGCCTCTGTTAGGGGATATTAGAAAACTTTACAGAAGTGGAGAGGTGAGGGCTAGCGGTGAGGGTGTCTTCACCGCTACTGGTACAGAAGGGGACCCTGAGAGACCGGGAACAGGTATGAGCCAATCAGGACTCCGGAGACTGGTGTGTCTGTGAGCCCCAGGGATAGGTCTGTCGGCAATGAGTCTTCTCATCTGTGATCTGAATTCAGATATGTTCTTGGAAGTTATTTCAAATGCAAATACATTTTTCTGAAATCTCTATTTCTTATCAGTAATCCCATTAATGGTGCCCCTCTGGATTTAGACAGGATGTTATGCCGGCACCTCCAACTTAATCCTTTCAAAGCTGAACTCCTCATCTACTCGCTCAGAGCTTTATTCCTTAGCCTGACACATGGCTTGGCTTCCGTTCCATTTCCAAGTGCCCAAAGGGGCATCTACCCAGACTCCTCCCTTTCTTCTCATACAGGCCTAACTATCTAGTCCTGCAGATACCACCTCCCAAACATCTCATACATTTTTCTTCTCCCTTGTGGCTGTGCCTTCAGCCTTTGATGCCTTTCAAGGACTGTTGTGGTCTCCCCGCCCCTGCCCCATGCTGACCTCCATGGGGCTTGTGGCTGATAAATTCAAACTCCCACCACCCTTGGAAAAGAATGGAAGCTCCAATGCTGTCCCTCCCACAAACTGAGCGTGACTGTGGTTCCTCTCCTCTCCACATTGCATTCCATATCTACTTCACTGATGGCTCCCCAAACTGCCTGAGCTGTCTCACGCTTCTCCTCCAAGACGATCTTCTAAGGAAGAGTGAGCCTCGCAAATTCTTACTTCTCTTCCAAGCATCCTTTTTCCTGTGAGGATCTTACTAACCCTTTCCTCTAAGCCTGCAGTTAGATTTAAATTTTCTTTTTTAAAAAGATTTTTATTTATTTGAGAGAGACAGAGAGAGAGCGAGCCGGCCAGCATGTCAGCAGGGAGGGGAGAGGCAGAGGGAGAAACAGACTACCTACTGAGCAGGGGGCCCCATGGCAGGGCTTAATCTCAGGACCCTGGCATCATGACCTGAGCCCAAGCCAGATGCTTAACCAACTGAGCCACCCAGGTGCTCCTAGATTTAAATTTTCTTCCACCGTTTTTGCTGTATCCTGCAACGACTTCTTCAGAGTACTGGTTGTATTATGCTATTTCTGTGGGCTTTGTCCTCCAACTAACTTTTGAGCTCTTTCAAGGACAAAGTGCATGTTCCATTTACCATCGTATCCCTAGCACTGACCACGATGTCTGACAAAAATGAATTTCACTTGGATGCATGCAGTAGATTTTCCTTTTCCTGACTACTCAACTGTCCTCCGTGGTAGGACGAACACTGCATTGCTAGACAATGAACCATCTGGGACAGTGCTCCCACGTCTCCTACTTGGAGAAAATGCACTCAAAGTCAGCTTCTTGAAGGGAGTAGGAGTCAACGATGAAGAAACAAATGAATCAGAGTCCACAGAACTTGCTTAGGGACATACAGCCAGTAAAAAATGACAACAAGATCATAAATCAAGGCAGATCTTGTTCTTCACATTCACTGTTTTGTCCCCCGTACCTAGAAGAGTTGTTAGCATATAAGATTCAATCAATATCTGTTGAGTTAATGAGTGACTGAATGAATGAATGAAAAGTTAACTTCAGAGCCCTGCGCCTTCGGCTTCCACCCTTCTGACTTCCAATCTTGGTGGAGTGTATGAATATGTGTGTAGAGACATCTTTCAAACAAATAAAATTAAAAACAGAATATCATGATTTTCTCTTTACACTAAACTATAATTAAAGAACAATGGTAGCTATTTCTGCACGCACGCACGTTTATGCACGATTCCAAAACACCGAGGTATATGGGCTTGGTAATTCATTTCACTTACTAAAAGAAAAAAGGCTTTTGGAAAATAGGTAGACACCCAACCTGGAAATCACATAACTTTACGTTCAGAATTAGTTTTCCGTTAACTGGTAGAATGAACTTGTCAATTGTCCTTCTAAATAGTGTGAAACACAGGCAGACCGAAGTAGACTGTGTGTGTTCTCGAGGAAATTCAGAGCCAGATTCGTGCCCTCCGCTGCTGTCCAGAGGCAGGGAGGAACACAGAGGCCCTCCGTGTTTCTGACGTGAGAAGCAGGTGCACACTGTGTGCTTCTGGGGAGAGCCCTACTTAGGTTTATAGTCTTCCACCAAAACTTCTGGGGCCTCTCTTTTTCATGCTGAATGACAGCTGATTTTATCTTTATCTATTACTGACACAGACCCAGCCATCCACTGTGAAGCAGAACAAAAGCCAGGAAAGTGATGAAAGAAACCTGAAATAGATCTTTCTTGAACTGATCTGTATCAGAGTTATAAACAGTTCAAGGCAGGAAGGAAAAGGAGATCTGT
This sequence comes from Martes martes, assembly GCF_963455335.1. Classification (NCBI taxonomy): domain Eukaryota; kingdom Metazoa; phylum Chordata; class Mammalia; order Carnivora; family Mustelidae; genus Martes; species Martes martes. The sequence goes on along the minus strand of NC_137899.1, from coordinate 100,636,194 downwards.
GAGCACTGTTGCTGAAGACAGAGCAAGGAACGACTTTTTCCTTTCCCTTCCCCTCCCCCCTCCTTTTTTCTTGTGCAGCTACTCAAAGCAAACAGGGTAGGAAGTGGAAGCATTCACAGGAGACTGTTTACCGTGGACAGCCCCCATCCCCGCACGTGGGCTCCCTGCCCACAGTCATTCCCTCCACTGCTACAAAGTACATTTCATAGTGTAAATCACCTTCTGCTACATGGTTCATTATTCTTCTACTGAGTAAAACAGAAACACATCAATTATGTGTCCGCTTATTTCTAAATGCACACCCTTGTAACACTGACCTCTCTCTGCTTTTATATTTTTGTGTGTGTTTCTGACATTTGTCACCCGGGTTAGCTCCCAAACACCGCTAACCCCTCCTCTTATTATTTCAGCAATTTTCAATGTTCTCTGCTACAGAATTAGTCTGACCTAAAGGCACACTGGGAGGGGAGCTTGTACTTACCACTGCTTGTAATCCGCGTCACAGTTACAGTAGTATCTGGGGTCTGTGCAGTTCCGCTCGATGCCGCAGGCGCACTTCTGAATGCCAGGTCCGGAGCCGCCCCAGTAGTAATGCTTCTCATTGGCTTTGCCAACCCACCAGGTATAAGGGCTGCCATCTACGAGAAAGGGGAAAGACGCCATGAAGTGGACTAGGCTTGACCACGCTGATGTCAACTGTACACCTCCGTCCCCAGAGGCAGTGTTGAGCCCTGATAGGCTGAACATCACTTTACCCTCTCACAAGTAAATGTATTTCAATCAAAGGAATATTTAATACAAAAATACAACAGGGAATGGTAAGCCTACGTTTTCCCACCAGGATAGGTACCTCTTTCCCTGGAAGAAGCTTGGACATTCAAGCTTCAGTAACTTAGGGGTCTACTCAGAAGAGAGGCTGGCCAGATGGGGACAACCATGATGAAGGCATGTAGATGGGGCACTGACTCTGTAAATTACAGCTAAGTTCATGACTAGTTGTGCTTTTCTGGGAAGCAATAGTCAAGGGGATCATAAACTATCTGAGTCAAATGACCTTCATTGTATCTCAGTCTGATCCCCTTATTTTATAGGTAAGGAAACTGAGGTTTAGAAAGCAGAAGGGATTCTCTCAATCACACTGCAGATCTGTTCCCAAGCCAGAAATTCGACGCTATATCTCATAAGACATCATACAATGCTCTTATACAATACATGCACCTTTATTATTTGGCCTAATATTCACTCAAGTATTTGCTCATTCATCCGATCATCAAACATCGCTTGAGTTTCCATTGTGTGTTAAACATGATAAGAAACTCAGCAGAATTGATGGAAGAAAATGATACAGATTGAACTTAATAAGATTTATGACACACAGGAGCCTGAGTGAGGGAAAGGAGGTCATGAAGGAAGGTTCCGTAGAAGACATAAGATATTTGAGCTATGTGTTGAAGGCTGAATGGGCATTACCCAGGTGAATAAGGATGTAAGAGAGGTAAATGCTGAGGGCAGAGGCAGCAGAATGCAAAAGTCAGAGAGAGAAAGTTCTAAATGGAAAACATATGTAGGAGTGTATAGGTAGAACACAGTAAAATAAAATAGGGCTGAAGAAGTATGTTTGAAATTCAATCAATATTTCAAATATAATAATAGGGCTGAAGTAAAATAGGGCTGAAGAAGTGTTTGAAAGGGTAGCAGGGGTAGTAGTAATAGTAGATGAGCGCCTCACACACAAAAAATCTTTGTTCAAATAAGAAATTACTTCACATTGGTTTATTCTTGTCAGTGTTTACTTCCTCCCAACACAAAGAGACTGGACTTCATCCTGTAAGTAATGTGAGCCAATTAAAGGATTTAACGCAGGCAATTATCAAATTTATATTTTAAAGATCTACACAGTAAGATGAAAGATTTCTGGGGGATGAAGTCAGGGAGGCCAGATGTAATGCTCCTATGTTAACACAGAAAGAAATAATAAAACAGAGCAGAAATGGAGAGGAAGATAAATTAGAAAGAGCTTAATGAGATATAACTGGTGTAGGATTTTGGAATTAGGGTGGGAGGGAGGGTAGGAAGTAATCTCCCGACTTCTGGCTTGGCTGATGTGTTTCGCCAAGGCAGAAAAGAGGTTAGGTAGGAAGATAAGAACTTTGGGGAATGTTGAAGAAAGGATGATGAATTCAATACATAAACTGGGCAACTGGCTGTAGAAGGCTGGATCTTAGGAACATCATTTGGGCTGAAAATCATATTTTAGGAACCATGAGTGTAAAAGAGACAATACTGGTTGCAGGAGAGACGCCACTGGAATCTGCTGGATTACAGGAACATTTGGAGAAGAAAAAGAGAAGCAGACGGCCATCATGGACCCAGTAGAGGGAGCAGTCAGAAAGGGTGGAGGGAAAATAAGCAAAGTACTTCCAGAAGACAGAGTGTTCAGAATTGCAAGATTATTTCATAGTGAAACCCATGAAGATGAGAATCTTAACTTTTTCTTTTAATTTGACAGCTGCAAGGTCACAGGAGACTTTGTTGGAAGGAGTTTCAGATGAATGATGGCAAGATGAAGCCAGGCAGTGGCAGGCGGGGGAGGGAATGGAGGAGGAGGAAGGGAGGTCCTAGGAACAGCTTCTCTTGCAGGAAGCTGGGAGGGAATGGAATCTATTGGGGGTGGTGCCAGCCAGGAAGCCAAGAAGGCCAGTCAATTAAAGTCTTCAGGTGTATGACTAGAATTTCATTAGGAGAACTCACCCACCATTTGGGGATGCTAGGTAGACACTTCTGCCAGTGTCTGTATGTACAAGTGCTCAGAAATAAAAATGAGGCAAGAGCCACACTGGAATTGCATGAAGATTGCTGTAGAACTGTCTTAGATACACCAATCATTTTTTTTTAAAGGTAGACAGTTTATTTATTTTTATTACTGAAGTATAGTTGACATATGATGTTATATTAGTTTCAGGTGTACAACATAGTAATTCAACATTCTATACATTACTCAATGCTCATCATGGTAAGGGCAGTCCCCATCTGTCACCATACAATGTTACTACAATATTATTAACTGTATTCCCACTGCTGTACTTTTCATCTTTGTGAGTTATTTATTTTATAACTGGAAGTGTGTAACTCTCAACTCCCTTCATCTGTTTCACCCATCACCCACCCTCTTTCCTTCTGGCCAACCATCAGTCTGTTCTTTGTTTTTATGACTCTGGCTTTTTGTTTGTTCATTCGTTTTGCTTTTTAGATTCCACACGTAAGTGAAATCACATGGTATTTGTCGGTCTTTGACTTATTTCATTTAGCATAAGACCCTTTAGGTCTATCCATATTGATGTAAATGACAAGACTGCATTATTTTATGGCCAAGTAATATCCTATTACACACACACATACACACACACACACCCCACCTTCTTTATCCATTCATCAGTCAATGGACACCAGGGTTGCTTCCATATCTTAGCTATTATAAATAATACTGCAATAAACACAGGGGTGCATATATCTTTTCAAGCTAGTGTTTTTGCTTTCTTTGTATAAATACTCCGTAGTGGAATTGCTGGGTTGTAGGTAGTTCCATGTTTAATTTTTAAGGAAACTCCATACTGTTTTCCACAGTGGTTACACTACTTTACGTTCCCACTAATAGTATATGAGGGTTTCCTTTCCTCTACATCTTTGCCAACACTTGTTGCTTTTGTCTTATAGACAATAGTCATTTGACTGGCATAAGGTAGTATCTCCCTGCAGTTTTGATTTGCATTTCCATGATGATGAGTGATGTTGAGTTTCTTCTCATGTGTTTGTTGGCCATCTGGATGTCTTCTTCAGAAAAATGTCTTATTCACATCCTCTGCCCATTTTTAATCAGATTATCGGGGGTTTTTTGGATGTTCAGTTGTATAAATTCTTTATATATTTTGGATATTAACCCCTTATTGGATATATCATTGGAAAATATTTTCTCCCAGTCAGTAGATTGTCTTTTCATTTTCTTGATGGTTTCCTTTGCTGTGCAAAAGCTTTTTTTTTTAATCTTGGTGTAGTTTATTTTTGCTTTTATTTCCCTTGCCTGAAGAGACATATCCACAAATATGTCACTAAGGCTGATGTCTAAGAGGTGACTGGCTATGTTTTCTATTAGTAGTTTTAAGGGTTCATGTCTTACATTTAGGTCTCTAATTCATTTTGAATTTATTTTTATGTATGAAGTAAGAATGTAATCCAGTTTCATTCTTTGCATGTAGCTGTCCAGTTTTCCCAACAAATTTTATTGAAGAGACTGTATTTTCCCTGTAAGGACCTATTTAACCAGAGGCTTCCATCCCATTGTTGTTTAACCCTTAAACTGTCCCTGCTCCCCTTCCCCCAGGGAATTTACTTAAAAACAAGTCCTGGAAACCAGCCTCAGGTAACAAAGCACAGATACAAGGATGGGTCAGGCCAGATGGAGACATCCGACCAGTGGGGGGTTGAATACTGTCTCCCTAGCTACCAAGGAGTATGGGCCCCGCCCTTTGGGAGCCTTTTGGGCGCCAATCCTAACCAAGGTGATAGGCTGGGTCAAATGTCTACTATAGGGTAAATTGTAATTCAATTGGTCACCTAGCATCACTGTGCAGCTTTCTCTGTGTGTTACAATTTCATTGGCCACCTGTGCGTGGCCAGGCCCAACCGCATGGCCTTTGCCCTTAAAAGCTAGTCCATAAAGGAGAGCGGGGTCGCCCTCTCTGTAAGAGGTGTGGCCCTGGCCAGTCAGTTGGATTCTTGATGCTTTGCGGAAATAAAGCTTAGCTTGATCTTCGCTTTGTATCAGTCTCGCTCCTTTAATCACGGACCCATTACTGGGGCACAACATTCCCCATTGTATATTTTTGCCTTCTTTGTGTTGATTCACTGACCACATAAGGGTGGGTTTATTTCTGGGCTCCACTGATCTATGTGTCTTTGGGGTATATGTGTGTGCGTGTATGTGTGCATGTGTGTGCCAGTATCACACTGTTTTGATTACTACAGGTTTGTAATATATCTTAAAATTTGGGATTGTGATACCTCCAGTTTTGTTCTTCTTTCTCAAGATCGTTTTGGCTATTTGGGGTCTTTTGTGGTTCCATACAAATTATAGGATTATTTGATGTAGTTGTGTGAAAAATGCTACCGGTTTTTTGACAGAAATTGGATTGAATCTATAGATGGCTTTGGGTAGTACGAACATTAATTCTTCTAATCCCTGAGCATTTGTTTGGGTTGTCTTCAATTTCTTTTATTAATATCTTATAGTTTTCAGAGTATAAGTCTTTCACCTCTCCGGTTAGTTTTTTTATTTTTTTAAAGATTTTATTTATTTATTTGACAGAGATCACAAGTAGACAGAGAGGCAGGCAGAGAGAGAGTGGGGGGGGGCAGGCTCCCAGCTGAGCAGAGAGCCCAATGCAGGGCTTGATCCCAGGACCTTGAGTCATGATCTGAGCCAAAGGCAGAGGCTTAACCCACTAAGCCACCCAGGAACCCACTCTTTGGTTAGTTTAATTGCTAGATATTTATTATATGTTTTGGTGCAATTGTAAATAGGATTGTTTTTCCGGTGGGCAATTTAAAGTCATGAAACTCTTCTGCGAGGTTCAGGCTTGATGTAGTAAATGAGCAAACACTCCAAACTTAGAGAAGAATTAGACAGTCTCCTACTTCATACATATTTCTAGGTTTTCCACATGTGCTGACTTAATTAGGAAAAGTTATTATTTTTTTCCCTTTGCTAGATAATTTATAGCACAAGAATTTTTAAAAATATATTTGACTTTATCTGGTGGACAGCAGAAAGGGAGATTTCAGTACCCTGTTCTGAAGGGAGGAAGAGGCCAGGTCTTTGAGATAAGGGTCCACTCAGAAACCCTATCTCTTGCCTATGTGGGCCACGTCCCAGAATAGACAGCTGTGTTTGCTTTCTGAATTCAAGGTGTTTTTGTTTGTGTGCTTGCTTCTTCCTTCTCTTCCCATCAGGGTAGAGAGTAAAAGCATCCACACCGATGTTTGCTAGTGTTGGAACCATGACCATTAACAAACTATTCTCTTTTGATGCAGTCAAAACTTTAAAAAAATAAGGCTTGAAAAATTCTATTTAAGGAAACTATAAAACCTGAGTCAGGTCAGCCGGCCAGTAACCTGAATAAGGTCTCTGTTGATTCCATCTCTAGGCCATGTTACAGGGAGAGGGCAAAGGTGGGCAGTACCATGCTGACCTTGCAAATATACCTGGGGCCTTCCAGACCACAACTTGACCCCAAAAACATAGAAACGTGACCTAGACTGGCTATCACATCTATTTATCACACTGCATCTCTTCAAGGTGACCTAATGCTAAGTTCTTTCCCTCAAAGGAAATTTTGGTTACTATCATTATTTTGGAAACTAGGAGATACCAACACATCCGGTAGAGGGGACGAAACAAAGCAGACATCTGTGGGACTGGGGTTAATGGGCTGTCTAGCAGGAAGCTCCCTTGCCCTACTTGTTATTCAAATAGCCCTCGGAAGAGTCTACATCTAAAACTTCAGCTCAGTTTCAATTTATGTCTTCCAGCAACCATTAGAAACAACTTAACACTGTTATATTTCCATTATAGACGGTGATGGTAAATTGCACGAGTGAGAGAAGTTGAATGCGGTTCAGTATTCTTTATAAAAATCAGAACAATGTCAGTGAAAGGAGCAAGGTAATTTTCAGTCTCTCCTTTAGCATGAGAGTCTGAGAAATGTGTGGTAGGGGAAATGGACCAGAGAGTCCATGGATTCCTAACAGCACCTGTGGGGATAGGAAGAACCCCTCCATCCCCCAAAAGAGAGGAAGTTTCATTGTCATGTTGTTTGGGCAGTGGTTATTCCAGCAGGAGGCCTGAACTCTGTGGGATCTAGGCTCTGAGCTAATCTTACTTGGCAGGACCCTCAGTTCCTATAGGGAGAGACTCTTATTAGATACCAGGGTGGGATCCAGCAGGATGATGTGCACTGATGTTTCCCTTTTTCAGTGCAGGAGGCAACAGGCTAGTGAGCAGGTAAGAATGGCCCAATTTCCCAGTTCTTCCCCATCTCTCACCTTTGACTGGAGTCACGTAAAACCTTATATGGCTACTGTTTCCAGTTAAGGTGACACCAGATCGAAGCTATTTTTTTCCCCTCCAAGGAAAATAAGTAAGCACAGTACAAAATGTTCTGCCATGAACAGAAGAAGCATGCCAGTGAGAAACCCATATGCTGGGAAGAAAGCAAATTGTACCCTTTGTTATTGGCATTGGCACATTTTGGTTGAATCAAATCACTGTAACTAAAATAAATTATTAATTTGGCACATATTTTGTATTCAGCAAGGAAATGGTTCGATTTGCATTGAACAAAGAATTGCCTTATTCCAGTGCTATGCTAATGAAGTACTACACTTTGCCTTACAAATCATTATTTACCTGTTAATTGGCTCTGGGGAAAAGCAGTTAAAGGTGATAAAAATGGAAAGACTTTCAAAAGACAAGAATAAGAAGTGGTTAGAAGAGAAATAATTTAATTATCCAGGGCCACGGGTTTAAGAACTTCTGTAACCTCAAAATATGAAGATCTCTGCTAACTACACTCAGTGGGCGTAGCCACTGGGACAAGGTTAGTAAACTGTATTTGAAGTTAACTAGCAGCTAAAGTATCAAAGTAAGGCGCGTTGTATTAAAACAACCGGATTAGCGATTGAATTCCGTACAATTACTGCACTGTCTGCGCTCAAGCTCAAGCTTCCTTATGCTGAAGGGTTGACTGTTGTTTGCAGGACAAGGGGCGGAGGAGGAAGGGAAAGAGGCCACCTGCTTCTCAGGACTTGAAGAAACCAAGAGACTCTCTACTTTCCCCCGCTAACAAGTTGAGAGAGACCCTAGGACAGGTGCATGGGGACCTTTGGATGAAAATGTGTGATTTTTGAGATGTGCTCTTTAGTACTTCTGGGCTACACAAAGAACCCTGATACCTGCTTAAATTCTGTTATCATGGCACACTCCCAGAGGAGACCCCGCCCGTATGGTCCCTGGGACACTGGCACCTCATCCACTTCTAGAGGGTATTAAAAACATTACCACAAGGTTTACAATCTCCAAAATGAAAACATAAAAGCGTATTTTCAGCTTGATGAAACCTAGTTTTATTTTGTCTACTACTATCTATTTACCTACGTGTTCTGTTGGAGACTCACGGCGGGGGGGCTGTTTAGCAGGGCAAACAACAGGTACAAACTGCAGCAGAAACCTGCCTTTCAGAGCTCTGCTTGGTGTCCCCTGCGGGCAGCTCCCTCACGGGTCCCCGTCCTCCCGCACCAGGCAGCAACCTGGCTGTTGAAGCCCCTGCAGTGCCAGCTGGCCCTGCTTTCTACAGAAGTGCCTCTTGCTCTGGGAAGTCTCCCATTTCCTCCCCTGTCCTGTCTTCACCAAAGCACTACTGAATCTTTGCCCCTCCACGACACCAATTTCAGCTGACCGCTGCGGTCTGATGACGGCACTCCGTGGCAAGGCACACACAGTGAGGATAGGAGCCATCTTTAGTTGGGGTAATTCTAGACCTTAGGCACAAAGCACCCATTACCTGTGAGAACGTTCCTTGCCAGACAAATAACCTAGAGAAGAAGGAAGGTAAAACCTCACAGTAAGTCCTGGGCTGCTGGTGCAAAGAGAATATCTGGAGGTGCTGTAGCTACTATAGAGCCCTCCAGAGAATTTGTTAGCAATAATTTGGAAGATGAAGCAGGCCACATTCCCCTTTTCTGTCAGTATGAGATGTGAACCATCCCAGCTAATGCCCGGTCTCACAGCTCCCTTGCCCCCAGGCACAGGCCGCCAGTCCTAGAGTCCTCTGCCTTAAACACAGGCAGCCCCCCTTCTTCACCATGTAGAGTTTGTCCCCATGCAATCACTTCTAAGAACTGGACCGTGGAAGTCTCAGGATTCTTCTAGAAAGATGAGGGGTGGGGGGTGAAGTCGTGGAGGGATTGCTTTTGTATTTTTTCCCTCTAGCAGGATATTAAGTAGAGAGAAGGGTTTCCAATTTACCTGAGAGAGTTTCCACCTGAGGTTCTTATCAACACTCTAGATTCCCTGGCCTACAAAATAATATCTACAGAATAGCAATCTCAGAGGGAGATCCGGGGACTCAGTCACTAAGGCCCTGATGATTCTTATCGTCAGACAGATCTGCCATATCCTGACCTGAGGCAATGACAGCATGGGTTTAGGTCACAGACTACTGAGAGGCTGGTGCCCCAGTCCCACTGGAATACTGAGCTAGGACTTCACTTTCCAGGTAAGATATGAAAAGGTGACAGTGAGGTTTACTACAGCAACACCTCCATTTAAAATTCCCATTTTTTTTTTTCAGAATAGTCATTGTAACCTTTCTTTTTTTCAAATTTCATAACTGTGGTTCTGATTCCAAATGCCTGTATTTTACTCTTTAGATTAAGAGCTTTAAAAATAAAAGGAAACATCCTGTATCTTGGCATTTTACAGATAACAAAGGCCTATCACTTCAAGCTGCCTATAAATTTTGTGAAATCAGCTTATTAAACCTGATAATAACATTTTCTTTTGTTTCCTAGCCAGCTGATTCTATGTTAATAGAAAGACCAAACAAAGAATGAATCCAAAAAAGTCTTACAGAGTTCACATTACCGACAGTGTTGTGAAGTTGGGAAAACTCGTAATTTTGAAGTTATAATATAAACATTCAATATGGTAGTGAAAGGTGAGCATTTCTCTCTTTGTGATGAATGTCACTAAACTCATTTGATTAGGGATGAACAGACATGAATACCGTTGATTAGCCTCCTGGTGCATCTTTTAGGATTATGTTGGATTCTACTATATTTTATGAATTTGAATGGGGACCAAATTTAGAAGTGGAGAATTGAAGTTCAGATCAAAACGGACCCAAACTGAAATGTTAGTTAATTAAAAATTAATTTTACTGCATAATATTTAAATTTATTTTATTGAACTGAATTTAATAGATTTCAATCAAGGACTGATTCCACTGAGCGGCATTTGATTGAACTGAATCAAATCACTTTGAATCCTATTCAAATGAATTAGATTTTATTAATTTGAACGGAATTGAAGTGACAGATCCGACGGGAGTTCGTTATTCTGAGCAGTATTAAAGAGAACAGAATAGACCAACGCACTCTATGTTAACTTGGGCCCACCTTCCACAGAGGACATGGCATTTATGGACCCCCTTAGTTACCCTGGCTAATTCCTTCGTACTACGGCCCCAGGAACAAGTGGGACTAGTAATACCAAAGTGATCAGTGCAACCACATGCTATTGCATGTGGATTTAATAATATGCTTTTCTAGTCTTTTCCACCAGAAAAGCCCTGACCAACTACTTTAAATATTTCTTTTCCTCATTATAGAATGAATTTAGAGGGAATTAAACTGGATATCAGGGACTGGATTGAGTACTGGTTATTCCCTTTATTTCATTTTTCGTTAAACACTTTATTTGTTTGTTAAAACATGTCTTACCCCAGGCCCATCATTTATACTGAAATATTCGGTATCTTGTGCCTTGACTTTCATCCAATGATAATAGATGCATTTCAGCACATTTCGTATTTAAAGGACAACTGTAACTTTAACAAGTTAATTTAAACAACTGTAACTTTTAAAATTAGTAGCAAAATAGTGCTTTGCAACTGAAATGGCTACATAATCAAGAATCACCTTTTCAGTGCTGGGGAGGCAATTTGGGGAATGGGGGTGAAAACCCAATTCCCAGTTGAAGCTCCTGAGTTAGCGGAAAGACCATGTTCAATAATTTACAATTATGAAAGTTTTATGCCTTGATATCTAATAGGGCATACACATAACTAGATGGAAAAAATACACACAGGATGTCATAGGAGCAGGCAATGGGTCCTCTAGGTTCAGGCAATGGGTCTTGTAGGATTTTGGAGAAAGAAACAATTACCAAGGATCAAGGGACTGGAGGGTCTCCCTAAGGAGGCAGATCTGAGAGCAGCTTTGATGGAGCCAGGAAACCAGGAGGAAGTATGGAGCATTTCAGCATCTCCTGAATGGCTGTGCCAAGGTATGAGGCCAGAAAACATCTGACATCTTTTCTGGAACTATGGGGTAATCAGGCTGCTGGGAGCAGTGTAGCAAAGCAGAATTTATGGTTGGAGAAATGGTTTTGGGTACTTTCACGTTTTTAGTGAAAGTACTTTAGTTTGCACTTTAGTTTTTAAGTAATGTGGAGTCTAGTTAAAAACTTTTTAGATGTTAAAGGCTGCTTGGGTGGCTCAGTCGGTTAAGAGTCTGACTCTTGATTTCAGCTCAGGTCACGATCTCGGGTCCTGGGGTCGAGCCCGGTGTTGGGCCTGTGCTCAGTGGGGAGTCTGCTTGAGGATTCTCTCTCTCTTCTTCTCCTTCTGCACCCTCCACCCCTATTCACGTGCGCATGCACACACACACTCTCTCTCCCAAATAAATAATAAATAAAATTTTGGATGTTAAAATATTTTACACACAAAAATACAAGTCATATAAACACAAAGTTTAATACCTTTTTACATAGGTATAAAGAATAATAAAAATAGACTTGTGCTTAGTTTACTATCATTGTTATTATGGTACAGGCTCTTTGAATATATCACACTTTATTAATTCTAATATTAATCAACACTGGGCTGTATCTAGTTTTTTGCTATTTCAACATGCTTTGTGAAAATGCCTAAGAGTTTTGAGAATGATCCTATTGTGCCATTGTTAGGTCATACGGTTTGTGCAGTTTGAAATTGTTCATCCAAAGCCCTTGCATGAATGCAGAATCCTACCAGCAGTACATAAAACTTTAAAATCCTTGACAATCCTTGGTATTATGCTGTTAACTTGTGACAAGTGGTGAGTGACAAAGAGTACATTTTTTTGGTTTTAGTTATACTTCACTGATTACGTCTAAGATTGTTTGCCTTTCCAAGTTTATTCATTTAGCTTTCCTTCTTTAAAAAAATCTGTTCATATTTTTTGCCCATTTTCTTATTGGATTTTTTTTGTGTGTTTTATTGACTTGTAGAAAATGCTAGGAAGATAATTTCTTAATAATTGTAATAATGTAAATTTTACTTTTTCTTTTAAAGATTTTATTTATTTTATTTATTTTAGAGAGAGTGCAAGCAGGGACAGAAGGAGAGGGAGAGAGTCAAGCAGACTCCACATTGACCATGGAGCCCGAGGTAGGGCTCAGTCTCACGACCCTGATATCATGACCTGAGCTGAAATCAAGAGTTGGATGCTTAACTGACTGAGCCACTCGGAGACCCTGTAAATTTTACTTTTTTGGTGCTTTTAATGAGGAAACATTCTTAATTTTATTTTTTTAGGTGAAGTTAACATTTCCTTATTTATTTATTGCCCTGATATAATAAAAAATTTTTTGTCTACTTTTAAATTATTTATTGTTTTTATTTTTTATTATTTATATTATTATTTATTGCTTTTATTTATTAATTGTTATTATTATTATTATCTACTTTATTATTATTATTTATTGCCCTGATACAATAAAAATATTTTTGTCTACTTTTTTTATGAAGATCTTAAAGCTTTACCATTTGTATTTATTTATTTTTAATTTTTATTTTTATTTTGTAAAGTAAGCTCTACACCCAACATGGGGCTAACATTCACAAGCCTGAGATCAAGAGTCGTACACTCTACTGACTGAGCCAGCCAGGCACTCACTGTTTACCCATTCCATTTAGTTCTTTAAATCACCTGGAATTAATTTTTGTTAGTGATATAATATGGGGATCCGATATGATTTCTTTTCTTAACTTTGTATTCAGAAGAGGCAAGTCATGGGGACGGAACCCAGACTGGTGGTTGCCAGTGGCCAGGGAAGAGAAATGGGCAGCAGCTGCTTAGTGGACGTCCCCTTGGGGATGATGACAACCGCTGGCAAGCAGACGCAGGTAGTGATTGTCTGACACTGCGAACGCACTGAACACCACAGAAATGCTCACTTACTGTGCCACTAAAGAGTTTCAACTCCATCAAAAAGAAAAAGAAAAAGAAAAAGAAATTCCAGGCAGGACTTTAAACTGAATGACTCTGAATCACTAGATAAATTGGTGAGAAATTTACAAACTTACAAGATGCACTTACCCTATTTACTATCATGATAAATCTGTCCATTTAGATGTTTTTAAACATTTTTCAGTAAACTTTGTAATTTTCTTGGTAAAGAGCTTTCACATATTTGTTAGATTTATTCATAAATGGCAGGCTTTTAAACATAAAATAGTCTAACACTTTGTGCTATTTTGTATGGAGATACAATTGAATTTTTTATGTTGATATTACATCCAGAAACTTGTTAAACTCTCTTATTAGTTCAACTAATTAATCCATTGGTACTTTTACTTTTCCCAAGCGTACCTTTTTATTTATGAATAATGTTAAGTTTGTTTCTTCCTTTCTAGTCTATGTCTCTTTTTAACTTCTTTCCTGTTTTAATGGTTATGACCTACTGCTCGACGTTAAACTATATTGGTGATGAGGGTTTCCCCTATGTTTACTGATTTTATGGAAAATGCTTTTAATGTTTAACCATTAAGTGCAATGTTGCTGTCACCTTTATTTTATTTTTTTCTTTTTAAAGATTTTATTTATTTATTTGACAGACAAGAGATCATAAGTAGGCAGAGAGGCAGGCAGAGTGGGGGAGGGGGAAGCAGGCTCCCCACGGAGCAGAGAGCCTGATGAGGGGCTCAATCCCAGGACCCTGGGATCATGCCCTGAGCCGAAGGCAGAGGCTTTAACCTACTGAGCCACCCAGGTGCCCCTTGCTGTCACCTTTAAAAAAAACATTTCATCTTTTTGTTTAAGCAAGTTCCCCTTCCATTTCCTATTTGCTAATTTTTTTTAACATCATATTTAGTTTTATTCAATGCTTTGTCTGCATTGAATGAGATGATAATATGTTTCCCCCCTTTTAGTTGTTAACGTGGTAAACTGCATTTATAGATATCTTTTCAATGATGGTACTTATAAAATAATCAACTTTGTTGAGATAAATCACTATTTATATATATATATTGAATTCTTTGCTCATTTGTTTTGGATTTTTGCTACTATGTTCATGAATGACATTGGCCTGACATTTCTCCATGTTGTATTATCACTATGCTTTGGTATCAAGTTAATACTGGCTTCAAAGAATGGTTTGAGCACTGTGTAAGGTTGGAATTGTTCCAGGATGCATGGTTGGCTCACTTGGTTAAGCGTCTTCAGCTCAGGTCAATGATCCTAGGGTTCTGGATGGAGCCCCGCACTGGGACCCTTGCCAAGCAGGGAGCCTGCTTCATCCTCTGCTTGCCACTCCTCCTGCTTGTGCTCTCTCTCTGACAAATAAGTAAAATATTAATAAAAAAAAAAGATTGGAATCATTCCTAAATTATCCGAGGCTAATAAAACTTAATGTCTTTGTTATAAGATCATATCCATTTATATTTCTGTTCTTGCATATCTGCTGTACTGATTTATGTGCTGTATTTTCTATGATTTTGTCTTACATCTAAACATTTAAATATATTGGTAAAGAGTTGTATTTATGTCCCCCTTTAGTGTTTCTGTTTAGTGTCCTTTCTTCTGAAGTCTACTTAGAAGTTTATAGATTTTATTAATCTTTTTAAAGAACTGACTTTGTTGATATTTTAAGATTTAGGAGCGTGGAGCCCGATGTAGGGCTTGATCTCACGACCCCAAGATCACGACCTGAGCTGAAATCAAGAGTCGGACACTTAACTGACTGAGATACCCTGGTGCCCCTGTTGATCCTTTTTGTATGTTTGACTTATAGTTCATCAGTTCCTACTTTTATATTTATTTTGTCTGTTCTACTTTCTTTAGATGTAGTCTTGAGTTCTTTGTCTAATTTTCAAGGTAGATGCTTAGCTCAATAGTTTTTAGCCTTATTTTTTAATGAATGCATTCAGGGCTATCAATTCTATCAAAATATCATTTAGGAATATTTCTTATATTTTGGATGGTATTGTAACTTTCATTGAGCAGTATATATTATCTAATCTTGATTATTAATTCTTCTGTGACTCAGAGATTATTTACAAATGTCTTATAAAATTTCTAATTGTAAGTTTCACTTCATGCTGTCACGTTTTAAAAATGTCTTTTTAGTTGATTTTTAAAATTTAATATGATCTTGGTCAGAGAAGAGCATTTACATAATACCATTATGTAATAAAATTTGTTGAGATTTGTTTTACAGGGTTCAGTGTGTGGTTAATATTAAAAAATTCCTTACCGGTACTTGAGAAAAATTTATTCTCTAATTGTTCTATATGTGCTCATTAACTCATACTTGTTGGTTATGCTCATTAATCCTATCTGTGTTGCCTAATAGGTTGCCAACAGCTACATGCAGCTACTAAAATTCAAATGAATTACAATTATATAAAATCAAAATTTCGTTTCTCAGTCACCTAGCTATCTGTAGTAGGGGCTATCACACTGGACAGCAAACGTTTTTGTCACCTCAGAAAGTTCTTTTGAAGATGCTGCTCTATATACTTAATAATTTAAAAATTTTCCTGATCTGTAGTTACTCTTGTTTGTCTAAAAATGTCTTTATTTAGACTCTATTCATAATAGATGGTTTTCTGGCAGGTATTTTCAAGGGTGATGGTTATGTTCCCACTAAAGTTTGAGAATATTCCAGTGGCTGTAGGTTTCCACTGTGAAGAAGTCAATGGTCAGGTCAGCTTAATATCTATTCTTTCTATGGGTGATCTGTATTTTCTTTCTGTCTAGTGGGGCATTTTCCTCACTCTTGTTTGCATACATTGTGACTTCTTAATGTGAAATCTGCATATTTTCTTCCGTTCTGGTGAATTCTTAGCTAATATGCCCCAAATAGGGTTTTGACTCCTTTTACTTTCTTCTTCCAGAACTCCAACTGGATATGTACTAGATGTTATTGATCTCATTTTCTTGCTTTTAATCTCTTTTTCACATTTAACAATTCTTTGCCTCCCTGGGCAGATTTTTTGGAAATTTCCTTCAGAATCTGTTTTTCTTTTCACTCTTCTCACTTCAGCTGAGTAGAAACTGCTACTTAACTCTGCCATGATGCTTTTAATTTTTATTTTGATGACATTTTGATTTCTACAACTTTATTTGGTTCTTTTTCAAATGACCCTTCTCGTTTTTGTTAGCATCTTCCTTAATCATACTTTCTATTTCTCCTTAAAAGAGCCAACGTGGTCAGTCTTTTAATTTTGTTCCTTTCTTTTAATATTGCATTGGCCAGTCTGGAGCTTTTGTCTCTCCCTATAAACTTTAGAATCAGTTTGTTGTTCACAAAATAACTTACTGGGATTTTGAATGGGATTGCTTTGAATTTATAAATAAAGTTGAGAAGAACTTAAAAAAAAAGCCAACCTGATCTAATAATTTCAGATCTTAAGGTTCTGCAGGGCTGAAAATGCTATTAGTTATTTCTATATTCTCACAATTATGGTATCTTGTTTCCCCACAGTCTTCATGGTTATTATTTCCCTTTGGGATGATGTTCCTTGGAAATGTCTCTGTGGGAATTTACCAAGACCCACTGAAGTTGTGCCCTCTCAGATGGCTTCCATTTGCTTTTCTCAGCTACCTGGGGATATCACCAAGCTGGGGCTTCTTTAGAATATATTCTCAGTTTGATTTTTTCCCCCAACCATACAAACAGCGTGACGTGTCCCTGTAAACATGTGTCAGAACCGGCTTTCTGTTTCACGTAACATCAAGTGATAATCTCTTTCTCTTTCTCTTTACCCCAAACCGAAGCACGGACAGTGAAAATTCCTATGCTCTCTCCTTTGGCAGGGTGGGTCTTCAGTTTTTTAATTTTTAGTTTAATCCCCCCTCCCCGCAAGTCTTGACCTGTGAAATCCATTTCCCATAAAGGGATGTTTGATACTCATTGCCTGGCCTGGTCCCGTCTTCCTCCACCATCATGGAAACTGAATCCATAGGTTGCAAGGAACTGGCAGAAGCCCCGGGGCCAGCTTCTGGCTTTTTAGCATACATTCATGCTGCTGGTCCACGGTTTTGCTTCATTTTCGGCCCCTAAGGATCTTCCTCACTTTCACGCAAGCTCAATTACACATTTCAAAGGGTTTTTAAAAGTCTTTTTTCACGCATTTTAAAATGTTTACGGGGGAGGGCTTTTCTGATACCTAGGCAGCCTTAATCCTGTGGTGGAAGTCTGTTACCATGGTTTTAAAGCGAGTGGGAAGCATGACCAATGTTATGTTCTGGAGATCCTACGAGTGGGGCAATCAAGACTTGAAGTCCCATGGACACGGTGTGTTACATAACGGAGGCAGAGGTAAATCTGCTGTAAAAGGAAGGCAGTGGGATCTGGGGACCAGTTGGAACAGTTGGTGGTGACTCCTTGGTTTAAGATTAAGGAAATAGGAACACTTTGAAAGACATTTTTATTTCAGAGGAGGGTGCTGGTTCGGGGAAAAGAGGCTCAGTTTGATTTTCCATGGGGTGCATTTAAGGTGGTGATGGGGCTGGTTCTACCTGCTCAGGTGTGATTCAGGAACATTTGTGAGGTGCTACCTGAATTTAGTGCCCCGGGGACAGGGACCATCAGCCCTGCAATGTACAAGCTAGTCCTGTACAACAAACTGTCTCACCCCAGAGGTCAATCGTCCCCTGGTAGAGAAGCCCTCTAATATAGCAACTGTGAGGATAGACAGGAGATAAGACTGTGACTTCAAGAGAGAGATCGGAGCCTGTATTGTCCATCTGTGAACCATCTCATAGTGATCACAGAGTCTGAGAGAGGGAATCCGTACGTAGAATGGGGCGAGAGGCCAGCTAAGTCCTTGTTTTGTGGTGTGCCCACACCAGCAGATGAGGAAAGACCTGAAAAGTAGTCACCATGAGGAAAGAGAGTCAAGGCATGTGGTGTTTTTTTTCCCCCTTAAATATTGCATTTACTCATTTGAGAGAGCAAGAGAGATGGGGCACAAGAGCATAGCGGGAGACGCAGACTCCCTGCTGAGTGGAGAGCTGGTCGGATGCCAGGGTTGGATCCCAGGACCCTGAGATCATGACCTGAACTGAAGGCAGCTGCCTAACCGACCGAGCCACACAAGTGCGCCAAGGCAATTATGGTTTAAAGAAAAGTTAATTCTCTAAAATCTGGTCTCATTCTCATTCTCATTTTTCCCCATTTTGTGCTAAGCCACAGGTTATGCAGACCTCAGTTACTGCATTCAGCATTCTGTATTACAATGGTTTGATCTGCTCATCCCCCAACAGACAAGAAGCTGGATTTTGTACCTCCATCTTCTAGCAGGGTCCTAGGCACACACATGACCACCGAACGTTCCAGAAAGGTGAAGGATAAAGCTTGAGCGACATCACTGGACTTGAGGATTAGGAGGTCACTGATGGACATGAAGGACAGTCTTCATGTTTCAAGTGCTCCAGCTTCAAGAGGTCAAGGGGATGAAGATGCAGTAAGCAAAGGTGACTGATCAAAATAGGAAAGCCTGGAGAGTGTGAGCAGAGAGACAGGGCAGCCGGAAATCTGAGTGGGACAAAGTGGTCTGTAGGGCAGTAGGGTCTTCAACATAGGTGTGGTCAAATGTCAATTAACAGAGAGGAGTTAAAGGTGAGTTATGGACCAATGCTGATCAAGAATGATAACCACTATGATGACTCTCACTGCTTCTTCCCAGCATACCAGAGCCCGAGTCAGCCTCATATTAACATTGCCAGGGAGAAAGTATCAGGCCGAGTTTCTTAACTCCAGCCCACTCAGAGGAAGACATTACTGGGGGAGTCATAAAAGGACAAGAGGAAAGGATCAATCTTAAAGCCAAGGCATTTTGAACAAATCCTGTCTTCTCAACTGTTTGACAAGTTAAAAAAGAAACAAAACAAAACAGAACAACAACAAAAAACAAACACAACCCTGATTATCCTTGACCTCTAACCCTGCCGTATCTTGAAAAAAAAAAAAAAAAAAAAAAAGCAACCACCCTTAAGCGGCACGTCCCAGGGGGCACATCCACACTTGCTATTCAGCCCTTTCATAGTCACAGGACACCAAGCCAGCAGAGTCACACACTATCCATCCATTACCTGGCCCTTCTCCCAGGGAACTAAGATGCTAAAGCCTTTCTCGATGGCACAGCAGTTAATAAAAGTGGCACAAATTCAAAGTCCTCCAATCTCACAGAAGAGCAGTGAGATGACAAAAAATTCAATAACAGTAAGTGTCAGGTTTTTCAAGTGGGTAAAAGGGATACTTATTTAAACAGTGAAACCTCTAAAATTTGCCCTCATTCTTTATTATTTTTTTTTCTTCTCCTGACAATAAGCGAACTGAACACCCAAAGCCCAGGATAAATGTTCCCTTGTAAGTATTTAACTAAAACTTGTTTTGTTAGCCTGCTGATTAACCTGCCGATATTAAATGAGGCTCTTCAGAGACCATCACATTATGTCAATTAGTCACTTTTTTTCTGGCAAGGCAACTGATTTCAGTTTGATTGTAATGACTAACAGATTATACAATATTCAGATACTCTTTGGTTACTGTTGCCTTGCAGGCCTAGGTGAGTAAATTTATTAAGATGTCTATTAGGAAGTCAAAGGCAAAGTAGCAAAGCCACCTGCCCCTCCCATTTAAATTGTTCATTTTCTTTATAACCGGCCTCAATACACTGTCCCACTTTTTATTAAACATCAACTCCTCTACTGCTAACCCCTTGCTTGTTGCAGAGCTTTTTGTCCCTTCTGGAACTCTTCTCCCTTCCCTGCTCACGCTTTGTCTTCTTCAAGTTTCAACTTAAATGTCACCTCTCTGGAGATGATGTCCTGGACTACTGAACAGCAGCCCCGTGAGAGCAGTGACGATGACATTCCACGACTATTACATCCTCCGGTCTTAGCCTAACACAACATATTCTTGCTGAACTTATACATGGCAACTATTTTTGCCCATGGACACTGTAGAGATGTCCAAAGTAGTTCTGAGCCCATCGCTGAACTTTTAATGCAAGGCAACCCCAGACATCCAAGCCGGACGCAGCATCTCCCTGCTCTCATCTCAGTAGAAGGCGGAGTCTTGCACCATCTCTTACTGCTCATTTTTTTTTTTTAAGATTTTATTTATTTATTTGACAGAGAGAGAGAGAGAGAGAGAGATCACATGTAGGCAGAGAGGCAGGCAGAGAGAGAGGGAAAAGCAGGTTGCCTGCTGACCAGAGAGCCCAATGCAGGACTCAATCTCAGGACCCTGAGATCACGACCCAAGCTGAAGGCAGAGGCTTAACCCACCGAGCCACCCAGGCGCGCCTAACTGCTCATGTCTTATGAGTCACCTGCTCCATCACTCTTCCTTCTCAGGATGCTTCGAGCCCCTGCCCATTTTTCTGATTCAGCCTGTCCTCCCCATGCCGATGCATCACATGGCTCATCTTCCCTAATGAAAGTTTTTCCTGTAGCTCCTGCTGCCTCAATACCAAATCTCACCCCCAAACCTTTTATAACAAGGGCTCTGCTTGCTGCTGGGGCCTTACCTCGTGCTGACACATCCCGACCTCTGGACACACAGAACGGGTCTTGGTTCCCAGAGTAGGTCCTGCTTCCCCATATCTCCATGTTTTGGCTCAGGCTGGGCTCATGGCCAGGGCTCTGTGGGGACCTTCAGGTCCAGTGTCTCTTTCTTTGGGAGACTCATACCCGTTCTATTCTCCCTCACCAACCCAACCCAGATTAAGTGACCTGCACTTTATTTAAGAAACAGCAAGCATTTATTGATGGCCTATTACGGGCTAGATACCCGGGACGTACAGTGATAAACCAAAAAGGTCCCTCCGTTCTTAGCTGTTTGCAGCCCGGTTCAGGCTCGGCAGATGGGGCACAGATGGACCATTGTATTACAGAGGGCCAAGCTGTGAAGGATCTCTTTTGTAAGACCCCTTTGTACCCTGTGCGTACTGCCCCCACTCCCGCCCCCCTCCCCACTCCCGGCCAGCAAGAGCCCAGATCAGGGGGTCTTGTTCTTGTCTCTAGGTGTGTCTTCCAGCCTGGCCTGTGCACTCTCTAGGGGTAGGGCTGTAGCTTCCTCCTCTCTGCATTTCCCTCACTCTGTCTGTGTCTGGGGTGCTCCAGGCTTCCAGGACTGTTGGTGGACAGAAGGGATGACCGAGTAGCTGCTGGAGCGAAATGACTGATGGCTGAGCCGGTCCCACTGCACTAAATGGCTTCCTTGTGTCCATGTCTGTACCTTCAGACAGGAGCCATCTCCAAGGGTTGATCAGGCAGCGGCAACCCTCCGCTCACCGCCTACCGGGCAGCTCCTCTCACTAAGAACAGAAGTGGACGTCTTACCACATTCCCTGTGACTTGCACCCCTGCCCACCTGGGCTCCCTGCTCTAATTTCATCCGCTTCCCTCCTCCCCTGCTCACGCTGCTCTGGGTGCGGTGCCCACTGCTGATCCTGAAACACCCACCACCCTCCCACCTCAGGAGCTTTGCAGGTGACATTTACATCCCTAACATCCCCTCGCCTTCCAATGTTGCTCAAATGTCACCTCTTAATAACCTACCTAAAATGGCACTTTCCTTTCCCCGACCCTGCCCTACTTACTCCCCAGCATTGATTATTTCCGGCTATGCTACACACTGCTGTGTTTGCTGCTTATTTTTGTTCTCCCCCTCTGATCCCACTGCAGTTTGAGATCCATTACGGCTCAGCTCTTGCGACTGATGACTGATAAGTAGTGCCTGCTCATAGTAGGTGCTCAATAAATATTTTTCAACTACATGAATGTAACTCTTTATTTCTATGTCCCTTTTTCTTATCCAAACAAATAAAAAAGGAGAAAAAGAAAAGAGAACAAAATTAAGAAAGCATACATATATTCTGGATTCTGGTGTTGGGGGATTTCACAACTTGCTTTTGTTGTTTTTACTTTCACTATTCTTTGCGGTATCCATTGTTAGTCGATTTCGCCGGTGGCAACTTCATTCTACCTGAGACAGTTTCTCGGGCCTCCAATGATCCGAGAAATACTGCAATTTGTCTCTGAAAAGTGATAGCGATTATGGCATCTATGGAGCCATCTCTGACCACAGACTTGCAGTCAGCACTGGTGTTCCTAACTACATTTATCTTTTGATCAGCCTCATCCGTTGCAATAATCCTATTTGCAAACCTTGTATCACATCTTCACTCTGTATCATATCCCTGTTCTCTTCTTAGCAATGCTGGAGTCAAACTTTAATGCTGAATCTAGTTTCTCAGGTAGCTTCATAGCTCACTTATACATTACACTGACTTTTAAAACCAATGTTAGACTGGGGACTTGTTTTGACAGATGTCACAGACTATGACTGTACGGGTTGGCTTGAAGGGGAAGAGCGGGAACAGACCCAGCCCTCAGCACGCTCATTAGGCTGGATGAGTCTAACTGGTCTGCAGAGAAGGGACCATATTCTGAGTCACGCCAGGCTCCCTATATTCTGGGAGACCCTGGTATAGCCCGCTGTCAATGGCAAATCAGCACAATTTTCTACATCTGCTAGAGCTGTCATGCTGTACACACACCAACATTCAGTATCATGACCTGAGGACAGACAATTTTGCCAAAACAAGAGATAAATGTCAGTTGTGTACAGTCTATTATATTTACAAAGGCAGGCAAATCTTAAGCAAACAAAAGACTATGGAATATATTTGTTGAAACAAAGAGCTTTCTATTGCATTGTTCATTCATCTACGGGGATCCTGGATTTCCTGGGTTCTATCCTCTATTCTCTATGCCTTTTAGGGTTAGAGCAATGTCTAGCGAAGGCTGCTACCCTGACAGCCCCGAGGAGAGCGCAGAGACCCGTGGGATAAGGCAGGTGAACTGGGGGTAGTACTACTCCATTGTAGCCGCGCTCATAATCCCAGGCTTTACCACGCCTTCCCCACCTGCACCTCAGTCCTGGTAGGTCGCGGTAACGTCTCCAGCAGAACATACAGAGATCCATAAGAGCGACGGGGAGAAGCCCAGAGCCTCTCGCGACAGAGCTCTGTTGTAACTGTGGCATGGAGACTGGTGGCGAAGCATCACCCCATCTAGAAGCAGCTGATTCAGACACCTGCTGCTTGCGAGTGCAGTCCAGAAAATGCTGCCCCCTCCCATTCAGACCTTCAGACCCTACATATTCTAGCAAGTGGAGGCTTACTGGTGAAACAGGGATCACCGAGCAGTGAGCGCGGCGCGGAAGCGTGAGTCAGGAGGAGTGGCCCTGACTTCTCCCTCCCTTATGAGGTTCAGGCTTCATCTCTCCCTTCCCCAGGTTCTCTCCTGCCCTATAACATGGGGCACTGATGTCGATGCTCTCTGCTTCTGGGTGTACTGCTGCACGGGTCTCTGATTTTTCTGTGTATTCAGAGGTGACCTAAGTAGTTTACGTGGCAGCACCGTCCTTTCTGTAAGTTTCACAGCTGTAGCAACATGACTCACTTGTTCCCACTACCGAAAATATGCTTTCCCTTTCTCTGCCAGATTTATTACTACTTATTCTTTACATCTAAACATTGTCTTCCCATTCAAGTTCTCTCCGAGTCTCCTAAGCAAAAGGAGGTGCATTTATTTATTTGACAGAGAGAGACACAGCGAGAGAGGGAACGCAAGCAGGGGGAGTGGGAGAGGGAGAAGCAGGCTTCCCACTGAGCAGGGAGCCCAATGTGGGGCTCGATCCCAGGACCCTGGGATCTTAACCTGAGCCAAAGGCAGATGCCCAACGACTGAGCCACCCAGGCACCCCAGGAGGTGCATTTTCATTGAAACATTTGTGCAGCCCACCATAGCCCGTATGCTACTCAGTTATCATCTCCATCCATGTTGACCTCCTTCTAAGACTGCACGCGTCCTGAGGTCAGGGGCCATCTCGCTTTATCTTCCTGTCTCTGCCTCTGCTACGTTTCACAGTTATCATTTAGTACACACTAAGTGTCTACACGAATCCAAACCCACAGCTGCAGCACAGGGTTGTGGAAATGCTGCCACCACGCACGTCCAGCCCACCTCCCCGCCCGCACTGCAGGCTTGCATTTCTCTCTCTCAACCTGTCTCCAACTGAACGCCGGCTGATTTCATTCAAATACACGCATCCACGTGTGTTTGTGGTCTAAGGAGTGTCATGGTCACTCTTCTGCGACCGAACTTGTGTTATTTCACAGAGAAGTAGAGGCGATCAGAGAGAATGTCTGCAGCTTTCTGTGACCAACAGGTAAACCCGTCTGCACGGGTACCGCCCTCTAAAATTTCTCTGACCTCCACCCTCTCCACTGTCTTACATGGGGTCCCATGTAAGGTCCCAGGAGCTGTGCCCCATTACTCCTTCTCTCTACTTCTTGTACAGCAAACCTTTGGCATTGAAAAGTTTCTAAAAGGGTTGCCTGTCTCGGATGTGCCTGTTTCCTCTCGTCCTGCTCCCTTCTGGGCGGATTCTTCTCTGATCAGCCTGTTCAGAGGCCATGGGAAGACCACCGCTCCCTCTGCCGTCTCATTAGTCTCATTATAGCCAATGGGCCTCCTGCATGCTTCGCTTTACCAGCTGCCCCGGAGCGTTTTTCTGCTCAGCAGCGCCACCCTCAGTCTCAAAGCGATCATTACATGGATGTCAGGAGTTCGGATTTCTCCGGGTCCTGATGGCTCCTCCTTCTCCAGTTGCTGTTTCCGACTCTGGGTCGCCTTAATGTGTTTTGCTCCAACAATTCAATGGGGGTGTTCTCCACACCTCTCCTCCTGCTCTCTGTGCAACCTCACCTGCACCCAGGCCTTCCACAGGCACATGCCTTGGTGGGGCTTATGTTTAAGCCAGCTCTCTCCTCTGAGATCCAAGCATAATACATCCAACTCTATTTCACGCCCTCACTTGGACAAGTCCAATTAGGTCACCAACTCAAATGCAGGTAAGAATCAGGATCCTCTCATCTCAATCTGGTCCTCTTTTAGGATTTTGGGTCTCTGCTAATGACCCACCGCCCACCCCGTCTTGCTATATGATTCAGGGAGACTGACTGTGCATAAAATCTTGCGTCCTGTTTCTTTTGCCCGTGAGGGCACCTGGGCTTGGGAGCAGCCGCCTGCCTGTGCAGGGACAAATGGGACCTAGAGAAGAGGGGAGTCCAGCCCTGTAGCCGGCAAGTGCGACCGCTTTCTGAAGAATGCCCTCTTCTTCGGAGCGGAAAGGCCAGAGGAAACAGTAAGGCTGTGGGAGAGAAAGCGTTTGCTCCCATCTGCGAGAGGAAGGCTGGAGAACGGGATCTCATCACCACTGCTTTTTCTACGTTTAAACTTCATTTTTCACACTGTGTTTAGACAGCAGGCACTGGCTCTTCCGGGGACTGTCATTACCCACCTAAGGAAACACACACTTAAGAAAGACCCAGTGTCGGTGTGTCACAATGGGGATAATGTCCCCCCAAACAGCTCTACCCTCGGTCCCTCCTCCTGGATGACCACCACAGAGAGTTCGGAAATGGGCAAAACACCCCATTCTGCTGCTGTATTTTTCTGTTTAGTCCAGAGCACGCGTTTGTCTCCAGTATCACTCGTCTCAGTAATGCATGGTTTCAAAGACACAATTTCATGCAGATGCAGAAGCAACAGAACAACAAAATCAAAGCTCGTCTTGCCATCAGTCTTTTGATTAAAGTGCCCTTTCCAGAGAGGTAAACACAACGCTTCTCTCAGCCCCTACGTGAACTTACTGCACAGCTAAATTGCTGCATTTTTATTGCGGGACCATGCCTGCCCTTGCTTAAAATTGTTCTGACCTTTGGATGAGCACATATTAAAAAAAAAAAAAAAAAAAGTCCTCTCTTTCTCCAGAATTAGTAAGCCTTAATAAAACCAGAAGGCAAGTTTGTCATATCTGAATGGCGCCTGGCGGAAAGGCAGCAAATATTCTCTTGACAACTTCATTTTGTTCCTCGCAAGAGCTGGTTTGCCACCCTGAGTTTGAGTCCCAACCCAGTGCAGATGACGCTTTCCTTGTCAGGACTCGGAGTCCAGATGGCAGCTCCTCCGGCCAGTGGTGGAGGCCTTGTTTTCCTACACAAAGTCACATCCCGGGGGTGTCGTTCACTCTGGGAAAGGAACTGTCACAAATCCCCGAGTATATCAATTTGCTACTTTGCAAGCTGAAAGCACTTAAAAATTACCACATGCAGAAATGCACCAGATATCTCAGTATGGCATCCAAGGATTGTGAAATTACTGCTTCCCAGCACTGAGGTCTCTTCAATAACAAATACAAGCGTGTGCTATTGTGAAACCTTAACGGAGTAAACACCAGTGATCGCAAACCCGTTCAGAACGCAAACTCGAGGGTATTAACAAACATCTAGATTGAGCCCTGTCAGAAGAAACTGGTAGGAATAATATTACATAAAGCATTGAAACTGAGCCTAGAAGCTTCAGTTTGGTAACAATTTATTCAGTAGTATTATGGCCTGTCACCATCAGACTTAAAAGAAAACTATATATAATGTGTATGTTCTCAAAATGATTTGACATATGTTGCTGTATTCTTTCCAGGGTGAAATAAGAGTGATTTAAAAAAGACTCTACAATGATCCTTTCCATATGAAATAAGGAAATATTACAGAGTGATAATAATAGGCTAAGTTGCATTCATTAAACTTCAATAAATTGTTCTCTAGATCTACAGAAGTATTTGCTAAAGAGACAAAAATAAACAAGAGTTTTTCAGAAAAAAAATGGACTAAAGAGTGCCATAAATCTGGACAATAATAAACGTTAACTTCCTTCCAAAGAATAAAAAACATTTTACAAAATAAAATTACCACCAAGTGATTAAAATACAAATCATTAGCGAGGGCAACTGGCTGGAGGGTAGGTCGAAGCAAATACCCACTGTGTTAGGTGCTGGACAGGAGTTAATTTGATGTCCTTGATTTGGAGACAAAATAATAATGAATCTATACCATGTCCAGCTCTGTTGTAGGCATTGAACAAACGTGATCTGAAATAGCTTTAAGAAACAGACTGGGAGATATATATTATCATCCATTTCACAGATGGAGACACTGAGATCCAGAAATGCTCAGTGGGATCGACTCAAAAGTTTAGGCTCTTGAACACCATATAGGAATGTCTCAGAGCTCCTAGAGCAGTCAGGTAGATAAACAAAGGATTATGATGCACTGTGATATGTGTTAACAAAAGAGGCATGCACGAAATTTATTATTAGGATAAGTAATAGCTTTTATCATGTCAAGAAGAAACACCAGGAATGATAATTTTTTGGTGAGAGTTTTCATTACCATATTATTTCTTATAGACCTTGGGCAGATTTTCTAAGCAGTATTAAGAAAGAGCTGGGGGGGGGCACTTAAGTGGCTCAGTCGATGAAGCATCTGACACTTGGTTTTGGCTCAGGTCATGATCTCAGGGTCCTGGGACTGAGCCCCACAATGGGCTCCCTGCTCAGCAGGGGGCCTGCTTAACTCCCTTTCTCTCTGCCCTTCTCCCTATTTGCAGCCCTCCCCTGATAAATAAATAAATCTTTAAAAAATTTTTAAAAAGAACTAGATTGTGGTGATGGGCATGCAGCTCTATCAACTTCCTAATTTATAAATTTTTCTTTAAGAGCAAAAGAATAGAAATATTTCCTTAAAATTAAGAACTGTTTATCAAAAGTCACTGTTAAAAAAGTGAAACATGCAAGCCACAGGCCAAGAAAAGATATGTCCAGTACATGCATTCGGCAAGGACTCCTATCCAGAATATATTAAAAACTCCCATAAATCTGTAAGAGAAAAACAACCCAATTTTAAAAATGGGGGGAAAATGGGCAAAATTCCTAAATAGGCACTTCACTAGAGATAATATCCATATGGCCAATAAACATATTAAAATGTACTTGACCTCCATATTCATTAGGTAAACGCATATCACAAGCCCAGGTAGACTCTCTCACTGGCACGCGTGATATTAAAAATACCAACAATCCGGAGTGTTGGTAAGGATGGAGGGAAACTGACATCCTCACCCACTGCCGAGAGGAGTGTAAACCGACTGACCCTTCTGGAAAACTGCGGGCAGCATCTACCAAAACTAACCGTATTTCTGATCTGGAACCCAAGCATCCCACTCTTGGGTACATATCCAAAAGAAATAATTGCCAAGCTCCACAAAAAGGCATGTACAAGAGGTTTCATAGTTTCTTTTTAATCCTCATAGCCCTAAACTCCAAACAATTTTAACATCCACCAATAAGAAAGTGAGGCTCGTTAATAAAATGAAATTTTACAAATCGAGAAGAAAAAGGAGCACTTCATGCCTGAATGGCTCTCACTGCTATTACGTTGAGGGACATGGGACAGACACTAAAGGGTACTCACTAAATGATTTAGTTTTTGTGCATTTCAAGAACAGGCAGAACCAATGCATGGGGATACAGGTTAGAATAGTGGTCACTTCCGGGGGTATTGATGGGATGGGGCACGATGGAGCCTCTGGTAGGCTGGAATATTTCACAGCTTGATCTGGATGGTTGGCACATACGTATGTATGTGAGATTAATGTATTTTATGCAATCAATGTACCTTTCTATGTATATTCATGTGTATCAGACACACATGTACATTTTAAGGAGAATTAAAACCATAAAATATAAAAAGAGAACTGAAGCCCAGAGTATGTATTTTGTACTCAGAGCCATGACATTTTTTTAGAACCACGGTATAATTTATTGAAGTATAATTTATAGGTCATGAAGTGAACTCATCCTCAATATACAATTCAACGACGCACAGTAAATTTATAGAGGTGTAGCCATTACCCCAATCCAGTTTCTGAGAATTTCCATCCCCACCAACATTCCCTTGGGACTGTCTGTCCTACACCCATGCTCCCAGCCCCAGGTAACCACTGATCTGCTCTGTTTCCACAGACTGGCCTTTTTTGGACATTTCATGTAAATGGAATTATATATGTGACCTCTTGTGTCTGGCTTCTTTCACCTACCATGTTGTCCTTAAGGTCATCCGCGGTGGGGCCCGTACTTATGTTTGGTCCCTAATATTATTGAGTAATATTCCATTGTATGGATGTACCACAGTTTGTTTATTTACTCACCGGGAGATGCGTGGGAGGATTATTTCTTTGCGTGTTTTTTAACCTAAAGGTGATTCATTTTTCTCAAAACAAAACCAAACACAACACAACACCTTCTTTCTTAGAGGTTCTGTCCTTTGAAAGAGAATACCTCATGTCACCATTTTCTCACAAACAAAAAGAAAAAGAAAATCCCTCCAGTTTCCACTGAAAAAGATATCTCCATGATGGCTCTCACAGCTGTAAGCAGCATCGACAGACTCGGTTTCTCCCCACAGAATTCTAGTGAGGAGAAACTTGTGTAGGAAACAGTGCAGGTGAAGACAGGGCTCCTCTTAAAGTCTGCCTTTACCAGGGTTACCCCCTCGAATTTTCTAAAGTAATGTGTAAATGGGAACCTTCAGGCAGCCCCGAAACACTGGTGAGAGCCCGTCAAACCATTCTGCCAATTTAGGCTTTTCTTCCCAAATTTAAATTCTTTTAATGATTTATTATCATCAAAGAGTAAAAGTACAAAGCGTACGTATCATATACATATATAGTAGAATATATCTAATTTGTGATTAGGAATAAAAGAAAGTTGTTGACGGTTCAAATAACCATGTGTCTTGAGCAGCAGAGGTACAGGAGGAGGAAAACAATTCAATGGATTATTTATAAAGATTAATTTTCAGACTGTAACACTCCTCGTAGCTATGAAATAAATTGAGAACGTCACCGAAACTTATTTAGAACTTTCCCTGGTATGAGATCGGTAAGTGAAATAACTAAAGTCACTTTAGTTTCAAGTCTTGGTTTTTTCTAGTTCTTTCATATTACTTTTTCTTCTTAGCGTTTTATTAATGAGCCTTTCTCCAAACGGTGTTCCTACCATTTAGTTCTGGACTGGGCACAGTGGCTAGTCTATAATGGGCTCACATTATTTCTTTTATTCTGGGACCTGAGAAAGGAAGAAAAAGAAGAAGGCCCTGACCTCCGGCAGCTTGTAAGTCATAGCAAGGCTGTGGAGAACGCCAGGCTCCACAGAATATCACCAATAATCAAATGGGGTAACTCCAGGACCTTGGTAAAACAAGACCAAAAGGTGCGTTCGTCTTCTCTAAATGTGTACAAAGCAAGCTGTGTGACCGCAAAAATAACCAAACAGCTCCCTCTTCTGGCTAACACGAGTAGCTCGGGCTCCTCTCCCCACCCACCTAGCCTCGCCCTCCAGCCTCCTGGGAAAAAAGTAAGATGATACTCAGCCCCCCTGTTGTGTTCACATCCCGGCAGCACCCAATCCAAACAAATCCTCCCTCCTTTAAACCCAAATGACCCGCCATCAGATCAAATCCTATAATGCGCCCTCCCAAACGTCTCTTACTCAGAGGACCCCTGGTTCCTTATGGTGAGCTTGGTCGCTGCTGTAGCAGGCTCAAAAATCTAACTTCCTTTGGTGTGTTCCTGGTGGATTTCGGCTGGTGGGCATCAGTAAACTGAACATGATATGCATAATGAATGCATATTAAGCATTTATAGAAGGTACTGTTTTTACCTCATGGCTTAACAAGGCAAAGCCAGGAAGGAAGGTCAGCAGCCACGACTGCTCTTTTAAAACACTGTAATTGTGGAGGCAAAGGAAGGAATGGCATGGTATCTTTTTTACAATTTAATTCCAAGCAGGTAGTAACAAATCTTAGCAACTTTAATTGTTATCTGCAGTTACTGACCTAAGAGGGATGAACCTCCTTCACGTTCTATAATGGGGACAGTGACTTTGCCTTCTCTCTATGGGACACACACACACACAACACACACTGAGGTACATGCGCAAATAAAACTCACTTTGACTTTGAGAGACATAAATATAAATGCTCTTTGAATCTACTTTTGAAATTAAGAAAAAGAAACATAAAGCTTTGTACAACAGCAAAGACAATAATAAGCGATGAGGGAAATAAGACCATGAGTAAGGAAGACACACAGTGGTTTTCAGTAGCAAAGTAGACAAATGAGAAACCAAAGGAGATTGAAAGAGGGAGAAAAGAAACTGAGAGAAAAAAAAGACCTGAGAAAGTAGGGCAGAAGGAGACAAGGAAGAATACTAAGACACACGAAGGAGAATGGAAAGCACAGGGCAGGGGGCATCCCCCAGGAGGCTGCTGGGACCACGTCCATCGTAGACCCACAGAGCTGGGTCTACTATGGATAAAATACATGGACTGATTCTCTGCTCGATAGTGACATGACCAAGTGACTCACTAGGATTTTACTGTGGTGAGATTCAGCCCTCGCTTTACCTTACCTCCACACTCTACTCTCACATGTGTTTTTCAAGGCAAATTCTTCTTAGTTGTGTTGCTAACACTTGCATCTGCTTTGGGAGGCAAGGTCATCTGGAGGAATGTGATGCCAAAAACACCCAAAAATGTGAATCTATCCCTGCTGCTGAAGTCGAAAAGACTGTGTTAAGCATATTTGTTTACTCTGTTTGTTTCTCCCCCGAGTCTATTAACCCAAAGCCTCCAGCAGAAAGGATTCTGAAGCAGAGGGGACCTTTATGTTTTTCATTTTTCCTAGCTAATTCCGAAGGCATTAGGACAAGAGTATGTCCTCCTCTTTTACTTTAATAAAGGTTGTGCTTAGGATCCCTTAGTTATAAGAAGAACAATCAGTGTCATTAATTGTAAGAATATAGATCTCACTTCAGAACAGAAATTTCTGGCTATCTGGATAGACTTTAGACATTATCTTCTATTATGTATGCCAGTAAGTACAACTGATCAACAGTATTGGTACTCTAACACCAAATTCAATTTTTTGTTAGCACTTTTATTAAATGTTCATATTTAGGCTCTGATCAGCACCTGTACTGGCTATTTTCTCCACTTTTATTTGTGTATAAATCTAAGGAGATAGGGAACGTTTTTCACACAAGCAATATCTGCTAACATATACTACATACTTGTATTTTAATTATTTGTTCATTTTCCTTTTCTTTCCTATTGTTTGATACTTATGGCATGGGTTCCAAATGAGAAGGATACCTAATGAACATATTTAGGAGGAATAAAATCATCCTCAAATTGGACTCTGCAATGAGATGCAAATGAGGAGGGGATCTGTACCAAAAAGAGAGTACTTATTGAATAAATGCAGGCATTCTTACTGATTCATAAATAAAAACCTTCATAATATAATTAATAAATTGAATCAAGATTTACTTTTTCTTCTTCTTGCACAATTTTGTGAAGACATTTGCACAGGTAATTCGAACAGAAATGTCATAGCCACGAACACTAAAATTCCTTCCAGGAATCCATTATGACATTTAGTTATTAAAAGAGCTCATCATAAACCCGTCCTCCACCCTTGAAGGCAGATTGGTGATCTTTGATATCTAGATAAAGGCAAATGGGCTTCACTATCTATCTATTTTTAAAGGTTTTATTTTTAAGTAAACTCTATACCCAATGTGGAGCTTGAACCTACAAGTCCAAGATCCATGCTCTACCGCCTGAGCCAGTCGGGCACCCCTGTGCTTCCCGATTTAAAAAAAGAATAAAAACATCAAATCATAAGCATAAATTAAATAATATGTATTCTTATTAATTTCTGTAGTTTCCTGATTGATAATGAATGACCTAAAATGATGTTTTTCCTTGCTATTGGTGCATGTGGGCTTCAAAAATCTAATCAGCTGCTAAGAATAAGAATTGCAAAGTTGTACCTGATATGCGAGTATCAGAAAGAAAAAAGACCCAGATCATCTGCAATATGATAATGTCAGAAACAGAGAAATTCCTAAAGAGCCAAAATAATGCTTCAAATAGTATTTCAATAAATTAGGACACACAGAGTGAGAAGACTCCTCTCTGTTTCTACGTGGCATTTTTAATAGTAAAGTCAGGCTGGATCGGCAAAACAGGAGTGGGTTCTCTTCCTGCCTCTGCCACTACCTCTTCCCCAAGGAACTGGGCTGATTTTAAAATCAGTTTCATTTATATGAGTAAAAGAATATTAGAATGCAGGAAAGAAATAATACACGATACATGTCAAGATAGTCACTCCAATCCAAGCAAAAAATTGGGAGCTGAAAATGAGCCACCAGAACTTGGAGTGGCCAAAGACTGCCAAGGCAGATGTGACAGGGGCCAGCCCATGGAAGTTTGGCTGAATAAATCCCTAAAATACTCTGCTATGATTTCTCTCAGGTTCAAGGCAAGGAACCACTAAAAGGGACACATGCGGCTTTGCAGGAGTAATACGGCGTGATGAACCCAAGAATATAGGCTGTGGGGGCGCCTGGGTGGCTCAGTGGGTTAAGCAGCCGACTCTTGATTTTGGCTTAAGTTCATGATCTCAGGGTCATGAGATTGAGTCCTGCGTCGGGCTCCGTGAGGAACATGGGGCCTGTTTCAGATTCTCTCTCTCCCTCTGCCCCTCCTCCTCCTCCTCTCTCTCTCTTTAGCTAAGAAGAAAAAAAAAGAGAAAGAAGAGAAAAGAAAAAGAATATAGACAGGATGAGCAAAGAGGCAAAACAAGAGTGGAAAAGAAAGGGTGCAGAGGGTAAATCCGCGCATCGCAAGTGGGCTGTCCTTAACCTCTTGCAATAACTTCCGTTGTGGAGGTGACCAAAGTAGGAGGAGCACATCAGGGGCAGGTGGGGGTGGACAGCACTGACACACTTTCGGTTACTGAGCTTCTTTAAGTCCCAGAATGTTGGGATGGAAAGTGAAAGTTAGTATTACAGTTCCAACGCAAGAGTACACGAAGAAGCGTTTGGTAAATCCCAAGCCCCATAATATATGCTGTAAAGACCATGCAGGAGAAAGAACGTTGCATTAACTCAAATCTCACCTCCACCTGCAGGACTTCAGACTAAGTGACTTAATCTCATGGACACTCTTCCCTCATGTAAATGACACAAACATAAAAGCATAGATAAAATATATAGACAGCCCTGAAGACTCCACCGAAAAATTGTTAGGACTAAAAACTGAATTCAGTAAAACTGCAGGATACAAAATCAGTATACAAAAATATGTTGCATTTCTATACACTAATAACAAACTATTAGAAACAGCCAGCAAGAAAATAATCCCATTTACAATTGCATCAAAAAGAGTAAAACACCGGGCGCCTGGGTGGCTCAGTGGGTTAAGCCGCTGCCTTCGGCTCAGGTCATGATCTCAGGGTCCTGGGATCGAGTCCCACATCGAGCTCTCTGCTCAGCGGGGAGCCTGCTTCCCTCTCTCTCTCTCTCTGCCTGCCTCTCTGCCTACTTGTGATCTCTTTCTGTCAAATAAATAAATAAATAATCTTAAAAAAAAAAAAGAGTAAAACACCTAGGAATAAATCTAACTTAGGAGGTGAAAGACCTGTACACTAAAAACTCTAAGACATTGATAAAAGAAATTGAAAAAGACATGAGTAAATGTAAAGGTATTTGTAATCATGGATTGGAAGCATGAAATTGGTTAAAATGTCCACAGTACCCAAAGCAATCCACAGTTTCAATGAATCCCTATCAAAAGTTCAATGGTATTTTTCACAAAAACAGAACAATCCTAAAATTTGTGTAGGACCACAAAACTCCCAAATAACCAAAGCAATCCTGAGGAAAGAAGAGCTGAAGGTATCATGCTTCCCAATTTCAAGGTATATTAAAAAGCTATAGTAATACAAATAGTATGGTATTGACATGAAAACAGACACACATATCAATGGCACAGAATAAAGAGCCCAGAAATAAACCTACACATATGTTGTCAATTAATTTATACCAAAGATGCCACAGATATACAATGGGTAAAAGACAGTCTCTTCAATAAATGGTGTTGGGAAAGTTGGACAGCCACATGTAAAATATGGGACTGGACCTCTTACCCCACACACAAAAATCAACTCAAAATGGATTAAAGACTTGAATATAAGATCCCAAGCCATAAAACCCCAAGCCATAAAACCCCTAGGAGAAAACATAGGCAGTAAATGCTTCTCTGTTGTCTTTAGTGTCGATTTTTTTGATTTGATACCAAAAGCAAAGGCAACGTAAGCAAAAATAAACAGGTGAAATGATATCAAACTAAAAAGCTTCTGCACAGCAAAGGAAACCACCAACGAAATGAAAAGGCAACCTACTGAATGAGAGAAAATATTGGCAAATCACGTATTTGACAAGGGGCTAATATCCAAAATATATGAAGAACTCTTACAACTCAATAGCAAAAAACACAAACAAACTGATGAAAAAATGGGCAGAAGATCTAAACGGGACATTTTTCCAAAGAAGACAACAGATGGCCAACAGGCACATGAAAAGATGCTCAACATCACTAACAATCAGGGAAATGAAAATCAAAACCACAGTGTTTAAACCACTCTTGTTTAAGCCACTCTTGTTTAAATGGCTATTATCAAAAAGACAAGAAGTAACAAGTTTTGGAGAGGATGTTGATGGGAATGTAAAATGGTGCAGCCACTATAGCAAACAGTATGGGGGTTCCTCAAAAAAAACAAAACAAAACAAAAAAAGAATCAAAAACAGAACTACTGTATGATCCAGCAACCCCCCCTTCTGGGAATTTATCTGAAGAAAACAACTGAAAAGAAGAAAACTAACTAAAAAAGATATCCCATATTAACAATTAACAATAGCCAAGACACAGAAACAACTTAAATGTCCATCAGTGGGTGAATGGATAAAGAAAATGTGACACACAGACACATATATAATATGTAATATACAATAGATAAGGTAATGTAACGTATTATGTGTAAATGTGACACACACCTATATAAACACATACAATAGAATATGGGGAATCCCATTTTCCTTACATCCCATCTCCCAGTCTAGGTGATTTCTACCTACTTTCATGGAAGAAAAGCATAATGTTTGTTTTGGATGTTCTAGTTCTGATACAAACAGAAGTGGACTCCAAGAATGGAAAGAATGTATAATATGTATGAAAATTGGAAGACGTATAACAACAGAGGTTGCCACATACAAAGCTTTGCATTTGCAAAATTCACTATGGCGGAACAGTAGAGTGTGTCCGTTCTCACCTGGATTTTGGAGTTGGGGGTCCTAGCTGTGGCACCAGCGAAATGGCTTCTCAGCTCCCCTGATGCAGGGGGTACAACTGACTGATGAATCCATGCACACTAGCATCTGGGCCTCCCTTCCCAGTGCTGGGCATGGCAGGACTCACAGGCAGGCCTGTCCTTGTCATAAGATCCACAACTACCCTGCTGTCCAGGAACTTCCTGACAACCTCCCTTCCTTCCTGCACAAGGTCAGATCTGCCTGATGGTCTAAGACTCTCCCAGACTCTTCCAATTCCTTCACCCTCTTCTCACCCCCAGGCAAACACTTTCATAAATCTCTTCCACATCCAATCCTGTCTTGGCATCTGCTTTTTGGAGGACCCAAACTAACACACCAATTCTGCCATTTACTAGCTCTGTGACCTTGGGCATCTAACTTAGCTTTGCCTCAGTCTCCCTGTGTGTTAAAGGCAGAAATAATGCCCATATCACAGGATCGTTGTAAATTATTTTTTGTGCTTCTCTCAGTACTAGCAAAATACTTAGCATACATTAGATGCTGAATAAATATTTACTGGATGACCTAAAAAATAAAAGAAGGTCACAATGATCAATTTAAATAGGTAAACTGATGAGATGTAAAATACTCTAGGCTAAACTGTGAGTTGATATGAAAATGGGTCAAATCAGTTTATCCTTTGCACAAAGTTATTATCCCCAATGTATGTTTTCCATCATGCTGCAGGCTCTGTCCTCAGGAAAGCAACCAGAAAAACAAAATCATAACTAACGTCATTATTCAGAGACCTGTATGTCCTTCTGGATCAAAAGTTGGTCTTCCCAGTACATTTTATTTTTTCACTTTCTTTCCTTAATTATTTTGAAATTAATCCTTTTTCTTTTTGCAAGTTGCAATTAATATCCATTTGTTCTTTCACTTGCTTTCCTGGTCTGCGATGTGCTGATGTGGTTCCCTCCAGACTTGATTCATTTCTTTTTCGCTTTGTCTGCATAAATTTAGCTCTTTCAACAGTTCAATTTGAAATTCTCATTCTCTTAACATATTGTTGTCAACCTGAAGTTTTTCCCTTTTATCGTATTCTCAAACCTTTTTTCTTCTAAATGTACACTGTTTTGGGGACTGAATCTGAAAGCAAGACCTCATGATCAAACCATACATTTTCATCCTACTTTGTACAATTGATGTGCACTTTAATAGACTTGTTTGTGTTTTGAAAATGACACGCTGATGCAGCAACAAAGTAGAAATGCACTATGTCATCTACATAGTAAATTACTCCAGGATCACTCTAGCAGGAAGAGTTGCTGAAGGTTTTATTTATTTATTTTTCTTCTGTGAATTTTTAGCTTCTAAGAAAAAAAAGCAGCTGCACTGAAAGGCTTTCTTGGATCATACCTTGGCAAACCATTTTCTATCACTGGGCCGTTTAGTCCCATGAGTGCTGTGAGCATGAATTCCTAGAGGTAGCTACACCATACGCAGTTGGTGGCTTAAGAAATATTCCAAATGATGGTGATACTGTGTGTATTTTTTTTTAATTCACTTACTTTGCCATTAGTGGCAAATATTTTTTACAATATTAAAACACTACAAAATGTCTTTTCTTTCATTGAAGAGCAGTCCCAGAGATACTTGAGACAATTTTTTTAAATACTGAATCATGGTCCCAGCTGAGCACTGATGTGAAGAGAGTTCCAGCTATAAAGATTTGAGGCTGAACTACTCCATCCCAAGGAAGTTCATATATAAGACTACCTCTCAACTCCTCTTCTTAGTCAAGCAGAGTTAATAAGGAACTATATCGCTGGAAATGGTAACAAATCATAAATTGTCGGCATGCATTATTATGGTCACAAAAGATGCACATTATAGCAAATGTATTTGTGGCTTTAAATGGCTGCCTTTAAGTTACCTGGATACACAGTAAGCCAAACAGATGGCAATGCTGGGAGTATGGCTGCAACTGGTACAATGACGCTCAAGTTGAAAATACCACAAAGGGGGGACAAGGCAGGGAGGATTAATGCTATGCCAAAGGTAATTACTTTTTTTAAGGGAAAGTCTTGGTTGAGAATTTACTCTGATTTTATGAATCTCTCATCCAAGTACTCAATGCAGGTAAATTTCTTGTTTTCAAGTTTCCCTAGTTCTATTTTAAACCTCTAGTAGTAACCACAGCTATGCATCAGGTATTCCCAGGGTTTGCCAGGTACTATTTTTTTCTGATGGTGGGTAGGCCAAAAGGATGGTGAGAATTTCCAAATTTTCCTTGAAGTGGTTCTCTGAAAGACAGTCTCGCTGGTGATTAGGTTATATCTGCATTATCACAGAGTTCCTTACTGGTTAACTCCTATCCTTCAGGTTTTAATTTTTATGCCACTCTTTGACATATCTTCTGGACTCTGTAGATTGGGCTACCTACCAATCTCATACATGGCCTCCCTTAGTAGTTTGGAATTCATCTCTTATTGTACTTATGATGTTTTAATTGATGCTTTAACTGTCTTGTTCTCCCAGCTGGAACTCAAACGCTCTGAGGTTGGTGGCTGTCTAAGTCTTGTTCAGTTTGTATTCTCGGCCTTCATGATGGATGAAGTTGGCATACGGTAGACACTCAATGGGTTTGCTGAATGCCCTAAGTAAAGGAACAACCATGGATTCTCATCTGTAATCTTATTTTGTATTCATTTATTAATGATTTCTTTGTTCCTTTATGTTATGAAGCATATATGGTATGGGGTGGACCTTATTTATCTTCACATCCTTTACAACCTATAATATAATGCTTCACAATACGTAGACGCACAAGTGTCTGCTAAAAGAACAGGCTGATGATTCAGTAATCACTGTGGGGTTGGAAAGGCATTGGTCTAAGTACAAAAGGCTGTATTTGTGGTTCCTGCTTTGACAGAAGCTACCTGTCCTTAGGATCAAAAATTCAGTTCTTTCTTGTAGTAGAGTGCTTTTTTGATTAGATGAGATGCAAATCTTTATAAATGGAAAAAGCCTGGTTAACAGAGAAGGGGACATATAAGGGTAGCAATTGGGGGACGTTAAGGAAGAGTTCAGATTAATAGACTAGTGAAAACAGTTGTGATCAGTCTTCCCTGCCTGGAAGAAATCTACAAGAAAGAAAATAACGGGTCACTCACTGGGTCACCCCAAAGTGGCCCTTGAAATTCTGTCATCATCTTAAAGACTGTTTGATTCCACCAATGATAAATGCAGGGTTTTCATCAGGCTAAGTATATGAACCTTATATTTTTACAGAGGTTTTCAAGGATTAAAGCCATCTTACAGCAACTTAAAAATAAATCCAATTTGTTTTATATATATTATATACCTGAGTACATATTTTAATATATATTTATTATATTCAAATATATAGTTTATAATATATATTACATATGTTTAAGAGAGAGAGATATAAAACCCTTATTGTTAAATGTACAAAGTTTATCTTAATGGGGGCGCCTGGGTGGCTCAGTGGGTTAAAGCCTCTGCCTTCTGCTCAGGTCATGATCCCAGGGTCCTGGGATCAAGCCCCGCATCGGGCTCTCTGCTCAGCAAGGAGCCTGCTTCCCCCTCTCTCTCTGCCTGCTTCTCTGCCTACTTGTGATCTCTGTCTGTCAAATAAATAAATAAAATCTTAAAAAAAAAAAACAAAGTTTATCTTAATGAATAATTATAACCAATACTACAGGCAATATTTGCCATCTACTTCCTTTTACTTTTCACAATTTCTATTTAAGCTTACTTTATTCTTGATAATAAATCCCTCTGTATTAACACATTCATTAATACAGTGAAACCAGCCATCAAGCTGAGATAAGATTGAAAGAGTTTAGACTTTACCACACGGAAGCCCATTATTAAGAATGATATCAAGAAAGACAGCGAGATAATGATACCTAACTCTAGAAATATGTATTTTTTTAAAATTGGCATTGAGACAAGTCATCGTAGAGTCCTATCCTCTGTTTCCAGATAGCTCCCTGAAGAAAATAAATATCACCTTCTTAGGAGAAATCTTCCAAACCTGCATTGTTGGCTGCCATGCAGAAACTGTGACTGTTTTTTCTTTTTAATCATCTCTTGATCTTGTCAGCACATCATTAATTTGCTATTAAACTACCTGCTTTACGCAGTTTTTTTTGTAGCACGGCATGGTTCTTTCTCTCTTTAGTGATCTCATGAGACAACAAATTACTATGTAAGATAACGAATGACTAGAACTTGGCAGATCTAATATTTCTGTTGTTTTCCCTGCTTCCATTGAGATGCTGTCAATCCCTCACAGTGTTATAAACAGATGGCTAATTGTTACAAAGCTCTGTATTGTTAATGCAGAAACTTGCCTACTTCTTGGTAACATATGGTTTAAAAAATAATCTTACAGCATTTCCGAACCCAGGACTACTTCTAAAACTTCTGAGTAATTTGGGAATTTCCATTTTGTGTTGTACTCTCTTTAGGAATGAAACTTGGTTTTTGAAGAGAGAAGAGTTTGGATGTAACCCCTTATAGGGGCTGGCTAGGGTTGCCGTGACCAGTTACCATGGCCTGGGTGGTTCAGAACGACAGAGGTTTATTTGCTCCCAATTCTGGAGTCTCGAAGTCTGAAATCAAGGCATCGTCAGGGCCATGCTTTGTCTGAAGGCTCTAAGGGAGAGTGTGTCCCTGCCTCTTCTTCCTCCTGGTGGGTTCCAGCAATCCTTGGTGTTCCTTTCTTGTAGCCATGATACTAAACTCTCTGCCTTTGTCCTCACATAGAGTTCTCCCAGCGTGTCTGTGTCCCCTCTTCTTGTAAGGACACCAGTCACTGGGTTAGGACCATGCTGTTCAGAATGACCTCAACTTGACTTGATTGCATCAGCAATTTCCAAATAACATCCTAGTCACAGGTTCCGGGGATGAAGAAGTCAACCTATCTTTTTTGGGAGATGTAATTGAACCTATACATCCAGGAACTTATTAAAAATATCTCAAGAATTTCCAGTGTTTTCTTTAGTGAAGATCTTCTGCTCAAAGAAAACAAAAGCATGAACAATAGAAAGCCCTCCTTTCCATGTTGGAAGTATTTTCATTTTGATTAATGTCTATCCTTCGTCCTTGAAAGCAATACCGCATCCAGTTCAACACAGGTGGGTCAGGAATGTATGCAGAGCCATTGTTTTCAAATATCCTAATGTGTCATGGGAACGGGAAAGATGTCTCAGAGTACCATCTCTGAAGGGATTCGGTGTTGCCCGTGTCCTTGCGGTGACTCGTGTGACTTAAATGTTAACAACAGGTACCATAATTGCCCGCAACAGTAAATCTCTGGGCTCTAGTGTAATCTGTACAAGAGATGTACACTCAAGTTAGGGATTCCCTAATTTTTCTAGTGCTTTGCCTTGCTTTACCAAAGTCTTACCGCATTGTGTCAGAGTTCTATTTCTGAACTGTAGCTTCACAATAAGAGATGGGCTTTGCTTCTTCAGGGCATTAGCATCCCTGCTCTCAATTAGCATCTGGCAGCAATTGAAAGCAGAGCTCCTTTCCATAATGTCAAGTTCTTGGCCGTTTGTTGTCTGGCAGGTCCAAACCTTACAAAACCAGCTCTGCTCAATAACCTAGCTCTAATAGCTACCAGGTTCCTTTAGATAACACGATCGGTAAGAATTCTGAGTCACACTCAGACTCACATCATGAATGTGTGCAAGACTGCCACACTAAGTGCACAGCATTTGAAACCTTTTGCGAACAGCAATGTAACGTGTTATCTAAATAATGTGATATTTAGATACCCACTTTTTTAAACTCAAAGGATAATAGAAAGGATCCATTTTAAAACTGAAATTCAAACATTCTCAAAGAATAAAATTAATATTGATCTTATATAGAAACACATGTAATAATCCCGTACAGCGGAAACATAATCACTGAATTCAGTTCATGCCAAAAAATACAGGAAACATCCTTCTTTACCTTTATATAAATTTATCGTGGCTGCAGTTAATTCCCTTATCCCATGATAAGGGAATTAACCAAGATAAATTAAGGAGTCCTGACAAATAGACTAAACCATTCAGTGAGGCCTCTGGTTGGCCAACCTCTTTTGAGGTCCCTCTTAGCAGGTGAGATGCTCCTGGAGATAATCTGGCCTAAACCCCAGATCTTAGCTTTATTTTTTTTTTTTAAGTTTATTCAGGTGATTCCAATATGAAGTCAAGGTGAAGAATCATAGCAGAGTGGGCCAGCTGAAAGATGGAACAATGAACCGGGTTATCCTCATGTGGCAAGGAAAAGCACGTATCCTGGTCGTCCAGGTAGTTTCCTGGACCTCGAACCATCCAGCAGAGTTCAGATACAGGGCAGGTAAAGCAAGTCTTTATTTAGGTCAGGAGAGCCTCTTCCTGGGAATTTAGGCTGGGGAGCCAGTTTCGCTTCTGGGGCGGCTTCAGAATCCACGTGGGAAGAGACAGGCCTTTGTTAGAAAAGGAACATGTTCCAAATCAACATGGGCAGAACGTCTTTTCAAACACCCAGAGAACCAACCTTTTGTGCTGTCTCCAGCAGACTATGAGTGTAAGGTTTCTGGAGGGCTGAGCCTTGGGAGATACTGCATTTCTTCATAGTTTTCTTTCCAGAGAATGTCAGGTCATGCAGCAATAGAAAAATAGATGGCAA
Organism: Martes martes; assembly: GCF_963455335.1. Lineage (NCBI taxonomy): Eukaryota > Metazoa > Chordata > Mammalia > Carnivora > Mustelidae > Martes > Martes martes. Next base: position 100,593,260 of record NC_137899.1, on the reverse strand, counting down.
AAGGAGATTTTTACACTGCAGTTTGTATAGTTAATGTTAATCAAAGCTGAAAGGAAGTAAAAGCTTTAAGAAAGCAACTTTTAGGGAGAAGCAGCAAGCAAAGATGCTAATGAGAGCATTAAAAGCCTCAGTTTTGGAAGGAACAGTCATCTGGCAGCATGGTGGATGTTGAAGAAGGATTTCTTCCACTTGCGTTCAGGTTCATAAGCCATGCAGGGATACAACTGGGCCTAGACCCAGCAGCCTCCAGGGCAGGTGAAAGCCCGACTTTTTTTCTTCCTCCCACTGTTCTTAGTTCATTTCTGTGCCCCCCAGACTCAGTTAAGTCTCCACCAGGACCTACACCTGCCGATGAGAATGGAAGTCTGTCCACACGACTCTCTAACAGAGTGTCTTAAGAGCGGTACGATGTGAGCCACATACCTAATTCAAAGTTCTCCAGTCATCGAACTACAAAAGCCAAGAGAAACAGATGCACTTTTTTTGAACATGAATTTTAATATTTTATTTGACCCCATGTATCCAAAAGGATTATTTCAACATGCAACTGATGTAAACAATTAATGAACTCTTTAATGTTCTCTTTTTTTTAGACGATGTCTTTGAAATCTTGTATGTATTTTCTACTTAGAGCATATCTGAACCTGGCCCCTTCATTTGAATGGAAATAGTTAACATTTTAGATTCCAAACAGTCTACAGTTGAAAAGGCAGATTCACATCCCTGCGTGGTTTCGTGGTTGCAAACAGAATTAGAAGTCTTCCAATGAGTGAATGGAATATCAATTTTTATTTTTAATTATTTATTAATTTTATTGGTGGGGGGAGCAAGGAAGCATGAGCCAGGGGAGGGGCAGAGGGAGAGGAAGAGAGAGAACCCCAAGCAAACTCCTCGCCGAGGAGAGCCAGGGCTCGATCCCAGAACCCCAAGACCATGACCTGAGCCAACACGAGCCTCAGACGCTTAGCCAACTGAGCCACCCAGGCGCTCCCAGAGTAGCAATTTCTGAACCTAAATTTAAACTAATTACAATGAAAAAGCCCTTCCTCCGTCACACGGAGCACGTTTGGGTACCCACAGTGACATGGGGCTTGCGGCTACGGTGCTGGACTGCTGCGAAGTACCTGTCCGGATGGTGCTAAGAACGTGACAAACCAGGAGAGCAGCTGGGCATTTTTGTATTTTCCAAATGTTGAGGGTATGTAGTCGTGCTGTGATTACTTTATGTGTCTTATTAAAAAGCAGGGCTTTAAGGGGCTATCCGCCTAGAGAAACACAATCTGAATGGATGTTTTGATTTCTATCCGACCCTTGGGTCTCTTTTTCCATTGGTTTAGCACCGAGAGTGCAGAGTCGTATGATGAATTATCAACCTCGACATCCATATAGAGTTCAAGAAAATACACTTCCATGTCTGCTTTCAAAAAACAAGTAATCTTCATCTTCAATCTACTTACTATTTCACCGCGCATGTAATTTTTACTGCTGGGCTTCAAGGCCAGATAGGGGCAACTCTTCTTCACTCACACTCCACTTGCCCTCAGTAAGAGGAAGCATATTTGTGTCTCATGAATCGGAAGCATAAGAATTAGTTGGGCAAATAGCCCAATTGATCTAGGGGTAGCAATACAAGCTATCAACACAGAAACATCTCGCGGTGGGTGCAATGGATCTAAAACTACCTTTGATTTTCCATTTGCTCCGAGTTTGAATTTTCCTCTGAATTTCAACTGCCATTCAGAAAAGAGTGAGCTAATTCTTCTCCAAGATTATTTTAGGTTTTCTGAAAATAGTCCCACAGTCTTATAACAGTATTACTATGACTTTGCAACTCTCAATCACTTTCAAGTCTAAATGCGTTAAGTGATATCATGGTAAAATGTGCAGGGTCCGGTGTTTTGAGCTACTGGTATCTGGAAGCACTTTGTACAACCAGCTGCTTAGTCAATGAAAGCTTGAGTCAACTATAAAAAAGAAAAAGAAATATTCAAAGATCTAAGGCTTAGTATTTATAGATCACCAACTCAAACCAACAGCTAACATAGCCTGTTAAACTTTACGGCAAAAGATTCATCCAGAAAAAACCATGTTAGATTTCAGAGCATGCGACAATTGTGCCAAATCAGATCCTAGTGCTCACAGTGCAAAACAGCTTAACTAGCACTCTTTAAGGGGAAATATCACATATACTCAAGCTTCTTATTTGGATTTCCCTACTTTAGAGTTTGTCAAAACTCAGGGGAGGTTTGGGTTGAGATTTACATGAGATTTGCTAAGAGAATAAATAAACAGGATTCTAAAAGCAGTGGTTAAGCTACTCAAGAAAACAAGCTATTGTTAAGGATTTAAAGCACATTACTTTCTGCTAATGTACAAATGCGTTGCTTCTATGCTTTGAAATAGGCCCTTGAAGACATTTCCTTAGTAACAGTTTTAGCCATGTTTTTGAATGAAGCCTACAATTGAAGTCAATAAACCTGCATTTCTTTCAATGCAGGACTTTGGTGGTTCCTAATTCAGACTTGCCTTCCTCCCCAATTAATCTTCACTAGTGAGTTATGACTGAATATGGATGGGGAATGACAGTTCTGGAACGTGGCAGGGCCGCTCGGGTACTTCACCAAGTAAGTGACACTAGTGGACAACAAATGGAAGAAAAAGGCGAGGTGTCTCAGCCTCAAAACCATCTGGGGCTCATAAAGGCACTTTAATGACAAGCCCTTTCTTCCTGGAGAATTTAAATGTGACACATGAAGTACAACGCTCCATCTGTAGCCAACTTTGTATTTTTCCTGGTCCTACTTGAATGTCGGCATAAAGCGGCGATAGGCGGAGGAGGAATAGGAAAATAAAAGCGGAGAGAGGATAACAGCAGCACATCCCTAGTCTCACGACACAGCACCCAAACGTCTACACTTTTTTTTTTTTTTTAAAGATTTTATTTACTTACTTGACAGAGAGAAACACAGCGAGAGAGGGAACAGAAGCGGGGTGGGGTGGGAGAGGGAGAAGCAGGCTTCCCGCTGAGCAGGGAGCCCGATGTGGGGCTTGATCCCAGGACCCCGGGATCATGACCTGAGCCAAGGCAGATGCTCAATGACTGCGCCCCTCATGCGCCCCCCAAAGGTCTACATTTCAATCAAAAATTACTCATTGTAAAAAAAAAAAAAAAGAAAGAAAGAAAAAAGAAAAAAAAAAAAGGGCGCCTGGGTGGCTCAGTGGGTTAAAGCCTCTGCCTTCGGCTTGGGTCATGATTCCAGGGTCCTGGGATCGAGCCCTGCATCGGGCTCTCTGCTTGGCAGGGAGCCTGCTTCCTCCTCTCTCTCTCTCTCTGCCTCTCTGCCTACTTGTGATCTCTCTCTCTGTTAAATAAAGAAATTTAAAAAAAAAAAACACCTTTTAAAAAGAATTACTCATTGTACCAAGACCCAGGAAGATCTCAAACTGAATGAAAAAAAAAAAAAGAAAAGAAAATCAACAGATGGCAACACTGAGGTGACAAAGATGTTAGAATGATCTGGAAAAGATTTTAAAGCAGCCATTCTAAAAATGCTTCAACGAGCGATTGCCAACATGCTTGAAATCAATGGAAAACAAAGTCTCAGCAAAAATCAAATAAAATAAGTAAAGGGTAAAATAATGTGACCCATCAGAAAGCCATTATACAGGCTACTCAATCTCAACACTAGAACATTAAAATTTTAATGTATCTGACATTCTGTTAAGAGGCAACCGTAAGACAGCTTTTAGAGAAAGAAGGGTAGCTTTGTGTTCTGTTCTATCTAATGATGTCGTGAAATCACTCACAGAGTGAGGAGTCTTCACTTTTCAAAACATCTGAACAAATTTTCGAAGTGACAAAGAACATTTCTCATTCATACCTCCTTTGTAATTTTAGTTTGCAAATGGGCATAAGAGCTAGACACTGACCAGTAGTGTGACAGACCATGGTGAAGGCTGTGGGGACAGAACTCTGAGAACCGGTGACTAGTGTGCACGCACCACTCCGCCACAGTAACCAATTAAACCGCCGATTAACGCTACTGGATTCAGCCACTGGATTCCAGCCTGGTAACCAGGTGAACTTGTACCTGCATTTCTGGAGTTCTTGGAATTAGCAAAGAGGCTTGCTAAAATGACTAAAAGACCAAACAAGACTAAAATTGAAGATCACGATGTGGACTTTTGCAAGAAACCCTACTTTAGGACACAAGTCAGGATCCATGGTACCTCTGCTATCTACATTCTGCAGCTCTACTCTTCCAAGGAACACAGCGAATGATCATTTTAAGTTTGAAGATACATTTTTGGGAGTGGGTTAAACTGTTCTCAGTACACTCCCTTCATAAGTCAGAGAAACCTTTTATTACTTTTGAAGGATTTTTGTGAAAAAGTGATGGAAAACAGAAACATTCCTTTGTGCTTAAGTAAGGGTTAATCGCGAATGGTCTTAAAAATGTTGCCTCTGTCTAGGAAACGGTCTTCCTCTGTGTGACCTAATTATTCAGTTATTATCACAGGCCAAAGTGCCCTGTGGGTTTGAGTCTGAAAGTCTTATCATCATGGACTCTCGTTTTTTGTTTGTGTCCATGTAACCTGCACATCCACCGCAAGGCCAAACACATGCCCCCAGCCAAAAGGTTCAAGTGGAAGTGATGACGTGCATCTCATTTGCCCTGCTGGCAGTGGATATGACCTTCTGATAGAAATGGGTGGGCTGGAGGTCCAAAGGGACAAGTGTGCAAGGGTAGAGGGCAGCTTGCTCAGGAACTGCCCGTGCCGATGTAACGGGCAAGAGAAGCAGACTTTCTTGGATGCTTCTATTGTGCAACTAGGTGTCCTGTGGATCCTTATCAAACAAAGATGATTTATGCCAAATTCTCTGGCTCTATATTGATAACGCTGCTGGATAGGATAATGACCTAATGACAAGATGATCTCAGGAGGGGGCAAAGAGGAACACGATCTTGATTCCTCTTCGGCAAAGACTAGAGGAAGAATCTAGTGAAGCAGATTATATTCTTTCAAAGTTTAAATTCCTAAGTGTTACCTCGAAGATGATTAATTTGTTTTCCTGCTAAAACGCTGGTGCTGAAGAATCAAATTATTCAATCTGTTGGTATATTAACATTCATAATTGTGTTTATTGAAACACATGGTCATTTACTTGATGAAAATGTAATATTGGCTTTGAGATATTTTCATCTGTGCAGACTGTCATAATAATCTGACTATATTATGCTAATGGTCACTTTACAAAAATGCAAGTTATAAAATGGCAACAGAATGTTGCTGTTTTATGCCATTTTTTCCCAGTAGAATCTCAATGATACATTAAATCAATCATATTTACTATACTTCGAGGAGAAATTTTACTGAACAATTATCATCCTGATTTAATACACTTTTTTAGAAGATTTAGCTGGAGCCTGACATGACTGATGTGATTCACGGACTCTACTATGGAGATGTGTAAGGCTGTTTTCACTGATTGCGTTAGTTTTGAAAGAGAAACAAAATTAAAATTCTTTCAAAACTGGCAACAATACAGTTATTCATTGAAAGGTTTAGTGTTTTGTGTATGAATCATGAATCCTTAAATTCTACGAATTTATGTTCCTGGGTACTTAATCTCTCTCTATGTTCTGATGATTTGGAGCCATTTCGGGAAATTAAATATTCAATTATGTATCTTACCATTAAATAAAGTTTGAGGCCCAAATGCCTTGGAGAACCCAGACAGGGCACATTTTCAGCAAGAAAAAAATAACTGAAATGGAATGGAAATACTGAAGTATAAATATACAAATTTTTAAACGTTGCTAAAATTATTGTCTTCCGCTTCTTCTCGGAGGTGAGAATACCTACAGCAGTTACAAACTTAAAAGTAACACTATTATTAGTGGAGATATGTAGAAAATGGCTTTCTGTACTCTCATTTAAAATGCCCCCTGTCCATCTGAGCACTGGCGTGTCTGTAACAAGTTGTCTTTATCAAAACTGTATCCAAAATCTACGAGAGACTAATTGCTTCTGTTTGTTTTCTTCCTCACCAAGCAGAGGGAAAATGCTCTCCCCTAATTACAGGCTTGCCACCTCCTAGCTGGATGACCTGCGGTGTGTCATTTCACCGGGGGGGGGGGGGGGGGGGCGGATTTCCTTATCAGTAAAATGGGAGCAGTCATAGAACCACCTCTCATGCTTGGGAGCAGCTAATGAACTCTGCGTGTGAAATGCCAAGCACAATGTGTGGGACACACGGGAAGTGAAAAATAACAGTTTCTTTTCCGTAATAGTAAAGAATTAGCCGTAAGATCAACGTGAGTTCTGTATTGTAATTTTTAATTTCTGCATTGTAGCTTGACTTACGATATAAAATCATCTGTTTTGTTCAATGTTTGATGTTTTAATGATATTAAAATTGATTTTAAAAAGGAATACATGGGCCACCTGGGTGGCTCAGTGGGTTAAGCCGCTGCCTTCAGCTCAGGTCATGGTCCCAGCGTCCTGGGATCGAGCCCCACATCGGGCTCTCTGCTCAGCGGGGAGCCTGCTTCCCCTTCTCTCTCTGCTTGTCTCTCTGCCTACTTGTGACCTCTCTCTCTCACTCTGTTAAATAAACAAATAAAATCTTAAAAAAAATAAAAAGGAAAACATGTCATTGTATGGATTAGTAAGATTTTTTTTTATGTTGTCATTGAAGCCCCCAAACTTGAAAATACATGATTTATCCCCCAGAAAAATCCCATGTATACCTCAAACTCATTCATGTATGAATACTTTTCTTGTATTCTTCAAAATGTCAAGATTTGAAACATTCTTACTTCAATCTGAGTTATTCCCATTTGGGACTTGTTCAGTCTCTAGTCAGAACCAGATGATGGCGTCTGGTGAAAGGCAGGACGAGTTTCAGATAAACTCTCGCAGTTGCAAGATGGGTTTTACCCTTCTTAGCTTTATGAAAGAGGAAGCGTAGAACTTTTCAGTCAGAAAGAGTCTAAGGCAACTACCAGGATTTGCCCTGAATTGTTCATTGTTTTTGTACACTGTGTGGCACCAGCCAGCCGAGAAATCTCTTTATGACCGAGATCTCAGCCTGCTCCTTCTTTCCCTCACAGTGGGTGCTTGTGAAGCTCTATCCGGTCAGTTCTCACAGCAAGGACAGGCCTTACACACTGACACGAGGCTGAATAAAAACAGAAGTTCTACAGAATGCTAATATTACCTGCTGACAATTATTTCTCTCAGTATGGTCAAAGATCCAGCTATTTTAAAATACTAAAAAAAAAAAAAAAGAATCCAACCTTTTCTGTTAACATACAGACTCAGAAAGTGAAGCAAAGAAATGAGACAATTTGGGGACAATCAGGCAAGAAAAATGGCTTCAGTTCTTCAGTTTGCCTATTTGGCTTGCTTGCGTAAGACCTTACTTGGAGGTGGGGAGATTGTAAATGGAAATTTACTAAGAGGTTTTCTATCATATTGATTACTTTTAAAAGTAGTATTGGGGGTGGGCAATAGTCTCAAGAAATCTTTGTTTGAAAGCTTAATTGAATTTGAAGCCTTAGGCAGCGCTATTTTTTATTCCTCATACTGTGAGTTCACCTAGACAACACGTACACTTGGCAAGTAATTTTTCTGAGTTCGAGCCTCGGATAGTCATGGGATTCATGAAGTTATGGGCTCAAATTCCGACTGGATATTGGAGAATACTTACAATTCTACCTTCTGATCATCCAAGCCCAGAACACAAACACCATCTCGAACAAAGTCTTGGAGATTGATCTGAACACGTCTGTGTCTTTCCATTCCTCTCCATTCTCACTCATCCCTTCTCCCCTGGGATACATCCTTCATCCGGTCTCCATTCCACTCATCCTTTCCACTGCGATCAGAGTGATTTTTCTTAAACAGAAATTGGCCCTTGTTCCTCCTTCACTTAAAATCCCTCAGTTCCTCACAAGAACCTTCAGGATGATGTCCTGAACTCTGTAGCCTAACACACAAAATCCTTGCATAATGTGTGCCTCACGTTGTCCCTCCTTCTCCTCGCACTGCCATCCAAACACTTTTCTCAAGAGCTGGAAATGCTGTAGTCGCCCAGCTACTCCTTACCTTTAGACGAGCTCTTTCCTGTGCCCCAGACCTGTGGTTCGCAACAGCAGGGAAGGTTGCGTTCTGGAGGATATTTGGCAATGTCAGGAGGCTTTTTGGCTGTCACACTGGCACGCCATGGACAGAGGCCAGGGATGTTAATAACATCCTAAAACGACGGCACAGCGCCTCACAACGAAGAGTTATCCCATCCAGAATACCAAGTATGAGAGACCCTACTGTAAGCCAACCTTTATGTCTTTACCCATTTTCTCCTACTCTTCATTTAAGACTCAGCCCAGGAGTTACTATCTCTAAAAATATTCCTTTAAACACCCCCTGGTCTCATTTTCATTTCCCCTTCTGTCCTTAATAAGTGCCCTGGACATCCCATCGCCACCCTCCCACCAGAACTCAGAGCCCCTCTCTTACTATATTCTTTTCTCTCCTAGAGATTCAAGAATACTTCAGAATGTAATCTTTGGCCTATTAGGTACTCAACAAATGTTTATTGATTACACGGATGAATAAAGATAATTAAGGCAAACTGGCCTATCCATGAAAATGGCAAAGTGAAGTGATTGTAACAGGTGTAAGCCCCTTTTGGGTATGCTTACCGATTTCTCAAATGCTTTTTTGGGTGAGAGCAGAACGTGCATCTACTCAGAAATTCACTGAGGAAAATAAGATGTCATGAAAATAAATGAATTTTGGAGTTCTGACTTTGTGCTGGTTTTCTTACAGTTTCCATTTTCTATGCGGACAACAGACAACTATGTGAACAATGGACAGCTTGAAGTGTAAGCAACGGGTCCAGCTTCATCCAAGGCTAAAGATCACTATTCATTTATTTACCAAATATTCCCGAGAGCCTGAAATCTGCCAGGGACCCTGCTGGCACCGGAATATAATGATGAGCATAAAGCCCTGGGCCCGCCTTCATGGGGCTACAGTCAAGTGGGAATGACCAAAAAAAAAAAAAAAAAAAAAAAAATCTAGCAATGTCATAAACAAAGAATTACAAACAGTGATAGTTCCACGAACAGAAGGAAAGGTGTTGGGAGATCCTCTACAAGAGGCAAGGGAGGGGGCGACTAACCTATTTGAGAGTCAGCAGGGCCTTCCTCAATGGCGCCACTTTGGGGTTGATTTCAGGCTGGGGAAGGAGGTGCGGGGTGGGGGAAGGGGTCCAATGAGCAGGAGAAGAGATGCACCAAAGCTGAGGCGGGAGCAGGTCTGGCATGTTCCAGGAACAGAGAGAAGACCATGCAGCTGCCACAGTGGAGGAAGGGTGTGGAGTAGGAAGGTGGGTGGGGCCTTTTAGGGAACGTTCAGTGTTTAAGACTTCGGGCTAAAAGCATTTAGGGGAGGCCCTTATGTGTCTAGTCCTTCCTACTATAAAAGTTCCAAGTAATGTCATTCGAGGTATACTTTGTTAAAATACACAAAAAATAGCTATCAAAATGATTAAACCTTCTTCCCAGATCCCTCTTTTAGAATCTTTAGTAATTGTAGGCGTTTGCTAGCACTACTGTGACAAATGTCCATAAACCTGGTAGCTGAAAGTCAGAGAAATGTAATCTGTTTCAGCTCCAGAGGTGAGAAATCAGACTTCAAGGTGCCAGTAGGTCTGCACTCTGCCTGAAGACTCTGGGAAAATTGTTCCTTGCTTCTTCGAACTTCTGGTGGCTTCTGGCATTCCTTAGGTCTTCCTGCGGCCTTCTTCTCTATGTCCATATGCCAAGTCTCCTTCTTCTTTCTCTTGTAAGGATACCAGTCATTGGATGTAGGGCAGACTCCGAATGCAGGAAGATCTCATCCCCAGATCCCTAATGTAACTGGACTTGCAAAAACCCTACTTCCAAATGAGGTCACGTTCACAAGTACCGGGCTTTAAGACCTAGGCATATCTTTTTAGGGGACACAATTCAAGCTTCTAAAATGGTGTTCATTTCAAACAAGTTATTGAACGTGGGAGTTATAGCTATCTTATTTCTTATAGTATTCATATCAATCCTCCATATCCATTCACCACCACTAAATAGAACAGCAGCTACAGAAGCAAGCATTAGGCTGGCTGGTTGCGAGATCTGGGTCTCATCCTCGCTGGGCCCCTCTCTGGTGTATGAGCTCTTAGAATGAGGAGTTATACTTCATCTCTCTCTGTGTAATACCTCTGAACATTTATTCTATGAATCTCTAACATCATGACTCTATTCATGGTTCTGCTCATTTCTGCTAGCTCCTTGCTGACTTTAGGGCCTCCGGTCCTCCTGTTCTAAAATATTTGCAACCTTCCCTCTGAGTCAATGAGGAAGGTGACAGGGCCCTCCTTCACCCCAGTATGTCTACCTCAAGACCCAGTTGGTCAGCTCTAGATCGTGGCTTGCCAAATCTATGCATAGAAACAAATACTGTTACGTGGACCATTTAACTGAGGGATGAAGCAGTAGGGTATCCGGGGCATGTCTTTTCTTGTCCTCATTAGAGGATCAGGCGCCAGGTGAAGCTAGTTTGACACCTGAAGTTAAAGAAACACGAGCTAGAGTTATGAGCAAGCAAAGAGCCAAGTTTCTGATTCAGCTGAATTACAAAGAAAACAAGCACCTCGCAGAGTTTAAGACAAACATAACCCAAACACACTAAGATGTTGTTGAGATAAGCTAAAACCCTTACTAACTAGACAGTGGCATCATTATTAGTCAGGGTCTGGTAGAACATAACATAGACACAGACACAAAATAGAGGTAGTTAGAATTCCAACCGCTGGTGATGTTGGGTTTTCTACTGGAAGCGATCATCTCTCCCTATATCTGGGCTTGAGTTCATGCAGTCATCAAACTGCTGGAGTTTAATGAGGCTCTCACAGGGGGAGATGGATCCTTTCAGCCATTGTAGGTATCTATGAAAGACCCAGAAATATTCATCTGGCAGTGTACCAAAGGGAAAGAGATCATTGAAAAAGAGACACAAAGGGAGAAGAAAGGCAACTTTTAAAAAGTTGAATTCTGGCAGAATTATGAGGATATTTTCACAACACTCAATATATTTTTAGATGGCTTCCTTCATAGACCCCAACACAAAATGCATCACAGAAAAGTACAAAAGAGCAATAGTCCTTTTTATGAGATCCTGTTCAGAGAAAAAGAAAAAGAAGATTTAGCCGGCAGCAGAAATTTGTTCCACCTAGCTCTAAATGGAAATCACTTTCAAAGCGGTTATGGAAAAATTTAGCCAGGTTCCCAAACAATATAACATGTTCGGTGCAAAGGCTGATTCACAGAGCTTCTGCTGCCAAATCATTATTCTTGCAGTAAGAGGGGGCAGGAGGTACGGTTTCTGTTACAGGAAAGCCAGGGAAGAAGAACATGACCGCTGGCAGAAGAGTTAAAGAGACTTGATTTATAGATTATACTGACTTGCTAATGTGGATGGAAAGGGCAATCCATAGCCAATCTTTCAATTCTTCCTCTGAAGCACTCTTCAGATGTGGACCTTCCTCTCTACGACGTCCGACTGTGTCTCCACACAGTCCCCGACTCCTTGCACACCTGCGTTGATCAGAGCCCCCTAGCGCCCGGGCTGGGGTGGCAGACATTTGTCTGTGGCCCTCAGCACCTGTCCAACCTTCCTCTGTGTTCTCCACATAGCACGGGACTGGCAGCGTGGGAACGCGTTGCCCCAGATCCCTTGATGACAGAGTTCCACTTTACATCCTACCAGCAAGGAGCCGCTGTGTGGGATCTGAAGGGCAGAGCAGAAGTACGTGGAGGGACAACGGTCTGTAGACACGTGGGTTTCCCTTGTAGATGCTGCAGGCAGCCCGATCACTGGTGCATGTTTCCTGCAATTCCTGGCCTGGGGGGGGGGCAACAACAGTATCTAATTCCTTGGCAGCCAGTGGAGAAGCTAAGAGACAGCAGTGGTGAGTGACTGCAGCCTTCCCATCATTTTTGTAAGCATCCAACTGCTTTTCCTTGGAATATCCGGAGTGGGTTCTATTTTTCTGACCGATTCAGGTCTCCTGACATCGATTCTCCCGTGCTTAGAAATCACCTAGCACAGCTCCCTGTTGCATAGATGAGGTCCAGAGAGACGAAGCGACTTGCTCAAGGTTGCTCAGCCAGTTAATTAAACAACCAAGACAACAATCCCTAGAAACTTCCAGGCCGGCACTGGTTTCTTCTGTACCGTATGTCTCCAGATTTATAGACCATCTCCTCGTGTTCTTGTACCCTTGGATGAACCCCATTTTGTTGTATCTCTGATGTCAGCAGTTACAGCTGTTTTGTGAAAACTATGAAAAATACCACCATATTAACAAATGTGATACATTGTATCAATTGAAAAGTTTGTATTTATTGAAAGACCTTTTTTTGAATTGTTCTAAAAACTCTAGATTTTTAAAAATCCTTTCTTGCACATACATAAAAAAGAAAATATAAGCACAAGCAATGGGTAAGTTGTTTCTGAAACTTTTTTCACTTTAAGTCGGACTCTTGGAATGACATTTTGACTCAGTCATTGATGTCCTTTAAAAAAATAACAAGTTTTAAAAGAGAAAGAAGTTTTAAAAGAGAAGATAAGGTAATGTGATGTCTCTTACACAAATCTACTAAGTAGCTAAAATGTTTTGAGGCTGGGCTTTTAAGTCACTTTGCAATGACATAGAGCTAGACTCTTTTTCTTACTTTTGCTTCTAAAATGTTATTAAACACATCTAATGCACCATCTCACCTTTCCCCTCCCCAGACTATTGGTTCGTGGGAGTAATAACAGTGCTCCATTATTTTCTCTGGAAATCTCTTGCCAGACGCTGACAAGCATCCCACAGGCTTTGATGTTCATCTGCATGGAAGCAATGTTTGCTACATCAAACTGCCACTTTGCTGAAAGTGACTATAATGCGACTTTATGAAGGCACATCCCAGTTTCAGAATTATTACAATGTGAAAAACTGTCACAAAATTCATTAAGTTCCATTTTAAATTCTATTTCTTCAGCATGTATTTTTTCAGTATGTATTTTCAAGGTCTATAATTGTTTTTAGTGTCCCAAACTGTAAGTGTAATGGTAGATTATGATATCATTTTTCCTTAAACTCAGGCTTAGCCATGAATATTCAGAGTCCCATTGTTTTAAAGCAGTCTATTAATGATGATTTATTATTAATTTAATGTCTATAATGTATTACATCTATAGCTTTAACTTAATTAAAATGTATATAATTTATATAATTATATATCATTATATATAATTATATAAATTATAATTTAATTTATACCCAATAGGCATTTATTGTTCTCATACTACCAGGCATGGTTGCATGGAAGAGAGTCTTCATTTTTTTAAAAATTTACTTACTTATTTGAGAGACGGGGGAAGGGCAGAGGGAGAAGGAGAAAATCCTCCAGCTGACTCCACAGTGAGTGCAGAGCCCGATGTGGGGCTCCATCCCAGGGACAAGAGATCATGACCTGAGCCAAAACCAAGAGCCAGATGCCCAGCTGACTGACCCAGGTACCCCCAAGATCCCTCATTTTTTTTTTTAAATTAAAGATTTTATTTATTTGTTTGACAGGGAGATAGGCAGCGAGAGAGGGAACACAAGCAGGGGAGTGGGAGAGGGAAAAGCAGGCTTCCTGGCTGAGCAGGGAGCTCCATCGCAGATGAGCTGAAGGCAGATGCTTAACAACTGAGCCACCCAGGCACCCTAAGATTCCTCATTCTTATGCTTAAAGAATTCCTCTACCTTCCTGAAAGCTCAAAGATTTCTGGGATATTTATGTATGGACAGTAAGGCTATGTTAATGGAATGGCAAAGTCTTGTTTTGTTGGGTGAAAATAAGTCAGAGAAAGAAATTTACTTCCTTAAGGGAATATATTTGCCATCTCTGTTATTCTTCTCAGAAGATGGGCTTATGCTCTGCTTAATCAAAACTAGCACCAGCTTCTCGAACATTTGGCTGAGCAGACAACGTGGCTTTGTAGTCAATGGGGACTCGTTGACACAAGAGAAGTTTCTATGAAACGAAATGACACGTAAAGAGCATGGCGCCCGACAGACATCTGTCCAGCTGCTGTTTACCTTATCTTTCCTCTTTCCACCCAAGTCTATGGTCTGCACAGTGCCTGGCAAACAGTAGGCAGTCAATGATTTCCTCCTCCTTGTCAGTCTTGCTTCAAAGTTAGAAGAGGGCACAGATTTGGGCTCCGAATCTTACTTCTTTACCACCTCAGAGTCACCCATTTGTTGACTGTCCTAAGGGGAAGGAGGATTCCTCACAGTGTGTTTGGACATGAACAGGTACCCGGGGCTCATCTGGTCCACGTTCTCTGTGAAGATCCACTTCTGGATCAGTGCCGCTCCAGGAGTCTGGAGACCTTCTAGAGGGAAGGCAGATGGGAGGCTTCTACAGGGAGTCCACGTGGTTCACCACATGGTCTCCGTGAGCCTCTCCCTTCACTGGGTGCCGCAGCTACTCTGTGTTTCCTGCTAGGACCCAGGCCAGCTGCCACAGGGGTCGAATTGTTGTAGGCCTGTTCCTACTGTTACTGTGGAAAGCTCCTCAGGACTCCTCCAGACCGACCATTTGCTCTTCTAACTTTTTTTGTGCACACACCAACTAGCGCTGGCAGGCAGCACAGTACAGTGGCCACAGTCTGTGCAGATTTTGGAGTCAGAGCTCCAATCCTGGCTCTGTCACCTGGAGTCACGTGACTTGAATCAATTTACTTACTGCTTCAATTTCATCCTTTGTAAAATGGGGGAAATGCCTGTCTTGTACGGATTTTGCGAGGATTGAAGGAGGTATGTATGTAAAGTGCCTGCCACACAGGAAGTACCCAATAAAGAGAGCCATTATCATTGACAAGCATGACATTTTAAGACTTCTAATTCAGCATCGTTAGCTCATCTGTCTTATTGACACCTAACCAAGACTATTTCTAGAGTATGAGCCCATATTAATTTCCCAGAAACTCAATTGTCTAGTTCAGTTCATTTTCTTTAACAAACTGAGACTAACTCCTGTGGTATGATGGATTTTTCCGGAATGATTCTGCATACCCTAAACAGGGTCTTTCCATCTGTTGCTCAACCCCATCTGTTCTTGCCTCCAGCTGATCCAATTTCATATCCAGTTGGTAGACAGCCACCTGAAAAAAAATCTCCATTATTTTCTGATGTCCTGAAGAAACCTTGAGAAAAATTCAGTATAGAGAGTTTGGTCACTTGGACACATTAAAGCCTTAGTAAATTATTTTAGAGGAAATGAGGAAACTGCCATATGGTGCTGTTGGTGGTGGTGACATTAAATCATATTAAAGTCATATTAGGAAAAAAACAATAAAAATGTGTGCCTAGTAGAGGGCCCAGCACATCACAGACCCTGAGTACTCAAGGCCTGACTTTATTGTTTTACATTAAAAAGTTATGATACTTTAGATGATTAGAGATACCAGGACATTTAAGGCTTTAATTACTCTTCCACAAAATGTGCTCTGGGTGGCATTAATGGGAGCTGGCGTGTCAGTGAGCATTTACGAGGGAAGGGATGTTTTCTGTGTGTGGTGTGGCACAGCGTAACAACAGCAGCATTGCGTGTCCCCTTCCAGACTGTTTGCTTTTTGTTTATTATGTCCCAGATGTTGTGAAAAGCACTTTGCCTTTATTACCTTCCTGTATTTCATCAAATTAAGATTCCATTTATTGTAGGAGGCCCCATCATTTTGTGTGCCACTTTCTCCCCCCAAAATGGACACAACACTGTTTTTAAGAATCATCCCAATTAAAATGTGAAATGTGCATGTGTCCTAAGATAGAAAAAGTCAGTAATCCACCATTTTTTACAACCAGTCTGTGAGACTTTACAAATGAGGAAGTTGAAGCTCAGAAATTTTAAATGAAGTGCCTAAGCTCACCCCACTTGGAAATAAAGCAAACTGGACCTGAATCCAACTTGGTCTGTTCCATAAAACCTGCGTTCACCTTGGGCACGGATGGCCGGGCCCTCCAGTGAGTATGAGTAGGAAATAAGGGACAGTGAGCCACACTCTAGAATGCACCTGTGCACCCAGGGTTGGGTACCCAGAAATCACATCTTCCCGTCTTCAATGGGTGTACTATGTCCATCCAGTTCTCCCCTTTCTTTCAACTTTCCTTCCTCATTCGTCAATGACACAGAGGTGAGCACTCAGGAAGTTTTACCATCTATTTTGTTTAGTAAATTTCATGGTCCACTCTGTTTAGAGTAAAAGTATTCATTCACTCAACAAGTCGTTATTAAGCACCTACCATGTGCCAGGCTCTGTGCTAAGCACTCTACATGTACTGCGTACAATTTAAATAACTACCATATGAGTTTTTTCCCTAGGGGTTAGGTGGATTGACAAAGCCATGCTGCGATGGAGGGCTTTGTGGGATTCATGGAGTAATCAGGTTGATTCAGAAGTCTTTGTTTTACCCACTTACCCACCAAGAATGGGACAAATGAAGAAAACATCTGGCACCAGAATATTTTTCATCAACAGTAAGTAATTCCTGAACTTATCACTCACAAGGCTATCAGCCCTTGAAATTTATTCAGTTTTTACTTGAAGGACCTATCCAGTTAAAAATATTCTTTCCTGTTTCTTGGTAAGATGATAATGGTGGAAGAATCAACTGGATTCATTAAGTTTTTCTATAATGAAGAGTCATGTCCACTTTTGCCAGATGATGATTATAAATATATTTCCTACACATTGTTTTTCACTTGAGGAAAAATGCAACCAATTTCCACTCACCCCAGAGTTTCTTATGTGTTAAAGAAGACTGTTGGTCATTCTAGTCAGTGATTTGGGTTTGAAGTGTCATTGATATCTTTCATAAAGTACTAGAAGAAAAACTGGGAGTAAAAATGCCAAATGGTTGTTTTATAGGCATCACAATTTGAATTTGTTGTGTCTATGCATCAAATGTAGACGTGGGCTATAGCTTTCCTGTTTCCATTCTCCAGCCACTATTAAATTATAAATTAAGAGGAAATTCTTAATCACAATCATATTGATTGGTTGACACTTAAGGGAATCTTTAAGTTAAATGAATGTCAAACAAAATGCCGAATTCTAGAACTGTTCCAATTATAGACACAGAATTAATGGATTCCTAACAATTGCTTCTGCTTCACTCACATGTGTTTCATATTATAATTACATCTAACACTTTACTTCACAACTTATATCATCACTTACACATTTTAAATCTTTGTTGAACTGGATCTATGATTTCCTTTTGCATTCATTCCTTTCAATATTTCTATCAGAAATCTCAGGTAGAAGGGCACCTGGGTGGCTCAGTTGGTTAAGCATTTGCTTTCAGCTCAGGTCATAATCCCAGGAACCTGGGATTGAGTCCCACATCAGGCTCCTTGCTCAGTGGGGAGCCTGCTTCTCCCTCTACCTGCAGCTCCCCCTGCTTGTGCTCTCTCTCTCTTGCTCTGACAAATATATAAATAAAAATCTTTAAAAAAAAAGAAATCTCAGGTAAAATGCTCAGTTAATTCTTTTTATTATTATTATTATTATTATTATTAAAACATTTTCTTAGTTTTCTTGGCTTTGGTCTTTCTCTGAGTCCATCCAGCACACGACGGCCATATTGTTCTTTATGGAACTCATTATAATAGCTCCCAGCTTGTAAACCTTTGATGGCTTTCCCCTGCCAGACTTGTAGAGAATACCTACAGCTCCCCCAAGCAATTACCAAGAGCTCTCTTTTTCAGGCATTGCATGGCTAGCCATTTACTTCTTACTTACTAAGTGCTAATTAGAGGCTCTGCAATTAAAAAATGAGAAGTAAGATAGTAAGAGGGGGCTTTTCTAGTGACATTGTGTTTTGAGACAAATCTTTCAAATATTAATCCTCTCTATGTCCAGAGATGGCAAAAGTGAAGTCAAGGAAAATAATGATCCGAGGGGATCTATAGTTACCTTTTGTGCTATTCATACTGGTGATACACACATGCCTAAACCTTTTCCCTCTCAAATGACCTTTAATCACAGACATCATCTCCCTATCGCCCAAAGCATCTCCCTCCATCTCCTCTGCCCACCCCAACACACTCTCATAACACAAATCGGTTATGGACTCAAGCAAGGTAGAGAGACCTAATAGTTTCTCAGGATCTCTCCATCACAACCAGGCTAGAGAGTTAGGTTGCTGGGTCCCTGTCTTCGCAGACACATGCTTTGTGGTCCTGGAGGACAATAAGAAGGGAAGAAATTCTATTTTCTGTCCAGTGTGGAACACAAGCTTAAGAATTCCAGGAATTTGAAAGGCATTATTTCAGTCTTTTGAACAAAGGAGAGACTAGCAGTTAAATCTCTAAGGGCTGTACCAAGCCCCTCAAAGTGATATTCTGCTAAATAGAATCTTGAGACACTAAACACATAATATTGGCATGCATGAAGCTTGGATAGTGAATGAAAGGCTTGCTGGTTTATGTAGATAAGCCATCCCTACACACCTTCTGAACGCCTTGATGTTTACTGGAAAGACAACACAAACCTCAGTCATGCCAAGGAGTCAGTAAAGAACCTCCTTATTCGGAGTTATTTGCTGCTGTATTTATTTTTCTTTTTAAGTGTAATCATTGTTGATGGTGTTAATTATTACCAAAATGTCAAATTAATGGGAAGAGAACTTTGCTACATGGCTTCTCTTTTGTGAGTGTTTTTGGCCAGGCCAGTATCTCCTTTGTTTTAAGCCATTTGCCTCTGTGCACACTCTATAACTTCAATGATTTTTCAGCCCTTGCTTGCAAGTCATTGGTATTGATTTTGCAGGTTACTTCTAATGTGTTCAGTTCCTAAAAGAAATCTCACTGTACCCCTCTCCCCCTCTGGTCCCCAGAAGGAAATAATATTTATAACTTCAAAGCAAATGGAAGTGTGATCCAACTTCCTTCGGGGAAAATTAGGCATGCCAAGTTTCTCCAGGGTGTGTGGCTTCATACCCGACACGTGGTGAGATGTTTCAAGCTCCCTGTTCCTTCAGTTCTGTGTGTTGATATATGAAGTGTGGTGGGTAGTGGCTAATACTCCTTATGCTAGCGGAGTAAACAGCGTGGGAATCTCATTTAAGAACAAGGCCCTAGGGAGAGACAAGGAGTAAGTCTACCTCTTAAATCACCACATTCAGCCGGGTCGGTCATTAACAACATCGGCACTAATAGCTCTTAGCAGCGGGCCAGATTGCTGATTACAACTGGGTTTCTAGCAATGGTGGCTGCAGAGGAAGGGGGCAAGCAAGCACAGGGGCCTCCGTCTGAGGCAGAAAGCGGGGGACACGCACGAATTCAAGGCGGAAGAGTAAATAAAGCGGAATGCATAAGACTGGGGAAAAAAGAACCCACTATTTGTTATAACAGTTAAACACAACGGGTATATTAGCAGACGGCTCAGATAGAGGGAGTCGAATAGACTGTGTGGAAAGTGCTGGATTATCGTGAAACAGGCTTTCACCCAGCATCGGCCTGAGACGGCGGTACTCACTGTGAAAGACAGTGTCCTTCCTCTAAATAATATTTCATGGACCACATGTCTCTTAGAGAGGTGGCAAATAGCAAATAAGAATAGAGCAGTAAAATATTTATTTATTTAACTTATTTTTTTGTTATAAGATTGTTTATTTACTCCTGTGGCGTTTTCACGGTTACACTGTAGTGATTTTTATCTGTGACCAGTGGCCTGTGAGCTTAGGGACCTGGATTGTCCTTGAAATGTTCACAGAGGGCACACTTGTAATCTGAGGAGCCCTTCTCCCGGTTGAGCAGTAAAATATTTAAATTTACATGTAATTATTTTTCATAAGTAGTAAGCCAAAACCCCAACCCTTTACATGTAAATGATAGCCATATATTTGACTGAAGATGTTGTCTCAGTGATATTCTATAAACTCCACGGACACTCACCAGCATCAGACTTTGAGACACTTGGTGTCTGCTTAGTGGGGAAGCATCAGTGATCTGCACATGGTTCCCTATGGGAGTATCAGCAGTGCGGCTCCGTCAGTCGCGCTGATGTGGGTAAGTGAGGTGGATAAAGATCATGAGATGTTCTGTCCTTATGGATGGACATTTGGAACAGTCTGAGAGGTTGGCGAAATATACAGGTCCCCAAAAATATACCTAGGAGTCATACTAAAAATTTCAGTGGAAACTTCCAATAATATTACTTCCAACAGGGTGGAATTATTCAGCCACTAAATTTATTTATTTAGTATAATATAAATAATACATATATTAAATAAATATTTAAATATTTACTTATTTATTTATTATTAAATGAATTTATTTAGTCATTGAAACACTAAGAGCATGTAGCAGTTTTCCTTATAAGGATTTTTAATAGGTACCAACTATGTTAAAGTAACACACAGACGTGCCGTCTGCACACACATAGAACATCTCCCTGTCTTTACTGCTGCTAAAGACACCTGAAAGAACTTCTAGTTTTTTACCTACTTTTCTACCTTTCATTTGCTCTGTGTGTGTGTGTGTGTGTGTGTATACACACTGGGTAGTGGGGATGGGGGTACAGAATACAGAAAATCTATTCACTTTCCAGTGTATTCTGGTCTGTCTGTGCACACCGCCCCACAGACGTCGCTCCCATCAGACCACAGAGGACTTCGATGTGACTAAATCTAGCAGACAGCTCTCTGTCCTCAGTTGGAACAATCTAGCACTTATTCCTTTTCCAAACACGTTTCTTTGTTGGCTTCCGTGGTACTAATTCCTGATTTTCTTCCTCTCTCACTGCCATTCTCTACTTAATCTGTTCTTCTCCCAACAAGATGAATTTTTTTTTTAAACTTAGAGCAGATCATTTCACTCCTTCCAAAAGCTTACCATTGAAGAGAGAAAAAAATAAAACAAGAAAAAAACAGAGAAGGAGACAAACCATAAGAGACTCTTAATTATAGGAAATAAACTGAGGGCTGCTGGAGGAGGAGCCAGCAGGTGGGAGGTGGGAGGACGGGGTAACTGGGTGCTGGGCATTAAGGAGGGCATGAAATGGGATGAGTACTGGGTATTAAAAAAAATAAAAATACAAAAACTTTCCACTGCATCTAGAATAAGATCCAAGTTCCTCATCACTTTCTATAAAGTCCTACCAGCCTGAGACCCTTCCTGTTTCCACGATTTCGCCCTGTGTCACTCACACTGTGACCTGCCACCTGCTTGCCCGCTTCCTGTGTCTGCTCAGCCATTTGTACCTGCAGGGCCTCTTTACAGTTTATGCTGCCTGGAAAGTGTCCCCTCCTGTCCCCTCAATTTGTCCTGCCCCTGGATCATTCTTGGCAGTTGAGTCTCAGTTCATATAGTCTCAGCTCCTACACTCCTCCAAAAGTCCTTCTCCAGACGCCCCATCTCAGGTTTGTCTTGTTCTTCTCTCTCCTATTTATGTCATTCACAGCACTTACCACCTTCAATGAATACTTGTTTTATTTGTCTATTATTTATTACTTTTTTCCTCCGCTGGAATGTACATAAGGAATATGTCAATTTTGTTCCACTCTATATTCCTAGGGGCTAAAAGATTGCTCAACACACAATAGGTAGTCAACAAATATTTGTTGAATAAATAAATCAGATATTAACCAAATTCAAGGCCTGAAAAAATACAATTTCACCTAAAAATATTATTATGAAGAACTGGTATGTCAATATCATTTAAAATATAGTGAGAATTCTTCTTCATATTCTTGTCCCACATCTACCCACCTACCATATACTCCCGGCCTGTGAGAGGTAACTACTCTTATTAGGGCCGTTAATACCCTGCATATCCTTCAAGGGTTTTAAGTGCGCATTCTTTTTTTTTTTTTTTAAAGATCTTTTTTATTTATTTATTTGACAGATCACAAGTAGGCAGAGAGGCAGGCAGAGAGAGAAGGGAGGAAGCAGGCCCCCCGCTGAGCAGAGAGCCCGATGCGGGGCTTGATCCCGGGACCCTGGGATCATGACCTGAGCCGAAGGCAGCGGCTTTAACCCACTGAGCCACCCAGGCACCCCATTAAGTGCGCATTCTTAAAAAATTATTTATTTATTTATTTGAGAGAGACAGAGAGAGTGCACGCGTTGGGGTAAGAGGCAGTGGTGGGAGAGGGAGAGAGAGTCTCAAGCAGATGCCCTGCTGAGCACCAAGACTGTTGCGGGTTCGATCCCAGGACACTTAGATCATGACCTGAGCTGAAATCAAAAGTCAGACGTTTAACTGACTGAGCCATCTAGATGCCCTTTAAATGCATATTCTAACATACATAACAAATTTTGCCTTCTGTCATTTCAGAAAAATGGCAATATGCTATACACATTGATCAGTATACTCTTTTTCCACTCAACAGTCCATTTTGGGGCCATTTCAACATTAGCACATGAAAAATTTACTATCAGTACAAAGGGAACGTGATTGTAGTAAGGACAGACAACTAGATCAATGGGATGGGACAGTCCAGAAATAACCCAGAGCTATATGGTCGATTGATCTTCAACAAAGATGCCAAAGGAATTCAATAGCGAGAGGAAAGCAATCTTAAGTTTTTCCACAAATGTATCTGGAACTGAGCAACTATAGAAAAAAAAAGAATTTCCATCCCTAGACCACACACTATGCAAAAATTTATTTGAAATGAGCCAGTAACCTCAATCTGAAAGCCAAAATTATAAAACTTCCGGAAGAAAACATAAGAAACTCTCATTGTGTCTTTGGGGAGGCAAAGTTTTTTTAGATGAGAGCAGAAAGTAGTAGTCACAAAAGAAATGTTGAATTGGACTTCATCAAAATTAATAATTTTCCTTTACACATGAAGAGAGGTAAATATCTCAAAGGACTTAGATCCAGAATAAAGTACTTCTGTAACTCAATAGTAATCAACAAAAAACCAGACAAATGACTTGAACAGACATTCAACAAAGAAAGATGTGAGTTAGTAAGCAAAAAACCTACTCAGCATCATGAATCACAGAGCAAATACAAACTGAAATGACATACCACTACAAACCCACTAGAATGGATAAACTTAAAATCAAAACGTGACTACAGCAAACATCAGTAAGGATGAAGCTAGGCGGAGCTGAAGAAAAACAGATGTACCAAAAGACTCATACCAGAATATTCATAGCACCATTATCTGTAACAGTAAAAAACTAGAAACATCCCAAATGCCCCCGAACTGGAAAATGGCTCCATAAATCGAGGTACATTTATTCAGTGGAATATTACTCAGCAACATGGCCAAAGCTCAAAATTATTAGGATGAAGCAAAAAGCCAGCCTTCAAAGGGTATGGTCTGTATTACTCTATTTACATAGGAAATTCTGGAACAGGTGGAACTAATCTAGGTTGATAGAATCAGGTCAGTGGTTTCCTTTGGCTTGTGGGGCACAAGAGAACTTTCTAGGCAGACGGAAATGTTCTATTATCGTGAGGCAATGTGAAGTACACAGGTGGATGCATTTGTCAAAACTCACCAAACTGTATGTTCTGGGTCAGTATCTTACTCTGTGAAAATTATACCTCAATAACAGAACAAAATAATAAAATTAAGTAAAATAACAATACAATAATAATATAAATAATACAAATACATATAATACATAATTTGTATAAATACACATACAAATACAATAATACAAATAAAAAAAACAATACGACTAAAATGTAAATGAAAGGAAATTCATTTAACAAGGAGGCTCAAGGTCTGGGAAGCGAAATCCAGGACTCGGCTGGGGCTGCAGAGAGGGACATAAAGAGCAAGGCGCTGGCTGGTGGGTAGAGCCCTTCTGCCGGGCTGCCGACGAGCTGACGGGAAATGGCATCATCAGGAAGGTACGTGAGGTCTGCAGTCCTGTATTGCTAATGCAACCTTCTTTCCTACCGCTGCTCCAGCTTACAGCAAAGCTTCAGAAGCTGGTACCATTTATCTGAGACTGAATTTTTTCCCCATTATATCACTAATGAGGTTTGTGCCTTTCCTTCCTTTCTCACCTCGATGATTAAAATTCTACGGTGACCTTTAAGCTGAATTACCCCTTCTTTGATCCAGAAGCCGAATTAACCAAGGCTTCATCCAAACCTCAAATTACCTGTAAACAAAACCGCTCCGTAGAACAGAGTGAGAAACGCTACAAGAAACATCAAGAACCTCGATGCAGGGTCTCTAGGATACAACAAAAATGGAGAGGAGTTCTGTTCAACTTGACATTTACGGATGTACCTTGAAGGGTATTATGTGAATATCAAGCTACCCTCTCTTCCTGCCCTTTCTCTGAAAATAGGAATTATAACTATAAATTTAAAGAATGACAGAATCTCCTAAGAAAATGAGATTTTTTTTCTCAATGATTTAGCCTTTAAGCCATTTTGTTAATTGCTTTTTTTTTAAGACTGGAAAATGAAACTTCATAAAGGGAAGGGATTATAATTAACCATTGAGGAAAAAAATATACACAAACTCAGCATTAGTATTGTTAAATTCAAGGGGGAAGAAGGCAGAATTAAAACTAGAACTGCGGTTTTTCTAGAAATGATGAAAGCATCTCCCCCTGACAGCAGCTCCACCTCCTACCCCCAAAGAACACCGCTGTTTGCGCCTCCCAACAGGCGATGCACTGCCCCCCGTCTACCCGGAGAAGGGCCGCGGACACGACTGCGCTGGGCATCCATCACTTCGGATTCATTCAGTCGGTCCTCAAAGACTGATCACTGCGCTGCTCTCCAAGGCTAAGCAAATGTGACCAATTACTGTTCCTGTTCTCTTGTTAGTACACAATTAGCTTCTGCAAATCTTGGAATGGGGTAAAAATGCATACGGATTACGTTAGCAGAACTAATGCACTTCTGATCGAAGGTGGTCGATTAATGGGAATTTTGAGAAAGAAGCCTTATCAATTAATATCGGTCCGGAGGTATAGAGCCTCAAGGAAATGAGACCAATCCTATAAGGAACCAGCTACTTAAAACTCATATAAGGAACCATCCTACTTAAAAGGAGGATACTTGATAAAATAGGGATACCCACTCATACCACCGCAAAACAATGGCACAGTAATACTGTTCCTGTTTGTTAAAGTACATATCAACAGATTTAAGGTATATAATTAAGTGCAAGTAAGTGATTTAAAAATTTTTAGTGAAACATTTTATAACTACCAAATGTATGGAGAAAGACAGATAGTATCATGAATCTCCATATACTCGTCATTTACATTGAATAATTATTGAGTTTTTACCACATTTGTTTCATTTTTTCTTCTTTGCTGAAGATTTTAAAGGCAAATCTCAGCAGCACGTGATCTCGTGCCTAAATACTTTAGTAGCCATCTGTAAAAACAGACATTCACAGAATGGGAAGGATACAACCTCGACTATGGATTAACAACAATGTTGTCTCATGTCCAGTCCAAAATAAACACTTTATAATCTTCTCAAGAATGTCTTTTCTTATAGTTGATACATTCAAATTAAGATCTAAAGAAGATCCAGACACTGTTAAATCCTTCTAAATCTTTTTTTTTTTAAATCGATAGCAGTCCTTCAATGCCATTAACTTGGCATAGAAACTACGTCGCTTGTCCTAGAAAATATCCCTTATTCTAGATTTTTGTGTGTTCTATTGTTGTGTTATTTAACTAATTGTTTTCCTCTATTTCCTGTTGGCTAGAAGTTATCGACCAAGGCTTGATTAGGTTCAGGTTCAACTTTCTGGCCGGACTACTTCATAATGGAGGGCACAGTGTGCTTCAAATTACATCAGGAGGGGGAAAAGGCGCTGTTTTCTCACTTTGTGCTGTATTCTCTAGTTCTTCCTCAACCTTTAAACTAATGAGTTCAAACACTGATAACCACTGCCTGAATCAGTTATTTCATTAATATTGCAAAATAGTGACTTTCTTATTCTATCACTTTTTCTGTATTTACTGTCATATTTCTGTAAAGGAGTTTTTCCTGATCAGTCGGCCATTTGAATTACTAAAAAATACCATTCTTTCAAAGACAGGATAAATACTTTTCTTTCTTTTAATTGCCAGTTTTCAGAGAAAGCAGTGGGTATCCTAACTTCCAAAGTGTGTTTGAAAAGCGTTTCTAAGCACAAACTAAAGTATATGTTGACTATCTCCACTATTTTTTAAGTTTTAGTTCAAGACCCAAATTTCCTACGAAGTATTTCTGGGTTAATCCCAGTCTCAAACACTTTTCTTTACTCTTATTTTCTATAAGATGCATGTATTCTGTCAATTTTCACATTATATTGGAGCATATGAAAATTTTAATAAATTCAATGATCAATATGAAGGATCCATCTCAAAATAGGCTAGAATGGGACCCATCACTGTCCCTTAAGTGTCCTCCTTGCTCTCCAGGACATTCGTGTACTGGCATCTCTTCCAGACAGATCTGCTGCTGATTGACTGGAACCCTTGGGATAGCAGAGATATTCTCCACTCTAACAATGGGAGAGAATTGATTTGGGGAGAAATTCTAATGAAGTGATCTAAAACACTAAAAGAGACAATGCTCTGTTTCTGCATTAAGCCCGTTCAACTTTTTTACTTTTTTTTTTTTTTTTAATTTACAAGCCACAACACAGCTTATCAAGACAGTAGCTGGAGTATGAGAGTGTGAGAGCACAAAAGAATGTATCAGGTGTGTCTCTGTGGCAGTAAGATTAAGAACTGTTGAAGGAGGGCACGGGTCAGCTCTGCTCTGGGACGCCAGTGGGTATGGCTTTACTCTGTAAGGGGAGCCGCTCCTTGGGCCCTGGCAGCCATTTTGGCTACATGCTATGGAACATACAACCTATGGATTTCATTCTGGAGAACGACTCAAAGCCTGTCTGTCACACCTGTGGCAGAAGAGTGGCCCTTTGAAGGTGCCCACACCCCAATCCCTGCTACCTGCGGAGATGCCACTTTCCCTGACAGAGGGAACACTGCAGACATGATTACAGTTACAGACCTTAAAATAAAGAGATTATCCTGAATTATCTGAGTAGACTTGATCAAATCACATGAGCCCTTAAAAGTAGAGCATTCACTGGCTGGAAGCAGAAGAACATGGTGGAAGGAAAAGTGAGAGAGATACCCAGGCTGAGACAGAGTCCATGCTTGCTGGCTCTGAGATGTGGCGGCCCACATCAAGAACCAAGAAAGGCCTCTGGCAGGTAAGGGCAGCCCTTTCCTGACAGCCAGCAAGGAAAACAGTCCTACACTCCCAAAGGTCTGGATTCCGCCAACGATCTGAGTGAGCTTGGACACGATTCTTCCCAGAGCCTCCTGACGGGAGTCCAGCCGGTCAAACCTTGATTTCAGCCTCCTGGGACCCAGAACAGAGAAACTTCATGAGACAACTCAGACTTGTTACCTACAGAGCTGTGAAATAATACCTTTAGGTTGTCTGAACCCATGAAGCTGGTGGTACTTTGGTGTGGTAGCAACAGAAAACTGAACGAGAAGTGACACTGGGCCTACGGTATCACTCAGGAGAAGGGCATTACCCTTTCTGATGAAGCAATCAGCAGCGCTCCCGGACTGTAGGACATCAGAGTTATTCCAATACCGTTGAAGAATGGCCCTCACTCCTTGCCCTTGTCTCCTGCCTTCTGCTTCTTGATCTTGTTCTAATACAGTTTGGGGCTACGATTTTAGCCTTATAATTTTGTCTGTTATTTGCTTAACGATGCTGTTGCTGTTCATTATTAGTAGTAGTATCCTAAGATGTATTATTAGCAAAAGTGTTATAATTATTTTACTTTTGGTGTTACCCTAGGTCCCCAATTATCTTTTACAGGACTGTGTTTATTAAAGAACATTTTTTTTTCCCAAATGGAAACACTGACTTAGCAGTGAACTTACAGACTACCTCTCGTTTGAATACAAATGCACGCGTTGTATGGAGTCATGACTATCCCAGGGCGATGCTAAAAGCAGTAAGTTTTTACATGTAAGACTAATCGGTTTTATAATCAATAGGTTATAGAAAATGAAGGTTTTAAAGGGCAATATGAATATTTTAATTAAATAATGTGCCTCTCAAGCTGTTTTCCAGAGAGAGTAATCAGGAATGACGATTATCGAACTAGGCTAGTTTCATCCTTTTGCAAAAAAGGAGAAGAATGTGGTAGGAATAATGCCAAATGCAGCGATAACATTTTGATGGAGATAAATACACCACAAAGTTCAGTCCTATAGGCAAAAAAAGACCAAAAGAGGCACCAAAATAATTTCATAAATGATGAAAATCATGTAACAAAAGCTTTCTAGATGATGGGTTAATGAGATGTTACTAATGTAAATTTTATGCCTTGTTTAACTTTTTCTTCTGGTGGAACTTTCCAGTGTGACACCCATATTTAATATCAGAGTTTCCAGGAAAATAAAAGAACAAGAATGACATTTCAGCTGCATATTCCTTGTAAGATTTGGGGGGGACGGAAATATCAAAGTCACATTAGAAAATGTAATTAACTTAAATCCCTTTTGGGAAAGGCAAAAAGAAAAGTGAATCAGAACAAAAATTATCTTACAGAGAACATTTAGAAAGTGCCAAACAGTAAATGGTAGCTATTGTTCCTGAGAACTTTGTCCTCTTAGCATGTCGACGTTATAAGCACAAGGCACTGCACCATCATATTGCCCAAACAATTTACAGCACAAAGGAATCATAATATTCTTTCAAAATGAAGAGCAGTGAATTAATAAGAACCGTTATTGTACCAGATTCCTTCAATCTCAATGGAATGGCCAAATGCTAGCTGGGAAAATTACTTCAGACTGCTTAACTGCTATAATTGAAGTGAGATTTTCCTCCATGCGTGCATGCGCAGAATATAAATATTTTAATTTCATCAGTTCAATGAGTAATTTCACAGGACGGCTATTTTACAGGACTGCCAATGGAAAGGGAAAGGATGAGTTTGGGAGCGGACCATATTCTTCTAGAGAGCGCTCATTTAGCTGAGACGTCTTGGGAATACGTGTCTATTTTTCCATCATTCCTTCTCCAAGAACAGCAGGAGTGATCTGTGTTTTGCCCCAGAAAGTAACCCTGTTGGATGCTATCAGCACAACTGTGAAGCATTAATGATTACATTTAAAAATTCTAGCTACCTTCTGCTCCAATTAGTTTCTTCTCTGCCATATACGTACACATGGAAGTATAAAGACGTGACTATTTTTTTCCCCCAAAAGGGATTTTATGGTATTAGAGATTCCAGGCATATACATACCATCCCCTTGGCTTGCTAGGGGACTAGATCAATTACCTGGGGAAGGAAACGGCGATGCTCTAACTTTCCCAGGTAACACCCGCATCCATAAAGGTAATTTTAATGACATCATTTATTACTATAAAATCCTAAACCAACCCTTCCTGATGCATTATGACATAGTGTAAGCCCACCAGAACCTGCTTTTTTCAGCTTAATATGGTGAAATATCTAATTTTTTCCCCCATCAACTGAGCATCGAATGCTTCCCCCAAATCTGTGATTTAATTAAATTCTTCTTGCTCTGTAGGGACCAGGTGCCTATAATGTAATTTAATATCTTGTCTTGAATGCTAACGGCTTTAATATATAGCATGTGCATGTTCTTTAATATCCATAATTTGTATGTTTGTGTGTATATGTATATATGTATGTGTGTGTGTGTGTGTGTGTGTGTGTGTGTGTATCATATAATATTAGTATATGTTAGTTTATACCAGCAGGGCACCTTGATTCATCATGAAAACAGATGTTCCTTTGCTTTGTAAGAAAGAGAAGCAACTTAAGTATGAAATTTCTCCCATTTCCCATAGTCAGCTGAAATTTTCCTATTAGACCCTCATTCTTTTAAGGAGAAATATACTGTCCTCTCAGTCACTCACCCCTTAGAGGTAATGACTTATCAGCTCCTCATGAGAATAAGCTAGAGCACAGAAAGGAAGCTTTAGTGCCTTGGTCCTCAGAGGCTGGGATGGCCCCAGAAGGACAGGGCGCTGGACAGACAGTTGGGGTGGGGCAGCTGAAACAAGACTCAGCTCACGTACTGTGTTTTTCCAGGGAAGGGCTGGTTCCTGTGCTGACTCTTTTTCTTTTTCATTACTACAAGTTTCTTTTCATACTTAGTGTTAAGAACCCTCCAATTTAAATATTCTTGGGGGAACTGTGCTTCTTTTGAAGAGAATAGGTAGTTCCTACATCAAGATTAATGATCATTTTATGGTTAAATGTTATTTTTACAAACCAAAGCCTTTATATTTGGAGGAAAATAAATTCCCCTAAAGGTAAAAAAAATACATATATCTATAGATAAAGATATAGATACCGATATCAGAAGTGAGAAAAGAAAGAATAAGGTAAGAAATCTGCTCCAGGAGCACTGACTGGCCTTACGGTTCCTTGAACATCCCAGACACAGACTTGCCCTATGACTCTGTACTGGATGCTTCCCTGATGGGATACTCTTCCCCCAAATAGTCCTCTGGAAAGTTCTTGCATCTTTGCCAGGTCTGCTTCAACATTACCTTCTCACCCAGGCTGGCCCCCTAGTCCCCAGTCCCCTTGTCCTGTTATTATTTGCTTTGTCCTTCTAATAGACTTCTCTTTGGTTACTGTTATACTGTTTTATGTTACTGTGTTGTGTTTAGTATTTATTATCACATTTCTGTTAGAATGCAATCCCCACAACGTGGTGGGGGGGCTTCTCTATTGACTTACATAAAACATAATAAGTAACTCTAGAAAATTTACTGAATAAGTGAAAAAAAGGAAAAACCTCTTATAATAAGGATATTGAGATGCTTACAAATGTAATATGAATTATTTGGGTCAAGAACTGAAAATAAAATTTATATGCATCAGTGAATCAGTAAGGAGACATAATGGACATACCAAAGGATAGAGCCACTGATCTCAAGCTCCTCTCTCCTGAAAGGCTTAAGCATAGTTGATAATCCTGGACTTACTTATTCTGCATTTCCTCCCTGCATTGCACTTTCCTTGTGGTGAGTTCTTGTAAGCCAAACATTGTTCAAGTTTCATCATCTCAGGAACTGCTGAGTTAGGAGGCAACTGGAAAGCCCAGTACTCAATGATACTGTGAAACAGTAATTCTTTAAAGATACTGTGGCCCACATGAGATTGATAACCGGAGAACATGGCAGCTAAGAGTTCCTACCTTCCTTTTCAAACCTTCATCTATCAGTTCTGAGAGTAGACACTGTAACTGAGCACCTCTCAGACAAGACTGCCAACAGAGGCCTGACTCTGTTATTTGGCCTTTGTTGATGTAGCTGTGATGCCGTAAAAGTGGGAAGGGGGACCTGGTTCTTGCTTTTCATTAACAGATTGAAACTCCTGTCGCTCTTTGTTGGAGATTGATACAGGGAGGGTAGTCAACCAGTCAGATGTTGCTCTCAAATAAGTTAGAAACAAAACTGGGTATGTTTTAACCTTGCAAGGGGATAAAACTGCATTTAAAATGATAACAATCAAAATAACACTTGAAACAACTTTTGATTTTAGTGATCTCTTCCATCCACTTATGTTAAAGTTGGAAAGATCACAGGGTCAGGAAGAAGGCATGGCCCCTACTGTTTATTCATTTTGGGAGGATAAAAGATGACTAGGAGAACATCAGTCACATGTCATTAGATTATATTCACATTTCTACAAAATGATTTCCAACATTTATTCAGATACATGTCTTTAAATACTAACTTCTGGCTCAGGTCCCTTATCTAAAATCTAATTGTCCCTTATCTAAAATTCACAGAAAGGGAAAAGCCTGTTTTTTAATAATGTCAGTATAAAATCGAGTATTAGATTTTTCTGTCCACATGAAATCGACACGTATGCATTACATTCTACAACATACATGAGGTTGTCTGGGACACATCCTAACTAAGAGTATATTTCCATGATAGGACAAAATCTTCCATTTATGTGGCAAGCTCTTTGACATACCATCTAATTTTATCTTCAATATAAAACCTAAGAGGTACATGTTATTACAGCTTTCTCAGCACAGGAAACTAGAACTAATGGAGAAAGTAGCTTTCCTACAACGAGAGGGGTTGTAGATCCAAGTCTGTACCTTCTACTCTGCACCCCTACGGTTGTATGATCTTCCAAAATAACATGCGTCCAAGGTGCTGTAAGATTTTACTGTAGTTGGTTCTAGTTGAAGGCTTTCTGAAAATTAAAACCAAACAATGTTTATTTTAGAAGAGTAGCTCAAGAGCTACATTTTAGAAATAGCTGGCATTAGTCACGGAGAGCAGTGCTATCAACGAAAGTATTTCCAGCACCCGCGTGTCTTGTGTTTGTAGGAATGAACTGAATGAAAACATGGAACAGGTTGGAATGAGTCACTTCTTCAGCCACATTTACAAATGTCCACCTAACACAAGGCCAGCAGTTCCCAGTAAAACTTGACCCCTTGACTCAGAAATGAAAATGTGACTGAGCTGGATCGGAACCAGACGGGAGAGAAGGTTCTCTGCATTCTAACCTGAGCAGGAAGATCTTGCATATGGTCCACACTTTTCAAGGAACTGAAAAAAAAAAAAAGCCCATCTCTGCAATGTAGATTTCCTCACTGACAGAACCTTATTGGGTATCAATCTCTACACAAATCATAGCATAAAATATCAGCATGGAATATGGAGCAAAAATAAAATTACTAGCTGAGAAGCCAATAATCAATGAAAGAAAACTTTAGCTGAAGTTCCAAATGAGATAAAGAAAACAAAAAATGATATGCTGTTTGGGGAATTAAAAATGAGTAGATCCTACTACCTGCCTCTGAGTTTTCTATGTTATTAGAAAGATAAGGCATGCCCATATCTAACCATAATTGAAACCAGACCGTAAGTTCCAGAAATACATCACTATGAATTTTAGAAAGAGAGATTCTCCTTTTTCAGGAGGATCAATGAATAGTTTATGGAAGAAGTCAGATTTAACTGAGTCCTAAAGGACGGGGAAGAAATGCACATCACTGCTAATTCTGTTAACAAAGAAGTTGTGTTCTGGAAGCATTTTAACGTGGTCATAAATTGTTATCGCCAAACAAGGAAGTAATATCGGAAGCACAGACATTAGTTCCAAGATACAGGGAGAATCAGAGGACGAGGGTCGGGGTTGGGGATGGGAAAGAGTCATTCACAACAACCAGTTTATGACAAATACATGGAAGAAGTTTGAATATACACATTGCAGTGTTGGGGAGGGTGGAAAGAATAAGGTGATGGGAGGAGGACAGAATGTAGCAGATAGTCTCCAAAGATGGCCATCAGCAATTCCTTAATTCTTTACTCCCAGCAGGCAGGCGAGACGGGATCCATGTCTCCTCCCTGAAAAGGGGCAGGCTCATGGCTTTCTAGCCTGCCCGTGGCTTTCTTTGACCAAGCACCATGATTCAGAAGTGATGCTGTGCCCTACAAAGGCCCAGGTAGTATGAGTCCCAGTAGCTTCTGCTTTTATTCTCATGGACCTCAGCTGACAAGCTTTAAGGAGATCCAGAATATCCTACATGGAGAGGCCAGTGACTATGGGACATCACATGGAAGGGGGGCCACCTGGAGGAAAACTCAGGTGTCCCAAGAGATTTACCATCAACATCACAGACCTGTCCCAGATTTATTTATAACCACTTAACTAAAGTCTCAACTCTCTCTCTCCCCCCGTCTTTCTTCCATAAAGGACAAGTGAATATATTACTAATGAGTGAATCAAACACTTTTTGAGCACTCTCTCTATGACCGGCAAAGTAGTTAGGAGGCATCAATGGGAGTATGATAAGACTTCTTCAAAAGCCAAATCAAGTCTCTCTCTTATTTGTGATTTAACACTTAGCTCAGATCAACTCATAGAGAAACTGTTCTGAATCCCACAATGACAACTAGAGTGGGTTAGGGGCCCCTTGTTTATGTTCCTAGAAGTCCTGATATATTCCTCTATCATATTCTGATCTGTTTATTGGCCTCTCTTAACCACTAAACTCAACCACCTATGTACAGAGACTCATAACTTGTATTTCATTACATAACAGATGCTTACTAAAGAAATATAATCTCTAGAATGTAAGCGTTGGGCTAAAACTTAGTTTTCTGGAACACAGCACTTGATTGATTGACAGATGGATGCATGGATGGACAGAATGACTAAGTGCTGTGGGAGCACAGTGGAGATATAAAATGCATTCTCTATAAGTTTCAGCTAATTAGTCAAGAATGGCATTGGATTGTTTTCATTACTACTGAGGGGAAGCTTCAGGGGGCCATGAGCACAGGCACAAGTGGAAACTTCAGGTTTTGAATTTCTGCTGTGCAGCTGAGGATAGCCAGCTTATGAGAGGAGATGCTAGTGGATGAACGGGGTTGGGGGGTGAAGGCAGCTGAGACAGAGCACAGGGTGGGGCGCTGTCAGGGGAGCTGAGATAGGCGGGTGGGAAGCCCCTTGGAGGTCATGCTCAGGGCTCCCATATTTTATCCTAGAGGCAACATGAAGTCTCTGGGAGGTTTTGGGGAGCAGTAAACTGAGGAGATTTCAAATTGTGGAATAATCCTTCACTGACCCAAAGGACGACCAGACTGCAGGATAGAATTTCTAGTATGACTCTACACTTCACAGGGGGACCACGCTGGTCGAGCAGGCACCACCACTATCATTAACCAAGATTTTTTTTTTTTTTAGTTGAGGGACAGTTTGGCTCTTAGAGAATCTGTTCTCAATTGATAAAAATAGGCCATTATATTAAAAAAAAAAACCTGAGAAACATCAGTGAATGCCTTTATATATCTGGCAGATTTCTAAGTCCGCATTTCTGGTACCAGTAAAGACTTTGATGTCCAATTTGGCACTAGATTGGATCAAACCTCAACTAAAATGGGCTAGAAATAAACGTGCACAATTGAGAAAAACTGCCCCCAAGCAAGGGTGCTACTGTCTTCTATTATCTTATGTTGTTAAGAACACAGCGAAAACTGCCATGAGCCACAGAGAAACCCAAATTCATATTCTCACTTAGACTTAAAAAGGCTGACATGTAAATGAGTCCAAGAAATTAAATCCAGGCAATAGGGGGAATGAATCTGATTCGTTTCGCTGTTGTGGGGAAAGCGCAGGGCTAGATTACCGGGTATTAAAACGGGGTTTCTGCGAGATGAGGCAGCGATCTCCATACGATTCCTGCAGACAAATATTCACATTAAAACATCCACTTCTCTAAAAGGCAGTAATTGGCCTCCAGCTGACAGCCTCAAAACAGGCCAAGACGTGGGAGCTAGATGAAGTGGACTGAAACGAGACATATTCCTTCCAGAACCAGGTGGAGAGTCCCTCTGGCACCACAGAGGAGAGCCAAGACTGCCCTTTGTTTGATGCCATCCCTGCCTTGGAGAGCTGAAATATATTACTCTCTCCAAGGTCAGCAAATCTCCAACTAGGCAACTGCTCGCAGTGACAAAGAAGACTCTGCTGAACACGAGTGGCCCCTCTGCTCAGGACAGAGCTGGTGGCTTCTAACCCTTTACCGGAGGAACCAGTCCG
Organism: Martes martes; assembly: GCF_963455335.1. Taxonomy (NCBI): domain Eukaryota; kingdom Metazoa; phylum Chordata; class Mammalia; order Carnivora; family Mustelidae; genus Martes; species Martes martes. Next base: position 100,557,583 of record NC_137899.1, on the reverse strand, counting down.
TGCCAGCCTGGGACCCTGCTGCCAGCGGGTCCAAGGGCAAGAGATGCATGGCACGTGGCCCCTTCAAGACCCAAGACTGCTGGCTCAACTGTGTAAATAAAAACGCAGGGCTGTGTACGTGTGCATCGCGTGCCCGAGAGCAGAGCCTGGCTCTCGGCTGAGAGACACTCAACTGAACGCAGGGCAAGGGGTCCCAGTTCTTTGGGCGCAAGTTTCATGGGCGGGGGTGGAGGGGCGCGAATCCTTGTTAAAGAAGGGAAGAAGGGACATGCCACACTGACAGCATGTTCTTCCTCTGGAGTTCTCTGTAAAAACGCGTCTAAACTGGTGTGGCTCTTTCCCTCAAATACTGAAGAAACGTGACTTACAGCCCTTTTCCCCTGAAGCCATCTTACTGCCTAACTTCCACCCCTCTAAGGTTTTTCTCTTGTTCATTACTATTCTGTTGGTATCGTTTCCTCTCTTTATTAGGTTTTCATTTCAATGATCTAAACTATTATTATTTTTATTACTACTACTACTGTTTTTGCTGCTGCTTCCAAATAGTTGTGATTTTTTTTCTTATCTCAAGTGAGTACCGGCTTGAAGTGAACAGGTATTGACACATGGTACTTTAGGGGGCAGGTTGATGAACTTCCCAGAGGTCCAAGCTGAGTACCTAGTTAATAGGCAAATACGTTATATGCTTATAAAATATGATTGCATATTAATACATAAATACTCATGATATAGAATAATAATACATAGTATCCTCTCGGTATATTTGAGAGCTCTTTGTTCGAAACTGAGTTCTTCTGATTTGGAAGTCTTCTTTGAGATGAGCTGAGGTAGAGCACGCATCCCAGACTCTGTGGATACCATTTTGCTCTCTGATATTTGCTTGGAAGGTCCATGCTGGGACCAGAGCTTTCTAAAGATCTTTTTTGGTGGCTGCAGACCACAGTGAGTTGAGAGTCCTTTGAAACTGCCCAGCAATGTTGTGTCTCCCGTGTGCTCTGGGACAGAGAGTTGGGGTGCTGCTAAGACGTACGGAGGCTCACTGGAACAGGGATCAGACATCCGAACGTGATGTGTCCTTCAAAGCAGGCTCAGTGGGAAGTTACTGACCCGTTTTCTCAATTGATGTTGCCTTTGCTTAAGATGCTTTTCTCTTTTGAAAGGGCCTTACCGTTTGCAGGGCAGACCAGGAAAAGAAAATCTGCCTGAATACTCACACCAGAGTTTTAGTCTATAATGATAGTCCTTTATCTGCTCGGCTACCTTATTCAGCCAACTTGGATACTCTGGGACTTTGGGAGGGTTCCCCAAATCAGGTCTGCCCTCAACGATGAAGATTTTTATCTAGCACACAGCATACAATAACTATTTGATGACAGCATGACTGAATTAAGATACTTGGGAGGACAGTCAAAATTAGGTGCTTTGGGCTCCAAAAATGGAGTTAAAAAAATGGCCACAAGCAAGGGCACTATTGCCTCATTGTCTTATAGTATTACCTAATTTAATTTTGGCACATGCTATATATTTGTTGTGCGAAGAATTTATGTGTTTCATTTCTTTCGTACCCATCCTCGAGTGCCCATGGCGAAGGCCTGTTAATTGTGTTTTCTTACTGCAAACATCGTATAGTATCTAAGATCCAATGAAAGATTTTACTGCAAAGATTAGGGTGAAGAGAGGAAAATAGTATTCTGCCTCAACTATAATACTGACTGGTCAAAACCCACCATAACCTGACCCTGAGCTCCCTTTTCTGCCTCCGTGATTCATCCAATTGAGGGCATAATTTCTGAACCACAGAAGTTTACCCACAGCTTCCTGAACACAACCTCTGGTCCCATGTATCTACGCCTTGATCCAGGGTCTTCCTTTTGTCTGAAATTCTAACGACAACCTGTTCATCTCCCCAAATCATAAGCTATCATTTGGTAAAGTCTTCTTGGACTTACTGGGTGGGTAGGGAAAAAAAAAAAATATATATATATATATATTTCAATTAAATTAAATTAAATTTTTTGTGTGTGTTCCAAAGTTCATTGTTTATGCATCACACCCAGTGTTCCATGCAATATGTGCCCTCCTTAATACCCACCACCAGGCTCATCCAACCCCTCACCACCTCCCCTCCAAAACCCTCAGTTCATTTCTCAGGAAAATATTTCTTGCCTTTTTTTTTAGCGACAGTCCTTTGTAGATTAAAATACGGGAGTGTTTCTCTCACGTATTTATTTACTTGTTATATCATAACAGAGACAGAGAGCACGGAGTCCTTTTACGGCTGGGACCACGTCTTCTTCACCAAGCTCACCCAGTACTGAGCTCCCCGCATGGTAAAGATGAGGAATGACTACAGATTCCAAGGTGAGTGGATGCTTACCAGACTGCTGATGGTAACTACAACTAGTGCATCCTCCCCCCGCCCCCCAACCCCGATGCCTTCCTCACTACTAAGAAAGCCCTTGGACTTTATTCTAGAATTCCCACCAATGAATGAAGGAATTCTGCCAACACGTCCTGGAAAGTAAATACCTATCATGCTTTCCATCCTCTCACTTATTCTTCTCCGAGGAGAAGCGACTTCTACGACAGGTGAGATAAGAGCAAAAGAACCTTCTTGCTCCTCCTCTTATCACTCCTGCATCTCTCCCTCTCTCCTGCTGCCTGGCATGTGGATTTGCAGGAAAAGCTGAAATTCCACACTGGCCGCTTTTGCCTGTGGTAGGCACACGAGGAAGAGTCAACAGCAACAGGCTTACCATCTTTCATTTTTTTTTTTTTTTTTTTTGGTGCTAAGGCACTTGGTGCTAAGGCAAATAAAGCAATATAGAGGAGGGAAACAAGTAGAAAACACTACTTGACCGTCCCAGGGAACCCCTATGTTGAGTTATAGAGCAGATACTCCTATTACAATTCAATATTCATTTCCTCCTCTCTTGTTTTCTTCCCCTAAAACCTATTCTTCCCAAACAGCTGAAGAAGAGATCATTTTATCCCCAGTGCCAGAATACTGATTTGTCTAAAACATTCATGGAATCCCATGACGCTTGCCAGGATTTAGGAATGGCCTGTGACCCATTTCTAGCCAATGAGATGTGAGGGAAAGTCAGCAGGGGTTTCCATGAAAACTCTGCTTACTCTTTTTTTTTTAAATTTTATTTATTTATTTGACAGACAGATCACAAGTAGGCAGAGAGGCAGTCAGAGAGAGAGAGAGAGAGGAGGAAGCAGGCTCCCTGCTGAGCAGAGAGCCCGATGCGGGGCTCGATCCCAGGACCCTGGGATCATGACCTGAGCCGAAGGCAAAGGCTTTAACCCACTGAGCCACCCAGGCACCCCCCCAATCTGCTTACTCTTAAGAAAGAAGGCTTTCTTCTTCCTTTGGATGTTTTCGTGCCTAGATATCACACTTGTAACTAACACAGTGCTCTCACTTCCAGCCTGAGGATGAAGCTAAGCATGTAGAGGAAGACAGAAACCAGAGACTAACTGAGTTAGTACCAAAGCTCTGACATCGTGGAGCAGATCTCCTCATGAACTTCTTGTTATGTGAGTTGGTGAATTACTTTACTTTTTAGGCCAGTTTTACTGGGTAATTTTCATTCCTTAGAGGCAAAACTAAATTGACCCTGTAATAAAGCTGGTACTATATTTAATTCCCCATCTGACCCTTAGATCTATTTCTCAGTTGGTTGGCACCCATAAGGGAAAATAATAAAATTATATTACTGAAATGTTCACACTCCTTTGCCAAACATATTCAAATGTAAACCACTGATCTTATAAAACCTCTTGTGAAATTAAGAATTTTGTGCACTTTAACAATAATCTACTCGGTAGGAGTATGGTCAATATTGCCTAAAAGAACACATTATGTATTATCTGTAAGTTTTACCAACATAATTAGTTTACCATTTTGTTTTCTATGTAGAAAGAGAAGTTACAGCTATATCTCTTAGATAGTCAGGAATGCTACAAATATGCTTATTTCAGATGCTTTGTGATGGTCTCATCCTATCAATAACCAATGTTGTGCCTGGACCAGTCCTTGCGGTTCTTGTTTTAAGATATATTTATTTATTTGAGAGAGAGTGAGTGAGCATTGAATGGAGTGGGGGGAAGTGACAGAGGGAGAGGGAGAGGGAGAGAGAGAATCTCACGCAGGCTTCCCACAGAGGGTGGAGCTGAACCCAGGGCCTCACGACCCTGAGACCATGACCTGAGCTGAAATCAAGAGTTGAATGCTTAACCGACTGAGCCACACAGGTACCCCTGTGGTTTTTATTATAATTGCAAGATCCCTTCAATAATAACCATCAGAAAACTGAAAAAAAAAAAAAACCAGAGGTTTATTAGTTACTAGACCTGGAAATTACATGGCAAACCTGGGCCACAAAGCGAGGTTGGGGGTAGAGAGGGTGCACACACAGGCTGGGGGTTCTACTGTTACTGGGGTTGAGGATGGGAGCCTAGGGTTTGTAAATTCATTCCTTACCAGTAAATTTAAAATACAAGAGCAGGAATCTAAAGTCCAGGGAAGAGAAAAGACAAGTAGCCCAAATGGTCAGTTATCAAAATCAGTCAAGATTTCTAAGCCAAAGGACCCTCAGTTGGGGAAGGTGGCCTGGCTCTTTATCTGGTCAGGGGGCTAGCAATGTGTTTATTCCAGATAACTGCCTTTGAAGTAGGTACTTCTTTGAAGGGAATCAAAGCTTAAATCAGGCACTTGCATTACAAAAGAGAAAAAAAATCTGTCAGGGTTCACACCACATTAGAGTACTAGCACAATGTTCTTTGAAGGATAATTATAGGCACCCAAGACTTAAATATCTGCTTTATGTTATTATCATATTCTTCAGCTTGAATTGAAATTTCTGATCTATTTGTTTAATGTTAAAATTTTGATGAGGAGTTTTTGTACTATCTGGAAATAGAAGTAGTAAACAAGGTCTAGTCTTCCCAGTCCAAATATTTATCTCTTCCTCTTCATAAACTTATATTAGGATGTTGCTCAAAGGGTATTTCTCAGAACACTGGTCCTACTAGGTGCTCAATGAAACATGTCAGGAGACTGTGTAATATTATATTCCTTTCCTGGAGATTCATAAGTTATATTAGCCTCTCAACAGATCTCTAATAAGTTCTAAAAATCAAATCTGTTTAACTTTGTTTTACTTAGTGTTTCTTAAACTTATTTTGACAAAGTATCCGTTACGTAATATTCTGTGGAATATATTTTGGGGAATGCTGTTGTAGGACGGTCATTGTCAAGCAGCTTAAAATGGAAACGCTACTATACAGTTTGACTGCATACATGCATTAAATCAAATATCACCTCTTGTCAAATACTCTATTCATTGTTGGTCAATACGAACATATTTGGCTGGTTTTAAGGGAATCTGAAATGCAAAATATTAAACTGAACAGGTCTTCATAAAACAGGAAGGTAAACTGAAAAATTGTTCCAAGAGACTGAAGGCTAATGCAATATAACACATGGTCAGTATAAGACATGTATAATAGAATACAATATGATCCTGACTAAGTTTAGGTGTCTTATTGAGATAATTTCTTATGAAAGTAATTATGGAGATGAAATGAATGCTCCTCCAACTATAATTGTAAATACGAGAGGGTTTGCAACTGAATAGCAAGTAACCACGGATCCGGTTGGGACTGAAACTCGGTGGGTAGGCAGATTAGCCTGGAAATATAAAACTCAAGATATTTCTGGATTCTTGAATCCATTAAATTATTGAACATATTTCCATGATTTTGATCAGTAAGTAACTAGAACATTCAGTTGTCTGAGATCTGCTCTTTATTCACGGTAGTAAAAGAATGAGTGAAAGTAACAAAGAGGTCATAAAAGTCCACATTGTTCCATGAAACAGCTGGACCAGGAACATTTGTAAAGATGTTAAAGAAATGTGCTGCAGGAGGGCATCAGCACGAGGCTTTTACAGACTCATCATCTTGGCTCCAGTCTCCCCATGAAGCCCCTTCAGTGCCTCTGTGCATCCTTGCCCAGCTGTGCTCAGTTATAGAGAAGTTTGTTTGCTTTTTGTCATCTGTGGTTTTATGTATATTCGATTGTTGGTTATCTACATGAAGGTTTTCCTTGTTATGGATAATTCACAAAACATTTTTTAATCCTGGACCAGTTTCCTGCTGTAACTAACATGCTTTGTAGACATGGCTTCTACCACACTGTTGGTGAGTGCTTAGAGAATGGAAGCTCATTTTAATACCATCCTAGATAAAATATAATTAGGTAAATAGATCTCTCAAAAATCATATTAACATTCCAAGCCAAATAGAAATGTCTTTGGAGTTATTTGTGCTAACGCTCCCTTCAACTGTCATTAATAATTAAAAGTGCCTCTGTGTTTACTCTCCCTCTAATTTTCAAGTGTGACCCATTAGAGTAGGGATCATGTCCTCTTGGTATATAATAGCATATAAGTCACCATTGAGGGGTATACACACTGTACACAACCAATGGGTAATGGATTTTCTATTGAAATATCTTTACAAAATAATTGGACATGGGTATAGAATGGACACAAAGCTCTTATGCTAATGAGGCATCCTTGACTATCTTACAGTTACGATCATTTCAAAGTCCATATTTCCTCCCTTCCCTTTTATGATGGTCATCCACACATAGGGGGTTGGTCAGTGGGATACTGGCCAGTGGTGTAAAACAAATAACTATTTTACTACAATGTAGATCTAGCTAAATCTTATGCCCCGAATCACTTCAGTTGTAGATAAGATTGCCTAGTCCAAGAGGCAAACGGTCTGACTCTACCTGGTTCATATGCTTATGTATTTAGGGTCATATAATCATTGTGTCCTTGGAATTTTAATATACTGGTATCAAAAAGAACACTAAATAAAATCTAATTCAAGAATTAGATAAGAATTAGATAAGAATATCAGTCCAAGAGAGACACTGGCTATCACATGACCATACAAGTGGTTAATAAGTTATAACAAGAGTCCAGATTTCCTTATTACTATCCCCTGACTCAGTCACTGAACCAAACTGAAAAGATGTCTCGGAGGGAAGGATTTGCAATGAAACTCACACATATCTACCATGGGTGTTGCATAGTATTATAAAATACACATCCAGAATAGAGAACAAGACCTATGCTTCTCCTTACCCCTTGAAATCAACCAAAACCAAGAAAGAAAATTAGAAATAAAAAAAAAAAAACACCAGAAAATATTTGTTAAATGCAGTGAAAGCAGTAAGAAAAGCACAGAGGGATATAAAAGACATGGCACAGATATAAAATAGAAAGTAAAACAGAAGGCATAAATCCTACCATATTAGTGATAAAATTAAACTTGAAAGGGTCAAACTATCCAAAAGGCAGAGATTATCAGACTAGAGGAGAAAAAAAATAAGATCTAACTCTATGCTCTGCTCTCTCTAGGAGATATCCTTTAGATTAGAACATATAAATGGCTTGAAAGTAATAAACGGAAAAGTTATATCATGAGAACAGTATTTTAACACACTGAAAAAAGAAGAGCAAACTAAACCCAAGGTAAAAATAGGAAGGAAATAATAAAGATAGGAATGGAGATAAGCAAAATGGAGAATATTTAAAAAAAAAATTGTCAACAAAACCCAAAGCTGGTTCTTCAGAAAGATCAATAAAATCGACAAACTTTGAAGTAGACTGATGCAAGGCAGGGGACGCAGAATCTACTCAAATTACTAAAATCAGGAATGAAATATGGGACATTACCATAGACCTTACAGAAATAAAAAAAGATAATAAGGGAATACTATGAACAATTATATGTCAACTAATTAAGTAAGATGCAATGGACAAATTCTTAGAAAGATACAAACTACCAAAACCAACTCAAAAAGCAATAAAATGTCTTAATAGCCTATAACAGTAAGGACTAATATTTTTTATTTTTTAAAAGATTTTATTTTATTCATTTGAGAGAGAATGAACATGAGCATGAACGGGAGAGAGAGAGGAAGAGGAAGAAACAGACTTCCTGGTGAGCACGGAACCCAACTTGGGGCTCCGTCCCAGCACTCTGGGATCGTGACCTGAGCCAAAGGCAGCCGCTTAACGAACTGGCCTACCCAGGACACCCAGGACATACATATATATATATATATATATATATATATATATATATACACATACATATATACACACACTTTTTTTTTTTTTTAAAGAAATAAGCCACAAAGGAAGGTCCACGCCCAGATGGATTCACTGGTGATTCTATAAAACACTTGAAGAATAATTCGTAAGAATTCTTCACAAAATCTTCCACAAAATAGAAGGGGAGGAAACACTTCCTAATACTATGTGGTTATTCTTACCCTCATACAAAAACCAGAAAAAGACATCATAAGAAAACAAAATCACAGATCTGTTTCTCTTAAGAATCAGACGCAAAAAACTTCAATGAAATGCTAGCAAACCACATTCGGAATATAAAAAGGATCAAATACCATGCATGAGATGGATTTACGAGGTTGGTTTAATATCCAAAACTGGATGAATTTTATATACCATAGCAATAGGTTAGGACAAAAACCACACTCCTGTCTCAATAAATGTGGGAAAAGCATTTAACAAAATTCAACACCCTTTCACAATAAAAACACTCAACTAGTAATAGAAAGGAACTTCTTCAAACTGATAAAGGCATCAAGAAAATAACCACAACTAACATTTTACTTTGAATGTTCTCCTCTTAAAATCAGAAACAAATCAAGGTTGTCTATTCTTGCCATTTCAATTTAACATTTTACTGAAGGTTTTTGCCACGGCACATTTACAGCCAAATCATGTTCAAGTAGGCTGCCAAACAATTTAATTGGGGGAAATGGTTTTTTTCAGTAAATGGACCTGGGACAAATGGACACCTACATGCAAAAGAATAAAGTTGGACTCCTACCTCACACTGTATAAAAAATGATTTAAAATTGATCAAAGGCATAAATATAACAGCTAGTATGACTAAATTTTTAGAAGCAGCGATGGCATAAATCTTTGTGCTTTTGGATGAGGCAATGGTTTCAAAGAGAAGGCACACAAAGCACAGGCAATAAAATGGAAAGTAGATAAGCTGGACGTCATCAAAATTATAATATTTTATGGGGCACCTGGGTGGCTCAGTGGGTTAAAGCCTCTGCCTTCGGCTCAGGTCATGATCTCAGGGTCCTGAGATCGAGCCCCGCATCGGGCTCTCTGCTCAGCAGGGAGCCTGCTTCCTCCCTTCTCTCTCTGCCTGCCTCTCTGCCTACTTGTGATCTGTCTGTCAAATAAATAAATAAAATCTTTAAAAAAAAAAAAAAAAATTATAATATTTTATTCTTCAATAGATCCAATTAGAAATGTGAAAAGAATCCACAAAAAGGAGAAATTTTTTTGAAAACCAGTATCTGATAAGGGACTTTTATTTATGATATAAAAAGAACACTTGCCACTCATTAATAAAAAGACAAATAACCCAACTTAAAGAATGGGCAAAAGATCTGAGTAGAAATTTCTCCAAACAAGATACATACATGGACAACAAACATGTGATGAGATGCTCAACATGATTTCATCAGAGGAAAAAAAAAATCCAAATTACAAATACGACTTCACATTCACCAGGAAGACCACAATAAAAAGAAAAGAAAAGACAGTAACAAGTATTGACAAGCATGGGAAGAGACTGGAACCGTTGATAATGTTGGCAGGGATGTAAGAATGTGCAGACATTTTGGAAAACAGTCTAACACTCCTCAAAATGTAAAACATAGAATTATAACTTGACTCTGCAATTCGACCTGTTCGTATACACCCAAGAAAACTGAAAACACATGTCCACAGAAATACTTGCACACAAATGTTCGTAGCAACACTGTTAATGATAGCTCAAAAGTGAAAACAAACTAAGTGTCTATCAACTGATGAACCAAATAAAAGATGGTATATGCATACAATGATATATAACTCAGCAATAAAAAGAAAGTTCTGGGGCACCTGGGTGGCTCAGATGGTTAAGCCTCTGCCTTCAGCTCAGGGTCCTGGGATGGAGCCCCACATTGGGTTCTCTGGTCAGTGGGGAGCCTGCTTCTCCCTCTCCCTCTGCTCCACCACTCTTCCCCCTGCTTGTGCTCCCTCTGCCCTCTCTCGCAAAGAAATAAATAAAACCTTAAAAAAAAAAAAAAAAAAAGGTTCTGACATCTTACGGCATTCATGAACTTTAAAAATAATCTGCTTAGTAAAAAAAAAGCCAGACGGGCGCCTGGGTGGCTCAGTGGGTTAAAGCCTCTGCCTTCGGCTCAGGTCATGATCTCAGGGTCCTAGGATCGAGCCCCACATCAGGCTCTCTGCTCAGCGGGAAGCCTGCTTCTCTTCCTCTCTCTCTGCCTGTCTCTCTGCCTACTTGTGATCTCTGTCTGCCAAATAAATAATAAAATAAAATCTTAAAAAAAAAAAAAAAGCCAGACACAAAAGGCATAATATTGTATGATTTCTACTTCTTTGCAATGGCCAGAATATTCATGTCCACAGACACAGAAAGTAGATTACTGGTCACTTCAGCCTGAGTTGGGGGGAATAGGGAACAGCTACTAAAGAGTATGAGGTTTCCTTTTGGGTTGATGAAAATATTCTAAAATTGACTGTGGTGGTGACTGCACAACTGCAGGAACGTATTAAAAAGCATTAAATGAAATAATTTAAAACGATTTGTATAGCATGTGAATTCTATCTGAATAAGGCTATGACTAAAAAAAGAAAGTCCATTTTTAATGCAATTTGGAAATCCCTGAAGAACACGCCAAAACATAGAAAGAAAAAGATCGTGAGAGGGGCAGGCAGGTGGGGGCACCGAGAGAGGACCACAGACCCCGCAGAACCTGGGCAGAGCTATAGAGCAAAGAATACTTCTCATCAAGGTGGCGTCCTCAGAGGAAAAACAGGACAATCCCGCTTGGAGCCACAAGGTCCGGTTCGTGGTCTGCGGGCCAAGCTTCCCCAGGCCCAGTGCGGCAACAAGGAGCTGCTGGGAATGGAAGACTGAACGAAGAAACAAGAGCACTGACACAGCTTCCGGAGCCGGACCGTCCACGCGGCCGAGCGGAGGAGAGCCCGGGTGTGACACACACTTCCGGAAATCACCTCTTTCGCTGATCCAAGAGGAAGAAAAGCTCAATCACTACACAAGAACGTGGGCCGCGTATCTCGCACGGTGAGCCCAGAGCTGATTCGCTGCCTGGGGCCGAGACGCAAGGAGCCATGGAAGTCATCGGGACAAACTGCGAACTGTGTTGTCCTGAGTGACTACCTCGCCCTGTCCCTGCACTGTGTGCCAACAGCTGGAGCGGGAGGAGTTCCTGTATGCAATGCTGAGTAAACACGAAAAAGGAGGAACATGAGACTTAGGAAAACATGCCGAAATTGCTTTTTAAGTGCAGCGCACAGAAGGAGAGAGAGAGAACACGTATCAGGTAAGAAGTTCCCCAAAGCAGATAAAATGTATGACCGTATGTCCGTTGAGTCACAAGAGCCCAAAGAAAGGAGAAAGGGTTAGAAGTACTCTGGAAAGAGGTGGTAAAGCAATCGAACGGGCTGAAAATGAGCGGAGGGATCTTGGGAAAGAACCGGAAGGACGAAATAAAATCATCACAGAAAGGAAAGTCACATAAAAATCAGCACAAAGAAAATCAGGCTCTGCTGAAAATATAATCAGAAGCATCTAGGACTAATGAGATAAAATGAATAAAATAAAATTCCAAAGGACAACAATGTTGATTAATCTTAGTAAAAGAACAGTAATAATGAAGACAACAAATACAACTGGAAATCACAGATAACATTTTTAAAGATTTTTAACATTTAAACATTTAAACATTTTTAAAGATTCATGATCTAATGAGTGAATATTTTTAAAAGAGAATTAAGTCTACAGAAAGCATAAACTGCCCAGTGAATACTTATATAAACCGATTTAAAACAAAAACAAAAACAGAGTACATTGTAGTAAAATCACTCGAAAAATGATATCAAAGAATTCTGTGGGTGTCCAGACAAAGGAAAGGAAATCAAGGTGGCCTCAATTCTTTTTTTTTTTTTTTTTTAAAGATTTTATTTATTTATTTGAGAGAGAGAGAGCAAGAGAGTAGAGAGGTCAGAAGGAGAAGCAGACTCCCCAAGGAGCTGGGAGCCCGATGCAGGACTCGATCCCAGGACTCCAGTCGCCCAACCAACTGAACCACCTAGGCGCCCTCAGTTCTCTTAATTGTAGTACCTTCACACCGGGAGATAACAGAATCATGCCTGCAGAATCTTCTGGAAAGACGGTACACCTCAGTAACTGTCATACCCAGAACAAGTGCTATACAGGTGGAGGTACATATTTTCCAACAAACAATACCTCTGGGACTTTCCTTCTCATGAGCATTTCTTTTAAAAATGATGAAATGATATGATCTCAGGGTCCTGGGATCAAGTCCCGCATCGGGCTCTCTGCAGGGGGGGGGGGGGCCCGCTTCCCCCTCTCTCTCTGCCTGCCTCTCTGCCTACTTGTGATCTCTGTCTGTCAAATAAATAAAATCTTTAGAAAAAAATGATGAAATGATAAACTTTCATCAACCAAGAGTTGGTAAAAGATAGGGAAAGAGAAACAGAGGTAGACATCAAATCCATGCAAATGCAAAACTCTGAACGACTGTGAGACTCAAGCTCTAGAACAGAATGTACATACTGCTGTTCACTACCACACAGAAATAACAACATGACCAGTGCAGTTCGAGGGGGAGCACGGAGTGGAGAAAGTGGGAGGTAATACAAGAAATCAGATTTTCTTGTATCGGAGACACGAGTCAACTGGTAATGTTTAGAGCTTAAAAATAAAATTACAGTGGAAGAATTATATGATTATCTTTCATTCAGCAAATATTTAATCGAGCTCTACTCTTACAGGCAGGTACTAAGGATCCATTCACCTGCAAAATCAAGGTTCTCCTGCCCAAGGTTCTCCTGTTGTAGCGAGAAGAGAGAAAACAAACGAATCATATGACAAGCGTGATGAAGGAAAGAGAGCCGGGTGGCGCGGAGTGCCAGGGCTGGACCATGAACTATTTTACAGAGTGGCTGAGGGAGGCTTCCCTGAGCAGGTGACATTCAAGCAGGAAACTGAATGGTGATGACACCTGGCAACTGAGGATTTGGGGGAAGGGCACCCCAGGCAGAGAGGTAAGGGCTTCGAAGCTGTCAGCAGATTCACCATGTGGCTGACGAAGAGCCCAACATAGAGTAAGCCACACGCGAAGAGGGAGGCAAGGGTTGGATGGCACAAGAGCCTACAGACCCAGGGAGGAGTCAATGTTTCATTCTAAGGTGATGGGAAGTTGTCAGAAAATTTGCACAGGGGAGTGACTACATGTGTATTTCAGGATATGAAATAACCTACCGTGTTTATTGTCAGTGGAAAGGCCAGTGTAGACAGAGAAGGACCCGCCAGGGGCAGTCAAGCTAGTGGAAGGGAGAGCTGCTGGTGGTTTGGATCTGGTGAGAAGTTAGATTTAGGATAGGTCATAAGGATGCCAGTGGCAGGATCTCAGCTGTTACTTTAAAATACATCCTACTGGATGATTCATGAGGCTTGATACGACATGGGGGCAAGGAGGAAGGGAAGAAGAGGGTTCTGATTTTTCTGCATCAGAATCTGGGTACACCGTGGTTCCTTTCACTGCAATAGCCAAGGCGGGGGGTGGGGGGCAAGTCAGGTCATGTCAAGTCTGAGATGAGTGTGAATTATCTGAAGGGAGATGTTAATAGCAAGTTGGATATGCAAGTTTCGAGCTCAGGGAAGAGGATGGTGTGAGCGATTGAAATGTGGAAGGCATTAGCATATAGATGGTATTTAAAGCCCTGGAAATGAAGAGATCATCTACAATGCAATTCAGTGAAGATCTTCACATCGTGACTTTTTTAGCAGCAAAGAGCCTAAGCATCAAGGAAGCATGGTCTGGGTGTGGGGTCTTAATCAAGCCTCTCAAATTCACGATGCATTTGTTAGCTAATCTGGAAAGGAAGTAGTAAGCACCGACCCGTAATCTTCCCATGGCCTGACAGGGCCATATTATAATTATTGAGTTTTGTAGAAGGTGAAGTCAGATATTTTATTTCCCATGAAAGGTTGCCTCTTCTCTCAAGATCTTCAGAAGAATGTAGAAATTGACTAGGGCGGTTCATTATTCATCAAATTGCACAGTCAAAAGGAATCCGCTGTAGTAGGTGTTTGAAACCCTACACTTAGTTGTGGGTTTCGTAAATATGCAACAGTCTAAGCGACCCAGGATACAGCACATGTAACCGGAGGGATAGCACATTCTGTTACTGCTCCTGGCGGCGAAGTACCACAAAAATGAAACACATCCTGTTCAGACACTCCCTCGGAGCATACAAAATTCAGTCTGGCTTACAATGTCAACTCAGCCCTTTAGGGTTTACACAGAATGTTCTCCCCCAAGTTGAGAAAAGTAACTCTATCTTTCAGCCCATCTCCAGTCATTATTTCTGATTGGAGGAGTACCCAAACTTACACCTTTTGCTTAAGTAACTTGTACCTTTTGCATATTCATTACAATGTATGCATTAGCTGGGGTTTTAAAATGAGTCCCGTCTAATTTCTCTAATAAAAAAAGTGATTACTAGCTCTCATTATTGCCTAATGTGGTTGGCTAATTACTTATTATAAAATGAAAAAAGTCTTACTAATGGGATGTTAGTAACTAGCTTTCTCTACAGTGTTGTGTGTGTGTATGCGCGTATGTGTGTGAAGTCTGCTATTTTTTGCTCATCTTCAAAAATTACTCTTATACTCCCATTTCTTCAACTACTTCAAATCGGTTAATGTTGTAGCTTTATGTTAAAGTACAGCTGTAGGCTATAGCTACATAGCATAAAAACAGCTAAAAATAATGAATAATTCAAGCCATTAACAAGTTATTTTAACCATTTGGTATAAAATAACTATTCTGGAATTTATTTGTGCAGCATTAATATTTGGATTTGACAGTCATCCTCCTCCCCTCCTCTCCACGAAAGCTGTATGTACAAAATCACACCTCCAACAGTGCCTGAAATTTCCTCTGCACATTTCTGTGGGCTGCCCCTGGCTAGCGTGAATCGGCCACGCCACAGCGAGCTGCCACGGGACTCGCCGCCATTGTCACCCGGCTGAGTGAGACATGCTCTCCAGCCCACTAGCAGCAGCGGAGCAGAAGCCCACATGCTTTGCAGTCCCGTTTTCATCACTTCACACGTTCAGTGAAAGCCCCCGCTGCCTCAGCCTTCTCCAGAGGTGGCTGCCTCTCTCCCCCCATGTGACCCCAGTTTGTTGGTGGCACTGAGGCCTGACCCTCCGTGGCCATGTCCTTACTCCGACTCTTGTCACGTTCATGCCACAGGGCCTGTCGCCGTCTCTGCCTTCTTGCTGCCATCCTGACCTCTCCCACCCCCTTCTCTGGGTTCCTTTGGACCTGTCTATTCCAGACCGTGCAGACTGCTCATCGAACAAGATGGTTTTCACTGATTTTCCTCCTTGTTTTTAATAATCTTTTCTGTCCACTCGTATCCTTACTGCCTTCCATTGTCACTGCATGTTCTCCATCTCCCCCAAAGGTGGAATTCAAGCATCTCTTATTCCTACCACAGTTTCCGAGTTGCTGTCTTCTCTGTTCATTTACCCTATACCTGCTTGACCCATTTTCTGTTCCCCAGTCCCTCTCTAACCGACTTTGTTTGGGCTTTCCCAGCCAAGTAGCAGTATTTAGGGCACCAGGTACCTCCACATCACTGAGCTCGCTGAGTCCTTTCTGTTCTCATCTCATCTGACCTCTCACATTGACCTCTCGGCAACATTTGGCTCCTTTGTCCCGAACCACCATTTTCTCATAGCTTTACTCATTCCCAGGCTCCTGAGTCTTATTTTACGGCTCTGCCTGTTGAAATAGGCTCTTTTGCCTGGGAACTAAATGTTGGAGTGTTTCAAAGATAATTTTTAGGGACTTTTCTCATGCTGTGTCCTCTCCCTAGGTGACAACTCACCCACACCAGAGCTCTGTCAGCGATTCACAGAGGAGCCCAGAATGTGTACATCTGCCCAAGACCCGCTTCTGCGTGCCAGATGGAAGACTGCAACTGCCTACACGCTATCTGCCCTGCGGTATCTCAAAGCCACATCCAACTCAACATTTTCAAATACAAAATCTCGGTTTTCCCTCACAAACCGGACCTCCTGTCAGTGCTCCTATTCTTAAACTAGAAACTAAGACTCATCCTTGGGGATTGTCTTATCCTTACTCCCCCTGCTCCCTCATCACCGTATCCTGGCCCATCTCACCTCCCAAACAGCCACTGAGGGCATCTGTCAATAACCATCAGCCCCACGACAGCACAAGCTGTAGTCCCCTCTCAGCTAGACTTCTCCAACAGTGTGCCAGCCCCTCGAGCCTGGCTCTCATCCCTCTCAACACTGCAGCCAGCATCATTTTTAAAAAAATACAAATCTGATCGTGCCACATGCCTGCTGGAAACCCTCCAGTGGATTCCCATCCTCTTAAAATAAAGACTCTCTGACCTCTTTCGTTCATTTCCCAGTCCGCCCACACCAGCTCTGGTCCATAGTCAAGTACGGTTTTTCTGTTTGTTTTTTGAACATACACGTTCTCTTACGCCGCGGGGCCTCTGGAACACTTGTTCCCTTTTGCATGAAACGTTCCCTTCTCGCTTCACTGTGATCCCAGCTTTAGATCCTTTGGATCCCAAATCAAACATCATCTCTTTGGGTGGGTTTCATTGACTCCCCCTCCCCTAGCAGACCCATGAGCTTCGATTTGCCTTTTATAGCCGCTCACAAGAGCTGTAGCCCCTGCTCATTTTAGATCACTGTCCAAGTACGGATTTACGATTACTGACATGATTGTTTGATGAATCAATCCCTCTCTCTCTCTCTCTCTCTCTCTCCTAGACTAGAAGCTCCACGGGGCAGGCCAGAGTCTCTTTCAACTACTCACAGTATTTGAGGTGCTCAGAGCAAGGCTGAGCACTGCAGGTTTGCAATAAATATCTGTGCATCAGTGGGTCACTACATGAATGACATCCGTGCTCATGCACAACACAAGGGACAAATTCGAGTTCCTTGAGGAAGACATGCATGACCGCACACACACAGAAGTGATACCAAGTCGTCTGCTTCAGATACAAAGTCAAAGGTCATCTTCTCCCTACAATATACCCAGAAGTGATAACCTTCAATCATTGCTTCAGTTCATGGAGCCGTATGGATACAGTTTTTCCTTTGTGCCTTAACTTTTTTTTTTTTTTTTTTTTTTTTTTTTTTACTTAGTTTTATTTTGGTAACTGCTCTGCTATGGGTTGAACTGTACCCTCTCGGCCACAAATTCACATGTTAAAATCCTAACCCTCAGTACCCCAGAATTTGACCTGATTTGGAAATAGGTTCATTGCAGATGTCATTAGTTAAGATGAGGTCATTACGGTGGGCTCTAATCCAATATGAATGGGGTCCTTATAGAAAGAGGAACTGTGGACAGAGACAGACATTCACATAGGGAGAAGACCGCATGCATATGAAGGCAGACATCAGATGGGTCTGTAAGCAGGAAAGGTTGCCAGAACACCACCGGAGCCAGCGAGACGCCTGGAACAGAGTCTCCCTCACAGCCTCAGAAGGAACCAACCCTGCCAACACCTCGGTTTCAGACTTCTGGCTTCCAGAACTGTAAGACAATAAACTGCTGTTGTGTCAGCTACCTGGGAACTGCATGTAAGTACTAAAAAGGATGTTGACTTTACTCTTTCATTTGGAAGGAACCACACTTCTCAGAGGCTCAGGTCATGGTAAATCTTTTAAATTTCACGAAAAAATTATTCTTAAATGAAAATTGTAAAATACCCCTACACGTTCACATCCAGCAAACAAACCAAACCCAAACAAAAAACAGCAACCACTAAACTCTCTGAAAAATCTGTAATTTGAAGGAAGAGGAGTTAAAGTTCAGTTTCATGAACTCACTACTAATGACAGGGTCCCACAAGTTCCAACCAGACATAATTCAGACATCCGTGTTAATTTATAACATTATACACCCTTTTCCTCACTATACCCTGAGGATAGTTTGGATAAAAACTAAGTTCTTTCTTGTGACAAATGTTTGCTTCATGTATTTATTTGGCAAGCATTGGGGTGGCTGTTAATTAGCTGACGGTGAATACACCGCAACTATTTAAAGACGTTGTTTTGAATTACAAGGTCCCACAATCCCAAGTTGCCAAAAAAAAAAAAAAATATGGACATAATTCAAACTTTAGCATTAATTTCTAACATAATGTATTATTTTCTTGATTACAGCCTAAGGATTGGAAGCTACCACACACTTAGCTACCACACATGTAGCCACTACACCCGGATAAGTGGGCACCTGGCAGGTCAGAGGACAGATTAAAGTGGCTGGATGGGGCAGTGGTTGGGATTCAAAGAGGAAGGGACATAAACAGGCAAAGTATACATATAATACCTTGACTTCAAGAGATACTTGCCAAATTTTGAGTTAGAGTCTCTTAAATTTAATTTAATTTATTTAAAAATTATTTTTGATATATTTATTTAGTTTTAGGCACACAACATAATGACTGGATATTTGTAAATGTTGCAAATGGATCAACAGAGACTCTTGTTTTGCTTGGCATTTTCTTACCCTTGCAAAAATACTAGAACCTAGAAAAGACATCAGAACTCATGGAATCCAAACTCTTTTCATTTATTTTCAAATTTTCTTTTATGTTTTCATTTCAAGTTCACTGTCATGGGGAGGAGACAGATGTCCGTACTCTTGCCCTGGGGCACTGGACATATGCTGATAAAGGATCAATCCTCTGGGCTCAGTTAGTGATCACTGTTCACAGGCATCCAATCTTGATGGAGGTTCTGTCAGGCGTATAGATCCTAAGGATTCAAAGATTCTAAGGATCTGCTTTTCCTTGTGATTTAATCTCAAATGGCTACCAGACACATGAAAAAATGTTCATCATCACTAGCCATCAGGGAGATTCAAATCAAAACCACATTGAGATACCACCTTACACCAGTTAGAATGGCCAAAATTAGCAAGACAGGAAACAACGTGTGTTGGAGAGGATGTGGAGAAAGGGGAACCCTCTTACACTGCTGGTGGGAATGCAAACTGGTGCAGCCACTTTGGAGAACAGTGTGGAGATTCCTCAGGAAATTAAAAATAGATCTTCCCTATGACCCTGCAATTGCACTGCTGGGTATTTACCCCAAAGATACAGATGTAGTGAAAAGAAGGGCCATCTGTACCCCAATGTTTATAGCAGCAATGGCCACGGTCGCCAAACTGTGGAAAGAACCAAGATGCCCTTCAACGGATGAATGGATAAGGAAGATGTGGTCCATATACACTATGGAGTATTATGCCTCCATCAGAAAGGACGAATACCCAACTTTTGTAGCAACATGGACAGGACTGGAAGAGATTATGCTGAGTGAAATAAGTCAAACAGAGAAAGTCAAGTATCATATGGTTTCACTTATTGGTGGAGCATAACAAATAATATAGAGGACAAGGGTAGATGGAGAGGAGAAGGGAGTTGAGGGAAATTGGAAGGGGAGGTGAACCATGAGAGACTATGGACTCTGAAAAACAACCTGAGGGTTTTGAAGGGGTGGGGTGGGAGGGTGGGGGAACCAGGTGGTGGGTATTAGGGAGGGCACAGATTGCATGGAGCACTGGGTGTGGTGAAAAAACAATGAATACTGTTACGCTGAAAATAAATAAAAAATTAAAAAAAAAAAATCTGGTCTGACTCTGAGGAATATGCATGTGGGCCCACTCTTCTGGGAGTTCCTTTCCTTGTAAGCCATTCATGAAGGATGGGACCGGAGACGCGACAGGGCCTCTCTGCCCCTTCTTTAGGGTACTGCCATCACTGGGGAGTACCGAGACGTATAACTTCATTTTCTCCAAAGATTTCCCCAAGGCTATTTGTATCTGGGCCACATTCACGGCCTCTGGAGGAGCTGGAAGTCCAACCTCTTCCTCGTAAGAATGAACAAAAAGCCTCAGAGAAGTTAGGTGGCTTGCTCGCTATTACCACAGGCCAAAGTGACAGATCTGAGACAAGTCCAGATTTGCCCCTAAGTTTCCAGGTTTCTTTTGATAACGAGTCTAACAGTAAGAGCTTGATTTCATTAGGTAAATGAAATTTCATTATTTATGAAGACAACCTAAGGAATTCCCCTAACATTTGAAAAATGAGCCAAAGAAAGAAAATACCAGCACTGCCATACAGCAATATAAAAATATGCCTTTTTCATTATTTTCACTTTTGTTAGCAGCTTAGAAAAAAGGCTATGTTAGTAACTTAGTCATTGAAGCTCAGGGGTCTTGCTGTCCTGAACACTGTGTAAAGATGGGGGGAGCTATAGGGACAATGTGCCCAGAAAGTGCTATCCATTGTGGGAGCATGTGATTACCACGGGCCTCTGTTCCTTCATTTTAAAGCTGGAGAAAATATTACCTCCTTTTACAGCAGGAAAATGATATACACTCATTAGATGATATTCCTTCTCCTAGACTGAGTCTTTCACATTCCAAAACAAAAACAAACACCCGGAGAGATGCACCCCAAAGCCTTATTGTCTAGCAGATCCCACTCGGACAGTTACTCCGTTAGACTTAGGAGCCCCGTTAGTCTGCTAGGAAAGCACAGCAAAGCATTAAACAGGCACCTGCCAAGCGCTTGGACAGGTGTTGTCCTAGACATCCGACGCACACTCAACCCGAATCATTCACTCCCTGACAGCAGGAATGAAAATATTTTCAGGTATCTTACTTCTTTTTTCCTAGATAGCATCCGATAACTCAAACTAAAGCTGGTAATTACTCTTAAGGACCAGGCAACTCTATTTCCAAAGTCAACTGTATTTGGATTTTCAACGGCTAGACGCGAATCTGCATAGGTTTAAACATGGACTTTAGAAATACTCTCATATGTCTTGAAACTTCTTTTCTGAACATGTTAATCTTTAAATCATTTCTGTTGCTTTTTTTTTTTAAAGTATGTGTGCATATATTAATTAATTCCATACCGTGGAGCAGCTGCTGCTGATTCTACGAGGACACTTCGCAAATGATTTTCGTCTTCATTTCTGAGCAGTGAGGACCTATATCAAGCTAGGACAGGCAATTTTGCAGACTGACGTTCTGCTCCTTCGGAAATGTCCGTGTTGCCTCTGTGCCTGTCATTCAGAGCAGCTTTAAGATTAGCTGTCTGTATTCTGTCTCATCCCCAGCACTTCCATTTACAAATATTTGATGATAAATAATTGCACATGCCAAAAGATCCCGTGAAAATCATTTGTAGGAGCTACGCAAGGTATGGGGAAAAATGATTTTGTGGCATAAGGAAATAGGAAAAACACCACACTAAAATCACCCCATGTAGTCTCACACTGCATTAGGGTGAGATTTGCACCTGTTAAAGGGGAATGGATGATGTTTCCAAGGCTCCCTACAATTGCTCACAAGTCAAGTGTGGTGTTTTTCTGTTCACTTTTTAAAATTCCCATGTAAGGAAAGCAGATGAAAAGGGTAGACTTTTGGTGAACTTCTGATGACTTGCAAAGAGATAAAAAGTTTTAAGGCAGTTTCACACATATTTCAAAACCTATCACTCTGCTAAAACATTCACTACTTTGCTGAAAGGTTCCTAGATTACTTTCAATTAAATACGTCAACTTCCCCGAGTGTGGAATTTTGAAAGAATGCTTTAAATAGAGGCCTTGGGGTCAGAAAACAGGGCTAGGAGGGCTAGATTCAATCATTTAATAGTTATGTAAGAGCACCTGTCTTTCTACATTTGGGGATCGCTATCAAAGAACACTTGAAGAAATGAAGCTACATTACCCAAACGTAAACTACAAACCATCAGACAAAGTGTAAAGGATTACTGTTTCTCTTAACTCATTCATTCATACAGATTTTCTTCTCTTACTCCATGCCTCTCCTATGCTTGCATATCCAAGTTTATAAACATATATAACCAACATGAAAATTCCCATTGGTCTAAGTCACATGTGACATTCACACGATATTTTTATCAGCATCTTAAATTTATTTATATTTACTTGCACTCTCCACCCCTTCCTTCAATCCTTTAATGCTCATAAACACTAAAAGGATGGGCCCAGGAGGAAGTACTTAGTAGCACCAACAAAACCAGCTGCAGCAGGACACATAATGGTTCTGGAAAATTATAGCAGCCATAAGCTCACTTTCTTTCACTGAATTTTTTATTCACTATTATCTGGAGGGCGCATCCTCTTTGAAATGGTTGCATTATTTACAAGAAAAAAATGGTTGCACGCTAATGTCATAGCAGGAAAAGAATAATTTTGGTAATTCTCCTAGCCCTTTTAAAGCTATTTTTGAGAACAGCTTCTGTTTAGATTATAAAAGGTCATACGACCCACAAATAGATAAAGTTTTAGGAAATTGAATTGAATATCTGATTTAGAATAGACTGTTAAAGGAAACAAAAAAAATGCTTGGGAGGCATAGCTAAGTTTTTGTAATGACTGTGCAGAACTGAATCTTCTACCCACGGTTTCTCCTCTCCATACACACAGAACCGTGGGGCAAACCCACTGAGGTTCCACGGAGGAAGTCCTTGTGTGGACTGCAACACACAACAGCATCATCGCCGCCTGAATTTTCATAGCATATTTATCCCTTTTGAGAACACGTGCAAATCAAAGCCCAATTCTCCCATTAGGAAACCGGGGTGACACCCTGGTCACTGTGGATTGTTAAACCTAAAGGCACCTCCACCCTGTCCATGACCAGGGGGCTGATAACCATTCTTTGTCCCCACATTTCAGTCCCACAGAAAATAGTCCCAGCTTTTCTAGCGTGACATTAATATCAAATAATTACTCTCGAGTATAAATACCAAGATACCATTTTTATATGTTCCTTGGTTTTAATTATATTTACTCCAAATCATCCCCCGAGTATATCAAGTACATAAAGAACGTAGCATGATGACAACAAAGTAAACTGGGTTTCAGCATTTCTTCCTCCCACAAATCATCTGTCTTTTCCTTATTCCGACCTGCGACTACCATATTAAAAAAATATTATAGTGTGTCTCTTTAGGCAGCACCAGAGAAAGGAATACATATGTATTTCCAGTGGCACAGTAAGCAAAAGGCAATAACATAATTCTGAAAACTAAATATGTAGATGAGTTTGGGGATAGAATGGGGGACATTATGCTGAAGCATGACTCAGGTGATGGCACCATGAAAGTTCAACTATCTCCACGTTTCCTTAAAATACCTCATCTCCTCAAGTGACAAAAGATCTCTGGACGAGTAAACTGGAATAAAGGAAGGCGAAACCAAAGGGATTAAGGTAGGAAGAGACAGATAAATGTGTGGGTATGAATGAGCTCTGTGATGGAGGCGGGATCAGATCCACAGATATCTGAAAGCCCCATCAGGACGAAGATGTAGTATTTAAAACACTGAATCCAGAACAAAGTGATGCCCTAACAAAAAACCGCAGGAAGGAAATATAACGTCAATGTATATTATTGCTATGAGAAAAAGATTAGTTAAATGTGCATATGCTGATAGGCACGTGGGCCTAACATTCCTACCACCACATTAGGTTGCATCATAAAAGCCCTTATTGGGCAAGTATTATCTGGGAGGGAAAATATATGAGAGCCCTATTAGTCATCAATGCCATGGCGTAGGTTGTAGAATCAGTTTTATTACTGTTGCTTATAAAGACCTTGAAAACAAAAGGAATTCACTTAAGTAGGCTGGAAAGGATACAGGGCTGAGGCCGAGTACATAAGCTGCTGCCCCTAGGGCCACCCCAGGTAGGGGCCATGCAGCTGACCCTGGAGGTAGAGGTCACTGAGAGGCAGTCCCCCAGGTTCTCTTTGTTCTGGGCCATTCCTGGGGATGCCATTTCTGTGGCACAGTGGTGGGGGGGCGCGTGAGGGGGACCTCTTTAGGAATTTATGATGGCATACCTCCCAACATTTGTCATTCTAAATTATTCTTTAAATGACCACCTTTCATTTTCAGAGAAAGGACAGGAGGGCCTTATTTTTTCTCTCCTTTAGACATTTCCACTCCAGTGTTTTAAATAATATCCTGCCCTTAAAGAGATTCATGGGGTTTTTGTGTTCCCAAATGTGAGGACTGTTCAAATTTAAAGAAAGTGAATTTTTCTCTTTTCTTCCTCTATACAGTCCCCAAAGTACCGGAAGCAATTTGTATTTGGGTTTGACGTGCTGTATTCTAATATACGCCAACAAGTGATGCGTCATCTTTATACAGAAATGCTAAGAACAGTACAGAATTCCTCTTCACTCTTTCTTCCCTCCACATTCATTCAGTTACCCAAGGCCTTTCTGCTCCCCACACCCTTCCCCTCTACAAGACAAGAAAGAACCAGGCATCTTCACTTAATGGTAACATACTCACTGTAATAAATAATGACCTGGTTCTTTGCCTTCATAGAATGGCAGAATCTTCACGCTGCAATGACCTTCTGAGGTCACTGTCTGAAATCACTTCCTAAACAAGATTTCTTCTGCACTGTCTGGGGTGATGTCTGGAACATTCCCGGTACTTTCCAATACATTCTAATTATTTCACCAGGCGACTCTTCCAGCGACAACTCTAATTTTTCCTATACTGAGTCAAAAACTGACTTTCCTGCAGTGTCTACACAGAGCTTGGCTCTGCTCATGAAACACCACCAGATGAATCTAGTCCTTCACCTTTAGTTCAGATCTTCAAGAGCCTGCAAACAGGTCCACGTTCCCCTAAATCTTCACTTCCCAAACTAACCATCCCCTCCATTCCTTCGCTGTTATCTTTGGATGCTCGTCAGTAACATGTCAAATGTGAGACCAAGGAAGAGGCAACGAGCACAATGGCGTGTGTATGTTCCCCAAGTGCTGTGTACAGAGGGAAGGGGAGGGGGTGCTCTTTGATCACAACACTTCTCTATCACTTCAGCTCTGGCCCATTACAGCTTTCTGAGTGCCTCTGTCACGCTGTTACACCAGTGCTTTCTCAACGTGTCTCGGAAGCAGGGCTCTGAGAAGTCATGGAGTGTTTTTTGGAATATAGGGAAATTCTGAGTGGCACTCATTCTATCTTTTGAACCAAGGTCAATCGTGCTGGTAGGAAATGAGCCCATTATATGTTTCCAGCCTTACATACCTCCAAAGGGCAGAATTACTTTTAGAGAATCATGGTTCAGAGTTTTTCCAGTAATATTTGTTTTTTTCCCCCCTTTTATATCTTTTCATAGGGGTAAGGCAAATTTATTGGCCAAACACATAAAATTTGGAGGGAAAAATCAATTAAATACCTGCTCATCCCCTTAAGACATCGTGGAAAGAGTACCATCATTAACTTTTAGTGGCAAAACTCCTGGTATAGTCTTTGGAAGAACAGAGTTCCTTGAGAATAAGGTTTGAGAACTGCTGCCCTACAATGACTACATATTACATGGATTGGTATAGAGTCAGCACAGCAAGGGAAGAAAGCACTGAGCTGCAACCTGGATATTGAGTTTAATTCTGTGATGTACTGATTTTGTGACCGTTGGAAAGTCACCTGACTTCTCTGGCTTTGTTTTCTTTATCTGTCAAGAAAGGAAATTAAGTTTGATGATTTTTTTAAGGTACATTTCTATCTTAGTCCACTTGGGCTGCCATAAAAGAACACTACAGACCAGGTGGCCTAAACTCTTTCTCACAGTTCTGGAGGCTGGGAAGACCAAGATCCAATGTGCTGGTTGATTCGGTTCCTAGTGAGAGCTCTTTTTCTGACTAACAAATGGCTGCCATCTTGCCGTGTCCTCACATGGTGGACACAGCGGGGAAGTGAGCTCTCTCGTGTCTCTTCTTATCCGGACACTATTCCAGTTGGATCATGACCCTACCCATAACACTTCATTTAAACTTAATTATCTCCATACAGGCCTTCTCTTCCCAGTATAGTCACATTGGGGGTTGGGTGTTAATACATGAGTTTGGGGAGGAATCAAACATTCAGTCCATAACAATTTCCATCTTGAAATTCTATTGTTTTAACTTTCTCAGGCTGTGTTTTTAAAAATTTAAACCATGTTAAGTCATGCCTGCCCCATTTTAAAAGCAATATATTGAACCCAAAAGCAAATTACTATTTCTCTCCATGAATTTATTTATTCATAACTGAGTTCATAATTGAGTATCTGCTATCCATCAGACACTGCCCGGGGTTTAGGAAGTTATTAGTAAACAAAAAAATAACCCCAATCCACTTCCACATGGAGCTCATACTTTACTGTGTGGCCGACAATGAGTAAGAATAAAATATATATAATGTGCTAGGTCCTATGCAGAGTTAAAGCACCAAAGTAAAGGAGGAAAGAGGGTTATTAAATATTAAGTTGGGGGAGCTGGAAGTTTAGCTGGCAGCTATCTGGATACATCTGAGAGGAGAATATTCCAAGCAGAAGTACAGCGGGTAGCAGAGGATGAGTTAGGAGCATGGCTCACTGGTCAGGAAACGGGAAAATATCATTGGAACAGACTGAATGACCGTTCCAGTAGTAAGAGATGAGGTTCAAGAGGTTATGGGAATCACATCTTGAGATCCCGACTGGTCATAAAAAAGACTTGGTTTTACTGACTATAATGGAAAGGCATGAGAGGGCTTCCACTGGAAGAGGGGGCAGGGTGTGGCTCATGTTTTAACCATGGAATTCTGACTGGTTATTGAGAAGAGCTTAGAGGGACCAGTCAGGAGGCCATGACCATCATCCAAGTGAGAGATGAGGGCCTGACCCTCTGGGGTGGCAGTGAAGGAGTGGAAAGGTAATCAAATTCTCCAAATGGTGTAAAGATAGAAACAGCAGAATTTGCTGTTCTGCACTCTGTATCTCTGACTCAGCCTAGCAAATTTATCTTCAATTCCAATTATTTTTTTCCAGCATGTTAGCTATCGTTCTGGTTTTGTGTTTTCAGCATCCATAATGAACATGACTGCTACCCTTATCTAAGTGTTCTCACAAAATCTCAGGTGGGCTCAGGTCATGAACACACCTCTGCACCAGCAGAAATCACCCTCATTTTTACTTGCTGATCATTCACTATGCTTTTAGTAATAATTGTTCATTAATGCAGCTGAGTTCAAGTCAATTTAGTTCTCTGCATTTTAGTTTGTTTCTAAGCATCTCCCACGTGCACTTGGTCTTGTGCTAAGCACAGGGCTGGTGGCAGTGGTGGGGAGAGGGCACTCATCTATGATCAAGACATAGTTCTCCCTAAGAAATGCTGAAATCCCAGTAGGGGTTGGATGTAATCACAAAGGTGATGGGTGGTCTGTAAGAAAGGCATTTTAGGGGAATGGCTAATTAGCCTGTGTGACCACAGATGATGAGGGTTCTAGCTGACATGCTAGGGACTGGTTCTGTGTTGTAGTCAGCGAGAGCCATTGGAAGTTATGGGTTGTGGAACGGTACGGCTGTATCCGTGACATAGGACACCTCTCTGGAGGCAGCACAAAGAATAGTCTGAAATGCTGGAGGGCGGGCTGGTTACTGTGCCTCTCTTCAGCTGAGAGATAGGCAACACTGAGAACAAGAGAAGGGGACGGTGTTAAGAGAATTCTGGGAGCAAAGCTGACAGAATCGCTTGTGGAATCAGACGTGAGGAATTATATTAAGGTAGGAGTCAATTCAGATGTCTGAACTGTGCAGCTGTGCCACTCTCCAAGTCGAGAAAGGGAAGATAAAAAGCAAAACTTGTTTTGAGGAAAATCATATCCAGTTAGGGACATTCAGGCCAGAGTCTCCTACTATTAAATCCCAGTCATAATCATCAGGTCATATTTTACCTCTGGTTCTAAAATTTCAAGGTCATTGGTACTTTCAAATATTGTTGGTAGCAATAAAAGTGTGACAAAGGTATTTGAAAAGCATAACACGATGTATCCACAATGACCTAGTTATCTCACCCCTGAGAATTTATCTAAAAATCCAATAGTTGGTAAATTCCATCCAAGAGCTCTCTTTTGCTGAAATTTTGTCATTATGACACTATGGAAGTAATGGGAAATTCATCACAATGGGGGAATGGTAGACTAATTAGACAACCTGAACAAACTGTAATCACCCAATAGAATATTATGTAGGACTATATTTCACCCTGGAAACCTATTGGTGTAATTTTAAGGAATATAGGAATGGCACAAAATATACATAAATCACAAATCTATGCTAATACTAAAGAGTCATATAGTAAAGATTACAAAAGACCTTGGGAATAAGAAAAAAGAGTTAAGATGACATCTTGCCTGCAGGTTGGGCCAGATGATTTCAAATGCTCTCTAAAATACCTTTGAAGGCACAAAGGAAAGTGAGGACCAATGACATCACTGAAAAGGAGCAGTAATACCCTATGTAAGTTAGAATGTGAACAGAATTCTTAAGTACTGTCATGTGGCCTTGATGTGGCTGCCAACTAGGAACAAAGGAAACTCAGTGGCTTAACAAAGTAGAAAGACACCCCCTTTTTTAAAGCTTATTGTACTTTATTGCTCTGTGTCTCATTTTAAATGGAGCATTAAGAGAATACAATATTTTAGAGGAAGCAAGATGGCAGAGGAGTAGGAGACTGAAATATCATCAGGTCCCAGGAGTTTAGCTAGATAGTTATCAAACCATTCTGAACACCTACAAACTCAAAAGGATATAGAAGAGAAGAGCAGCAATTCTAGGAACAGAAAATTGACCACTTTCCAGAAGGTAGGACACGTGGAGAAGTGAATCCGAAGCAATGGGAAGATAGACCTCGGCAGGAGGGGCCGGCTCCTGGCAAGTGGTAGAGCAGTGGAGCACAAAATAGGAAATTTTAGAAGTCTGCTCCACTGAGGGACATCACTCCAGAGGCTAAGCGGGGGTGGAGCCCTCGTGGGGATAGTGTGGTTTCAGGACCTGCGGGGTCATAGAAAGACCAGGGGTGTCTGAGTGTGGCAGAGCTGCCAGGTATCAGAGAGGGGAATCCTACTGCAGAGATGAAGCCAAGGTGGGGGGTTCTCAGCTCTGGGTTACCTTAAACAGTGATCCAAGGCAAAGTTAGGCAACTGGTCTTCAAGCATGGACCCCACAAGTGGTAGATCCGGGGAGATTCCCCTCCCTCCTCTGGGAAAAGGAGTGTGGGAGCACACAGCAGGAATCTGCTGGGTTCGGAGACTCCAAACAGGGCCAGAGACAGAAACGCTCGGTCACAGGCTGGGTGAGTTCAGAGCGTGGCCAGAGAACAGGGAGACAGGAGGGACTGACCACTTTTCTCTGAGGGCACACTGAGGAGTGGGGCCCTGAGCTCTCGGCTCCTCTGGGGCCAGAGATTGGGCGGCTGCCATTTCCATTCCCATCCTCCAAAGCTCTACAGAAAGTGTTCAGGGAACAAAAGCTCCTGAGAACTAACCTGAGCAGATTACTTACACTGGCCCCTGGCAAGGGCAGTGCAATTCCACCTTGGGCAAAGACATTTGAGAATCACTGCAAGAAGCCCCTCCCCCAGAAGATCAGCAAGAACATCCAGGCAAGACCAAGTTCACCAATCAATGAGAACTGTGGAACTCCAGAGCTAGAGAAAGCAACACATAGAATTCGTGGCTTTTTTCCCATGATCCTTTAGTCTTTCAAAGTTGAATTTTTTTAATTTTATTTTTTTCTTATTCTACTTTTTTAACTTTTCCTCTTTCTTAGTTTAACATTTTTTAACTATTTTATCGTATCAATACTTTGTAAATTTTTTAAAATTTTCATTGTTATAGTCATATTTTATCTCTTCACTGTATTTAACCTTATTTTTTGTATACATATAGGTTTTTCTCTTTAAAATTTTGGTATACAATTTCTTCTAATAGATCAAAATATACCCTAAATCTAGCACATGGCTTTGTTCTAGTCTCCAGCCTGATCACATTCTCTCCTCTTGTTGTTTTTTTTTCCCACCCAAATTGTCTTATCAATTCCTTTTTTAGAATCTTTTTTAATTTTCATTTTTATAGTCATATTTCATCCCTTCATTATGTTTACCTTTATTTTTGTATATATATAAGTTTCCTTTCTCTAAAATTTTGGAAGGTAAGCTCTTCTAAGAGACCAGAATACACCCAAAATCAAGTGGGTGGCTCTATTCTATTCACCAGTCTAACATATATAGTTTTTTATTTTTTATTTTTTTATTTTTTTTCTCCTTTTCTTGTCCCCCCATTTCAGGTCTCTTCTGACTTGGTTAGCGTATATATTTTCTGGGGTCTTTGCCACCCTTTTATTATTTTGTTCTCTCATCCATCTATTTTTATCTGGAAAAAATAACAAGGTGGAAAAACTTACCACAAAAAAAAACCCCAAAAAACCAAAAGGCAGTACTGACAGCAAGGGACCTAATCAATACGGACATTAGTAACATGTCAGAACTAGAGTTCATAATAATGATTATCCAGGTTCTAGCTAGGCTCAAAAAAAGCATGGAAAATAATAGAGAATCCCTTTCTGGAGAAAGAAAATCCGTTTCTGGAGAAATAAAAGAACTAAAATCTAACCAAGTTGAAATAAAAAAAGCTATTAATGAGGTGCAATAAAAAATGGAGGCTCTTACTGCTAGGATAAATGAGGCAGAAGAGAGAATTAGTGATATAGAAGACCAATGACAGAGAATAAAGAAGCTGAGCAAAAGTGAGACAAACAACTACTAGACCACAAGAGGAGAACTGGAGATGTAAGTGATACCATAAGATGAAACAATATTAGAATAATCAGGATCCCAGAAGAAGAACAAAGACAGAGAGGGGCAGAAGGTATATTGAGATAAATTATAGTAGAGGATTTCCTTAATATGGCAAAGGTAACAAGCATCAAAATCCAGGAAGCACAGAGAATCCCCCTCAAAATCAACAAAAATAGGTCCACACCCCAATTATCTAATATAAAACTTACAAGTCTTATTGACAAAGAGAAAATCCTGAAAGCAGCTCAGGACAAGAGGTCTGTAACATACAATGGTAGAAATATTATATTGGCAGCAGACCTAACCACAGAGACCTGGTAGTCCAGAAAGGCCTGTCATGATATACTCAGCACTAAATGAGAAAAATATGCAACCAAGAATACTATATCCAGCTAGGCTGTCATTGAAAATAGAAGGAGAGATAAAAAGCTTCCAGGACAAACAAAACCTTCAAGAATTTGCAAACACCAAACCAGCCCTACAGGAAATATTGAAAGGGCTCCTCTAAGCAAAGAGACAGCCTAAAAGTAACAGACCAGAAAGGAACAGAGACAATATACAGTAATAGTCAACTGACTGGCAATACAATGGCACTAAATTCACATCTTTCAATAGTTACCCTAAATGTAAATGGTTTAAATGCCCCAATCAAAAGACAAAGGGTATCAGAATGGCTAAATAAAAAAGGAGACCCATTGATATGCTGTCTATAAGAAACTCATTTTAGAACCAAAGACACTGCCAGATTTAAAGTGAGGGGGTGGAAAACAATTTACCATGCTAATGGACATCAAATGAAAGTGGGGGTAGCAATCCTTATATCAGATAAATTAGATTCTAAGCCAAAGACTATAATAAGAGATGATGAAGGACACTATATCATACTTAAAGGGTCTGTCCAACAAGAAGATTTAATGATTTTAAATATCTATGCCCCAACACAGGACCAGCCAATTATATAAACCAATTAATAACAAAATCAAAGAAACACATTGACAATAATATATTAATAGTAGGGGACTTTAACACACCCCTCACTGAAATGAATAGATCATCTAAGCAAAAGACCAACAAGGAAATAAAGGCTTTAAATGACACACTGGACCAGATGGACATCATAGATATATTCAGAACACTCCACTGCAAAGCAACAGAATACACATTCTTCTCTAATGCACCTGGAACATTCTCCAGAATAGATCACATCCTGGGTCACAAATCAGTTCTCAACAGGTACCAAAAGATTGGGATAATTCCCTATTTTCAGACCACAATGCTCTGAAACTAGAACTCATCCATAAGAGGAAACCCGGAAAGAACTCAAATGCATGGAGGCTAAAGAGCATCCAACTAAAGAATGAATGTGTCAACCATGAAATTAAAGAAGAATTCAAAACATTCATGGAAACAAATGAAAATGAAAACACAACTGTTCAATATCTTTGGGACACAGCAAAGGCAGTCCTGAGAAGAAAGTATATAGCAATACAAGCATTTCTCAAGAAACAAGAAAGGTCTCAAGTATACAACCTAACCCTACATGTAAAGGAGCTGGAGAAAGAACAGCAAAGAAAGCCCAAACCCAGCAGGAGAACAGAAATAATACAAATCAGAGCAGAAATCGATGAAATAGAAACCAAAAGAACAGAAGAACAAACCATTGAAACTAGGAGCTGATTCTTTGAAAGAATTAATAAGATTGATAAACCCCGGGCCAGACTTATCAAAAAGAAAGGAGAAAGGACCCAAATTAATAAAATCATGAATGAAAGAGAAGAGATTACAACCAACACCCAAGAAATACAAATAATTATAAGAACATATAATGAGCAACTATACTCTAGCAAATTTGACACTCTGGAAGAAATGGGTGCATTCCTAGAGATGTATAAACTACCAAAACTGAACCAGGAAGAAATAGAAAACCTGAAAAGACCCCAAACCGGTAAGGAGATCAAAGCAGTCATCAAAAATCTCCCAAAAAACAAGAGCCTAGGGCCAGACAGCTTCCCAGGGGGAATTCTACCAAACATTTAAAGAAGAATTAACACCTATTCTTAAGAAACTGCTTAAAAAACAGAAATGGAAGGAAAACTTCCAAACCCGTTTTATGAGGCCAGCATTATCTTGATCCCAAAACCAGACAAAGACCCCATCAAAAATGAGAATTACCGACCAATATCCTTGATGAACATGGATTCAAAAATTCTCACCAAAATTCTAGCCCATAGGATCCAACAGTACATTAAAAGGATTATTTACCACGACCAAGTGGGAACTTTTCCTGGGTTGCAAGGTTGGTGCAACATCCGCAATTCAGTCAATGTGATACAATACATTAATAAAAGAAAGAAAAAGAACCATAGGATACTCTCAATCGATGCTGAAAAAGCATTTGACAAAGTACAGCATCCTTTCTTGATCAAAACTCTTCACAGTGCATGGAGAGAGGGTACATACCTCAATATCCTCAAAGCCATCATGAAAAACCTACAGTGAATATCATTCTCAATGGGGGAAAACTGAGAGCTATTCCTGTAAGGTCAGGAACACAGCAGGGCTGTCCACTATCACTACTGCTATTCAACACAGTACTAGAAGTCCTAGCCTCATCAATCAGACAACAACAACAACAAAAAACTAAAGACATCCAAATCAGCAAAGAAGAAGTCAAACTCTCACTCTTTGTAGATGATATGTGGAAAACCCAAACGACTCCACTCCAAAACTGCTAGAGCTCATTTAGGAATTCAGTAACGTGTCAGGATATAAAATCAATGCCCAGAAATCAGTTGCATTTCTATACACCAACAGAAAGGAGAGGAAAGAGAAATTAAGGAGTCAATCCCATTTACAATTGCACCCCAAACCATAAGATACCTAGGAATAAACCTAACCAAAGAGACAAAGAATCTGTACTCAGAAAACTATAAAGTACTCATGAAAGAAATTGAGGAAGACATAAAGAAATGGAAAAAGGTTCCATGCTCATGGATTGGAGGAATAAATATTGTGAAAATGCCTATGCTACCTAAAGCAATCTACACATTTAATGCAATCCCTATCAAAATACCATAATTTTTTTTCAAAGAAATGGAACAAATAATCTTAAAATTTATATGGAACTAGAAAAAACCCGAATAGCCAGAGGAATGTTGAAAAAGAAAGCCAAAGTTGGTGGTATCACAATTACAGACTTTAAGCCCTACTACAAAACTGTCATCATCAAGACAGTATGATACTGGCACAAAAACAGACACATTGATCAATGGAACAGAACAGAATGCTCAGAAATGGAGCTTCAATCTATGGTCAATAAATCTTGAACAAAACAGGAAAGGATGTCCAATGGAAAAAAGACAGCCTCTTCAACAAATGGTGTTGGGAAAATTGGACAGCCACATGCACAAAAATGAAACTGGACCATTTCCTTACACCACACACAAAAATAGACTCAAAATGTATGAAAGACCTCAATGGGAGACAGGAATCCATCAAAATCCTTGAGGAGAACACAGGCAGCAACCTCTTCGACCTCAGCTGCAGCAACTTCTTAGAAACATCGCTGAAGGCAAGGGAAGCAAGGGCAAAAATGAACTATTGGGACTTCATTAAGATCAAAGGCTTTTGCACAGCAAAGAAATCAGTCAACAAAACCAAAAGACAACTGACGGAATGTGAGAAGATATTTGCAAATGACATCTCAGATAGAGGGTAGTATCCAAAATTTATAAAGAACTTATCAAACTCAACACCCAAAGAACAAAGAATCTAAACAAGAAATGGGCAGAGGACATGAACAGACATTTCTGCAAAGAAGACTTCCAGATGGCCAATAGACACATGAAAAAGTGCTCCACGTCACTCGGCATCAGGGAGATACAAATCAAAACCACAATGGGATACCACCTCACAACAGTCAGAATGGCTAAAATTAAGTCAGGAAATGACAAATGTTGGAGAGAATGTGGAGAAAGGGGAACCCTCCTACACTGTTGATGGGAATGCAAGCTGGTGCAGTCACTCTGGAAAACAGTACGGAGGTTCCTGAAAAAGTTGAAAATAGAGCTACTCTACGACCCAGCAATCGTACTACTGGGTATCTACCCTACAGATAGAGATGTAGTGATCTGAAGGGGCATATGCACCCAAATGTTTATAGTAGCAATGTCCACAAGAGCCAAACTATGGAAGGAACCTAGATGTCCATTAACAGATGAGTGGATAAAGAAGTGGTATATATATATACAATGAAATACTATGCACCCATCAAAAGAATCGAAATCTTGCCAATTGCAACGATGTAGATGGAAGTAGAGGGCATTATGCTGAGCAAAATAAGTCAGAGAAAGATAATTATCATAGATCTCTTTGATATGAGGAATTTAAAAGGCAGGGTTGGGGGTTGGGGGGGGTAGGGAAGGAAAAAAAGAAACAAGATGGGATTGGGAGGGAGTCAAGCCGCAAGAGACTCAATCTCATGAAACAAACTGAGGGATGCTGGGGGGTGGGGGAATAGGGACAGAATGGCTGGGTTATGGACATTGG
The DNA here is from genome assembly GCF_963455335.1 of Martes martes. Lineage (NCBI taxonomy): Eukaryota > Metazoa > Chordata > Mammalia > Carnivora > Mustelidae > Martes > Martes martes. Next base: position 100,522,118 of record NC_137899.1, on the reverse strand, counting down.
GGAGGGTATGTGCTATGGTGAGTGCTGTGAAATGTGTAAGCCTGAGGATTCACAGACCTGTACCCCTGGGGCAAATAATACATTATATGTCAATTAAAAAAAGAATATAATATTTTAATTGTAACTCCGCCAGCATCCATCCTGAAGTCTGTTATCATTTTGTCTTCTAAGAATTTTTTGTGCCTCTCCCAAATGGCTGGATTATACTTCTTTCCTGACTGCTGTATTCTTTTTTAAAATTTTTACTAAAACAGAGTTGACACATGACGTTAACATTGCTTTCAGAAGGGCAACATAGTGATTCAACAACTCTATAGGTCACGCTATGCTCACCACAAGTGTAGTTCTGATCTGTCACTATGCAATGCTATCACAACACCATTTCTTGTATTCCCTATGCTGTACTTTCTATCCCGGTGACTTAGTCATTCCATAGCTGGAAACCTGTACCTCCCACTCACCTTCACCACTTTGCCCATCCCTCCACTCCCCTTCCCTCTGTCAATCACCAGATTGTTTTCCGTATTTATAACGCACCCTGTTATTTTTACTGGCCTCCTGCCTTGAAGATGTCATCCCTGAATCAACCACAAAGTCCTCATTCAGCTCACTACTGAGTAAGAGTCCTCTCTGTCAGAGTTATATGCTAATATCTTCATTTCTATGACTTTCCATTTTATTTATGGCATCTGTGCACAGAAGTTCTTGAATTTTTTTTCATTATGATTTGTGCTTTTTTTTGGTTAAAAATATGTTCTATCCTAGGATTACTGAGGTATCTTCCTATATTATCTTCTGAAAGCTTAATAGTTTCACCTTTCACTGTTAAGGCTTACTTTTTGTAATGGTGTAATATACAAGTCTGATATCATTTTTTAAATATGTACCTAATAATCCCAGCACCATTCATTAAAATAGTATCTTTACTGCAGGTACTCTATCATTTCTTTGGCCACAGAAAAACATCCATAATACAGTTTGATTTTTGGATTCTCCATTCTATTCCATTGATTTACCAGTTTATTCTTATGCCAAAATTACACTCTCATTATGACCTTTTCTTATAATTAGTCTTTATAGATGGTAGAGTAGGTCCTTCCACTTTTTTCTTCTTTCAGAATATTTTGGCTGCTTTTGGCCCTTTGCTTTTCCATACACACTTTATTTTATTTTAATTTTTACTTATTTTTATTAAATTTTATGTATTTGCATTCCAGTATAGTTAACATATAGTATTAAATTAGTTTCAGGTGTACAATAGAGTGATTCAACAATTCTATAGATTATTCAATGCTCATCGAGATAAATGTACTTTTAATCCCCATCACTTATCTCACCCATCCCCCCCCAACTTCCCCTCTGGTAACCACAGTTAAGAGTCTTTTTTTTTTTTTTCTTTTTCCCCTTTGTTCATTTGTTTCTTAAATTTCACATGTGAGTGAAATCCGATGGTATTTGTCTTTCTCTGACTGACTTATTTTGTTTAGCATTATACTCTCTAGATCCAACCATGTTGTGGAAATTGGCAAGTTTCATTCTTTTTTATGGCTGAGTCATATTCTGTTATATATAATGGAATATTCATATATATGTGTGTGTGTGTGTATACATATGTGTGTGTATATATGTATGTGTGTGTATATATGTATACATATATACATATATATGTATGTGTATATATACACATATATATGTATATACATATATTATACATATATACATATATATGTATATGTACATATATGTATATGTATATGTATGTATAGGTATATATGTATATATACACATATATGTGTATATGTATATATGTATATATACACATACATGTGTATATATACATACACACATACATATATACACACACACATACATATTAGACCACAGCTTCTTTATCCTTTCATCTATCAGTTGACATTGGGCTGCTTCCATATCTTGGCTATTGTAGATAATGCCGCTATAAACATAGAGGAGTATGTGTCCTTATGAATTAGTGTTTTTGTATTCTTTGGGTAAATCCCACGCAGTGTGATTACTGGATTGTACAGTAGTTCTATTTCCAATTTTTTGAGGAACCTCTTTATTGTCTTCCACAGTGGCTGCGCCAGTTTGCATTCCCACCAACAGTGGACAAGTGTTCCTTTTTCTCTACACCGTCACCAACACCTGTTGATTCTTGTGTTGGTGAGGTTAGCTACTCTGACAGGTGATAGTTCATTGTGGTTTTGATTTGCATTTCCCTGATGATGAGTGATGTTGAGCATCTTTTCAGTGTCTGTTGGCCGTCTGGATGTCTTCTTTGGAGACATTTCTCCATATACATTTTAGAATTAGCCTATCGATTTTTGCCGAAGAAAAAGCCTGTTGGAATTTAGATTGCAATTTCATTAACTCTATAGATCAATTTGGCAAGCGTAATATCATTAAAATATTCAGTCTTCCAACTCATGAACATGTTACATCTCTCCATTTATTTAGATTTTCTTTTATATATCTCATTAAGTTTTACAATGTTTCCTCTGGAGCACTAACACATCTATTAGATTATGCAGAATTATTTGATACTTTTGATACTACTGTAAATGGCATTTTATAAAATCTCATTTCCTCTTCTCTGCTTTTATTATATCTCTTTCTAGATCTGTTCTGAGATAGAAAATCAAATAACATGAAAAATTTAGAAAGCTACAGAGCAAAATATACACAGGTCCAGTCCTGTTCTTTATCCTTTTGAATGTATATTTTAGTTCTGTAGTGATTTTTTTTAGTTTCTTTGGAATCCTTGTTTATCTAATCCATTCCCCTACTCCTCTGTCTTTATTTTTCCATCTCATTCTGTTAGGAAGTAGGGCAGGGGGCAGTGGTGGTGCTGCCCCAGCGGTGCTCTGGAGCGAAACTACCAGGCAGGGAATGATGGAAGCCATTTGGGTAGCAGCATGTACTTACTACAGATTGAGGACTGTCACAGGCCACCTGTGATCATCTTGTGACCTAACCATGTAACAGAGGAAGCAAGTGAGTTCATCATGGTGTGAAAGAGCCATGGTGAGTGACTATGAATCAGGAACTGAGCTAGGAATTATGACCATCAATCTGACCTCAATGAGGATTTGACTTGTTCCCCCCAAAACAGGTATATATAGCCTCTCGCTCTCTCTTTCTCTCTCTCTCTCTCTCACACACACACACACACACAGAGTCATTAAATCTTTAAATATTTCCCCCTTTTAAGGAAAAATAGAAAAAAAGGTCAATACAGAGCCACAATAAGAATGAACACTTCCTGAGCTAGTACTAAATGATGTAAATGTATGAGCTCATTTCACCCCCTCAAAGACCCTAATAGATGGTTATGAGTATATGTCCATTCTACAGTTGAGTACAGACATATTTTAAATGATGCGGCTAAGATCACACTGCTCAGAAACACCAGAGCTGGGACTCAAACCAGACAGTCGTGTTCTAGGACAAGCTCTGAACCTCTATGTTCTTCTCATTCCTTTCTGCCCAAAGGAAAACGTGCTGCAGAAAAAAAGAAAAAGAACATTCGACTAAAAGAAACACTTCTGAAAGAGTACAGGAACCAGGGGGCAGGAGGTCAAGTCCCTGTGAACTGGAAGCAGGTCATAAAGGGAGAGGGCAGAATGAGGCGGAACGAAGGCAGGGAGCAGGGTGAGTAAAATCAATAGGGATGCCAAAGAAACTGAAAATGGCATTACAGAATTAAAATATGCATTTGAGGCAATAAAAAGTAGAGTGGGAAGTTTATAATTTTGCTCTGAAACTTTACATATTTTCTAAACTCTCTGTAACATACATATATTACTATTATAATCAGAAAACATTAACATGTTAAACATTTTCCATACCCTTTTCCCCCAGCATTTCCACTTTTCTGAGTATATTTTAAGGGGACAATTCAAACATTTATTTATATGGATGTAAGTAATTTATTTCTAAAAACGGAAAGTGGAAAAATTCTAAATATACAAAAATAACATTTGAATATATTGTGGTCTATTTATATGACAAAATATTTTATTTATAGCCAAACATATGCTGCTGAAGAACGTTTAGTGGCACAAAGAAGTTATCAGCATACCGGTACATTAAAGAGCAACATGAAAAGCATCATGTCTATAATGTGATTCTAGAACGTCAATGTGCACGACTGTGTGTGCGAGTGTGCAAGCATGCACCTCGGAGCTTACTTTTTCCCCCCTCCTTTTAAAATTTTTACACATTTAGTATACATTTACGTCTTTACAAATTATTTTAAAAGGATAGCAGGAGATTTGTTAGATCAGGAAGATTATAATTATGTTGCTTCTATTTCTCTTACCAGTGCTTCAAAAGTTGATTCTGCGGGGCTGCCTGGGTGGTTCAGTCAGCTGAGCACCGGACTCCTGGTTTTGGCTCAGTTTGTGATCTTCAGGTCCTGGGATCAGGCCCTGTATTGGGCTTCACGGTCAGCAGGGAGTCTGCTTGCCCTCTGCCCCTGCCCCACCATCTCACGTGTGTCCTGGTGCCTGTGCTCGCTCTCTCTCTCTCACTTAAATAAATCTTTTTTTAAAGTCGTTTTTGTAATATGTAGGTTTTAAGATACTTTTTCTCTTTTTTTCTTATACTCTCTACATTTTGAAATCCGAGTCCCAAGGATTACTTCTAAATCATTTTTCTAGTTATTTCTTCTTGAAATAACATGGTCTTACCTCCACTATTGTTTTTCTTTCTGTGTGACTGCTGTTTTCATCTGTAGCATAGAGGCTTACGGTTTTACCCGTTCCTTTTTCTTCCACTCCTCACATGTCCAAACAAAGCCATCTTCATCAGTTTGGCAAGTCTCCCTCTGATGCCATTTCTTTTCATCTTTCAAGGGGCTCTTGGTTGTGTTACAGGATTTCAGCATTCTGGTAACTTCATTCTATTTTTGTGTCCAATTGTTATTCCACAAATATTCTACTTTGATTTCCAATGTCAAAGCCTTCAGTGAGAAACAAAGATGAATACTCTGTCTCTGTCTTCAGATCCTTCAGAATTTCAGGACGATGAAGACAGTCCAGCTTCTTCTACTTTGTTTTTTGATAGATACCCCAAGTCAGACTGCTGGATCATATGGTAGAACTTCATTTTTTCTGAAGACTAAGTGATACCTATGCATTACCAGGCTTCTAGCCACTCTCCAACTTTCCATAGTATTGAAGCTTAGCAAACTGAAGTTATCTAGTATATGTCACACAATGAGAAGCAGATCTGCCCTTGACCTCAACCAAAGCCTGGGCATACTGACTGATCTAGAAAATTGCATTACCCATGCTTTCCCAGTGTTGGTAAAATCTTTTATATCTAAGCATTTCTTATATGTGTCTTAAATCTCTCCAAGTCTAGACTATGTAAACAACATGTTAATGCAAGCCAAACAATACTCTTTATGAGTATCCTGTGGGGCAAAAAACACCAGTCATACATAGCTTCTTCATCTAGAAACATGAATAGTGATCATTACCAGGTACTTTGTCTTTAATCCCAAGGTGTACTTTCCTTGCCCATCCTTTGAACAGCAGTGTCCCTCTCTAACATGTTAACCCCACCACAATTTTGCCTTATATCTACTTTAGTTCCACTGTGAATAACAGCTTTTCAAATATTGGCTTTTTCTTTGACTAATCAAACACTTCACTAGAGTTCGTGTTAAGCATGCATGCTGTTCAAAATAACCAAACAGAAGAAAAAGGATATTTACACTGTGTTCTTTTGAGAAAGTTATTATTCTAGACACTGCTGATGTTTAGGTCTCAGATAACTCTCAGATCTTCTCTCTGCTCACAAGGAGCATACTCAGCACTGTTCAGGAGGGAAGGATTCTTTTAAAATAATCTTTTTGTTAGAACTCTTGAAGAATAAGTTCATAGAACGTTTATTCTCTTTTTTTCTGATAATATATTATCTGACTCTACTATATTATTTACTAATTAGCATGAATTTACACCAGTCAGGAAATCTATTAAAAGAATCATATAAGAAATTTCCATCTTATGTGCTAATTAAATTTTTGCTAGTAAAATTTTATTTTCATTTCTAAAAGTACTCATTTAAGAAAGATTAAAATGTTTTTTTCTGTGAATAATTGAATTTTGGTTTTCAAAAATAATATAAAATCCCTTGCTTCCCCCTTCTCACTAGAAGGAAAAGGAAAAGAAAGAAAATAAGGTCTTTGGGGTAGAATTCTACATGTATCTTTTCCAATGATGACCTGTATTATGACCTAGCAAAAACTGCTTGCTCATTTTGAGTGTATGGCTTTTGAAAGGTATTATTATTATTATTATTATTTTGGCTCATAACATTTTTGTAGCTCATACTGAAGAAACAAATGCAATAAGCCACTGGCTGTGGTTTTACAGTAGTAATTGTACCTTCAAAGGCATCATTAATGCCATTAAAAATGAGTTTCCTGGAATCTCAGTTGTTTTCCGTGACACCCCAGGCCATTAATGAGCAAATCAGTCATCAACTGCTTGTTTGTCCTCTTCTGAAAGTCTCAAATTGGTTATCTTTCAAGAAATGCCATTTCAAAGACATTGGGGGAATACAAAACAAAAACACGTTTTAATGACAAGAGTTCAGAAAATCATGGAAAATAAAAAGCATTTTCCTATTTTTTTCCATTCCCTGGATCAATCAATCCGCATGTATCGAGTCTAAATGATGTGTCTAGCACTGAAATAGCATTCAAGATGTTTTACATATGGGAAATAGATTAAAAATATGGTTTCAAAAGATGCATTTTTCCTATGGTTTGTTTAAGCCTAAAATTCCTCCCAACTGACTGATTCCATTTGAGGATCCCACCTCGTGTCCTTCCCACCCGGCTTCTCAGAGCTGGATATTGTGAAGCAGCCTCCGCTTGTGTCTTCTGATGAGTGAGACTGCAAACAGACTTTCTGTGCTCAGTTTTCCCTGAGCACAGATCTTCTCAGATTAGAAGCTGGGAAAAATCCGATTCCAACATTCTGAGGATATCAGGATCCATTTCTTGGGCTGGGGGGCAGGGGGATTCTTTGCTGTCCTTTAGTGGAGACAGTCAAGAGTAGAAGTGTAGTTCCCTCCCTGGGACAGTTCAAGTTCTTGCTGCTCAGAGCAGGTGGCGAGCCGCCTGAGACTAAGATCCGCACTTGGGTGTTTCATTCTGTTCACACGCTACTCGTTGCAGTTCGACTGTCATGTTCCCACAGACAAAGCAGCATCTCTTTCCTATCTCGTCCTCCATTTCCTCTCCTGAAAGTTTCTGAAAAATTCTCATAACACATAATGTAAGTGTACCTCTGGCTCATTTTTCTCATAAGAGAGCTTTTGTTTCTTGTAAAAGTTTACCAATTCTTTTTCACGTGAGGACACTTCACCTGTCGGGATCCTAAAAACACTATAGAATCAGCCTCACCCTCTGGGTGCCCCTGGGCTCCTCCGTCTGTGTTGGATGGATGTCTTGAGGATTAAAGATGATAATACAAATGAAGCACATAATACAGCCCTGGACACGATGTAAATATTAATTACTAGCAGGAATAATAAGTAATAAAATAAAAGGAGCTTTTCTTGAAAGCAAATCCATTGTCAAATGATGACACAACCAAGGATACAGGGCAACAGAAAAAGGAGAGGAGTGACCAACTTATTTGATTTGTGGCATAATCTATTCCAAAATTTGTACCTTAGGAGATTATATGTATTATGGTATCTTTTTTAATGATCCTGGAGTCAACTCAGAGCTGTCAGTGACACAAACGGAGAAGGTTGTTTTAGTTCAAACTGCAACTCTAAGGAAGTGAGTTTTTAAAAATTATTATAGTCAAAATATCCTTCTTAATGCATTCAAAATTCTGTTTATATATTGCATTCTACAAATGTAAACAATTTACAAGCTTCTTTTATTTGTTTTATAAGGAGGGTTGTTTTTTTTTTTTTCTTTTTGGTCTCTAGTAGGTATTTGTTTTAAAATGACTGCTGGTAATAACCAGGAAATAAGAGTCTAAAGCAGGGATGATGTAAGCATAGCTAAATTAGTTAAATGTCAACAATTCACTAGAGAGAAAAAAATGGTATCTGGTATGCTGTCTTAATAATTAACCATCAGACAAACAGCCAATACTCATTGATACATACTGGCACATTTCATAGAATGAGCATTTATGCTTATTTTAGAAATTCTTTGTCAAATTTTCAGTAACCTAAAATCTCCAACAAAGACTAGGAACACTTAATTCATCCAAAAAAAAAAAAGAAATCTGCCAGTTATCACCTAGAACCAATGACTGATACAGGAGAAAGGATAAGACACAGCAATTTTGAGGATAAACCGGTTAATCTCTATGTAACCTACTTCACACATGGTGCTTTTGGGTGTGTCCTGGGTGGCTCGGAGCTGAGACCGAATGCCCCTCCAGGTAGAATAAAGCTCTTTCCTAAAATGAAAAAAAAAATCGGAGGAGGCCGAAAGAGGGCATGTCTCTATGTGACGTTGGAGTAAATGTTATCAAAAACCCAATTCTGTCCTGTCTTTGGTTAAAAAACAAAACTTGGGTGAAAACAAATGATATTGCAGTGAAGGCATTTTCATTCGTGTTCCCTACACATTCTTTGGGCATTTTCCTATAGTTTGGCCCTGGGTGGCACCACGTGAAAGGCGTTCTTCAGATACTGTATATGACTAGGGAGGCATGGCCCCAGTTTGCCTGGGACAGTTCTGGTTTATGCTTGCTGTCTCAGCATAACTATTGATAGCACCTCCTTTCTTAAAACATCCTGGGTTTGGGCAGTAAGTCAAATGGTTACCTTAAATTCTAGCAATTAGCCTGTGAAACTGACTCCTGATGATTGTGATATCTTGGCTATTTGGCATGATCTGAGACATTCTGTTCTGGATCAGTAAATTTGCCAGTTAACTTGAAGACAACGTCTTAAGGGCAAACAGTATTTCAACTGCTTTTCAGGAGTCTTTCAAAGTGATCGGAGGTTTCTCTGCCGTAAGAGGGCACCCTCGGCATAATTTAATCTCTTCTTTCTCAGCATTCCCAAGCTCTATATCGTAGGGTCGCTACACATGCAGATGGTGAGGCAGAGAGCTAAGGGGCGGCTGGGTTCACACTGGGCCCCAGAACTTGGCTTTCTTTAAACAGTTTCTAGGATGAGGTGGGGTTTTGGGTTTTTTTTGTTTTTTTTTGAATCACTTCCTATTTTTTTCTCAGGTGATAAACAATGGATATTCAGTGGCTTTACACCTGATGTAACATAACAAAACAAGCTTCAGGCAAAGTAACTCACAGATGTAAAGGTTTAAAGTACAGCCTTCTTCCAAATGTTAATTCTGACCTTTGAAAGAATTTCTGCCTTACACTTACGATCATATAAAGCCTCAAATACATCATCAGTGCAGTGGAACCTGGGTAACACTTTGTGAACCTATCATCTCTTTTACTTTATCTACGTGCGTGGTTATTACTCGGTGGGTATGAAGGAGCAGTATCGCTAGCAATATCAAAGAACTATATAGCAGGGTTTTATGAAGAATTGATTAAAATATTGGTAATTAAAACCTATAATACATTTCTATAATTATAAAAACAGGTACCAGGTTTTCAAATTTTTCCTAATTTTGTTTAGTTTCTAATCAACTTTCAGTGTAAGTTATATATAATAAATTGCACTAATTTTCAGCAGATAGTTCAATGAATTTCAACAAAGACCTACATCGGTGTAACTACCATCACAATCAGGATTTATAACTTGGTCATCAGCTCAAAAGTTCCCTGTGCTTTCTTATGGTCAAGTTTCTGTCTACTCCTGGCCCCAGACAACCACTTACCTCCTTTCTATCACTACTGACTAGGTTTGCCTATTCTAGAGTTTTGTACTAATAGAATTAGTTAGTACCAACTCTTTTGAGTTTGGCTTTTTTCATTTGTGATTTTTTTTAGATCCATCCATGGTACATATGGTTACTTCACCCGTCCCCCCACTTTGTTTGGCTGAGTGGTATTCTATTATACGGACATATCATAATTTTTATCCATTTACCTCTGGATTTGTATTGAACACTGAATTGTTACTGACTTGTGAGTATTTTTAATGAAAAGAGACATTATAGAGATCTATGTCTTTACTTCTCTTGGGTAAATCCCTGACAGTAGAACTGAGGATTATATATTTTATAAAAAACTGAAAACTGTTTTCCAGAGTGTTCTTAACATTTTACGTTCCAAACATCAACAGGAAAGAGTTCCCTTTTCTTCCTATCCTTGCCAATGCTTGGTGCTGTTGATATTTTTAAGTTTAGGCGTTCTTAGTGCATAGTGCTCTAACAATGTAGTTTTAATCGTTACCTGCTGACTAATGATGGTGAGCGTGCTTTCATATGCCTTGCCTTCTTTTTTTTTTTTTTTTTTAACTTTTAAATACTCCATAGTGAGTTTCCTAGTAGTATTACAGTAACCTCAGGGCTCTAAAATTATTTTATGATAAAGATACAAAAAATACAGAAAATATTTTCTTGCCCAATGTTTAAGTGATAAGTTCATTTATTTTCATTCACTCATTCATCATGGGATTATTGACTATCTTCTGTGGGTGCCCTATGCAAATGCTAGAAGCACAGAGTGAATATAGCATGAAACTCTTTCTTTCTGGGCTCACTTATATTGGTAAACTCTAGATCAACAAATGCCACTTTTAAAATGCTCAGGATAATAAAATGTAACAGTTGCCAAATGTTTTATTTCATGGAAGCTCAGAGAATGTGCCCCAAAATAACAGTGCTTCAGCCAGGGGCATGACGTGATCAAATGTGAATTTTTAGAAAACCATTCTTATTTTATCTAAAACCACAGTATCGGGCTCACTAGTGTACAAAAGGATAGACTTTATAAGCATAACTAAATCTGACCAGCTCTAGCAGCATTATGAAGTTATCAGAAGTTGTTAGAAAAGACCACAAAATGTGGAACTATGTTTATGCTCACCATTCCTCGGTCTCTAAATACTGGGATTGACTGAACGACCAAAACCAAATGGTCTATGAACTACATCAGCTCTGACGAAACCTCTTGGCTTTTCAGGCAGCATGGAGCAGAGATGGGGTGAACTCTGACTCCTTTGAAAAATTAAGAATTAACCATGAAACACACTATCTAGTTCTGATTTACTCATGGACTCTGCTCAGCAAGACCAGCAATTTCGTTTACAGACTCTACGATATATTTAACAAGTGACCTTTCTCAGTGAGTATCACGGCATATCACAAAGACAAAGCAGTATTATATTGATCCATCAATATTTTCCTATGCTTAACCTTTTGAATTTATGTAAATATCTCTATGTTCACTTTTAAGGCTAGCACGACTCTCTGACACAGGTGCCCTTTGCTTTTCACCAGGGAATACGAGGGAGTTCGTCTATGTCAGTCTGGGAATCCAGGCGATGATGGAGGAAGGTAAGAGCAGGAAGGATCAGAAACACCTAAAAGAGTAAAATTAGATGTTTGGGGTGTGCTCTCATGAATACTATTTGAAAGCAAAATCAGACATGCAGTCAAAGGTGCTGGGGACTTTTAGCAGGGGTGACAGCGTGACCAAACAAAAGAGTCAGTGGGGCACTGGCAGGCTGGGAAGAGCCAGTCGACAGGGATACAGGTGCCCCCACATGGCTGGGATCTGGCAGCTAAGACGAGGGGCATGTAGGGCATCCGAGCGCCTATTAAAATGACCTATAGCAAGACAGGGATCTGCTTCTGGAATAAACAAGGTAGAACATTCAGGACAAAGGAAAAGCTGAGAACAGTTTTTGAAAGAGTCAAAATAGAAGGTAAGATCATGGCAAGAAGGCAGGTCTGGAAAGAAAGGAGGGAGGGAAAGAAGGAAGGAAGGAAGGGGGAGAAGGAGGGAAGGGGATGGGAGGGAAAGAAAATGAAAGAAAAAGAAATGAAGAAATGAAGGAAAGGGAGGAAGGAAGGAAGAAAACGTAATTGTGAAGTGGTGGATATGTGAATAAGCTTGTGGTAATTATTTCACAGTATAGATATATTATCAACTCATGAAGTCGTACCCCGTAACCATATATATTTCTTTGTCAATTACAACTTAATAAAGCTGGGAAAAAATTCTGTCTGAATAAATAGAATTTAAAGTGGATATGTAGATAAACCAAAATGTTAATAGTGTTTAAATCTCTGGGTCATAAAACTATGGTTGAGTTTTCTTTTGGTTCACCTGTATTTTCTATTTTAGAGAACACAAAAATCCCTTGTTGAAAAAGAAGAAGAACGACGACGACGACGACGACGACGATGATGACGACGCAGGAATCCACTCGGGATCGTCCTGTTTTGACTAAGCACTGGACTGATGGAATGCCATGGAACCTGTCCATGAGCCTGGACTGTAGGATGGGGAGCAGGGAGCACAGACACTTGTTAACGCCCTCTGGGGGCTATGCTGAGGACGTGCACTCCCAGTCCTTCAAGCAAGAATATTCTCCTGAACGAGGCTGAGCTTCCCACACGGCGCTCCACTGGGCAGTGACAGTGAGGTGTGAAGTGTTCAGCTGTCTCAGTACAGTTATGCCCCAGGAAGCTACTGAAGTGAGAAGGGCTTGGCTTGCCCTTTTAGCAAATGGCTTTTTGACCCCTTTCCATTCGGCAGAATTTGCCTTATGTGATCTCTTTAGAGAAACAGGATGCTGACCTCACAAGTTTAATGGCCCTCTGCCTCCCCAGACAGGAGAGCTGTTCTATCTTGTCTCCTCACAGCTGCCTCTCTTCTCCACGGTCAGAACGTATGCCTGGAGGATGCTCTTCTGATGTCTCCTGCCACATCAGTCTCGGGAAAGAGAGAAAAATGAGCAGATTACTGTACGCTCCTCTTCCTCTCATTTCTTCCAACACCACAGCTTTCATCCCCAAATGGTCTGCAGTTCATAGATGCTCTGTTCCTCCGGTTAGCAAACCGACTGATCCCAGCTCTAGCCCTTGGGTCTGCTCGTTTCTTCTCAGTTTTTTTCTTCATCATTGGCAGTTCAGATGTTGGTCCTTTACCCTTGACAGCGCTGAAAGCATATTGTTGGGGTGGCAGAAGTTGCCCAGAATTTAGCCTCATGTCTACAGATAACTGTCTCTGAACACAATAGATCTTTAATGGAAATGTTCAGACTAGAAAAATCCAAGAGACAGCCTAGCAAGAAAAACAAAATTGACCTACTTTCCTTCCTTCCATCCTTCCCTCCCTCCCTTCTTTCCTTCCATTCATCCATAGTGTTTAAATAGCTATAAATTCATCATCAGTTCAATATAATCAAATAGTATTAATTTAGTAATGATTCACTGAGTGAATATTATTGCCTGGAACCACTGTAGGCACTGAAGATACAGCAACAAAAAAGATATCTCTGGGAACGGCTCGTTGGGCTGTATATCCAGTTAAGACTTCCTGCCCAAGGACTAGGTATGAGTGTCCAGCTGGGTCTGAATGCTCCCGGGACAGCTCAGATCTAGTAGGTTTATAACTGAACTCATCTTGTTTGTCTTCCAGCAAGGTCATAGCTACTATCTGTCTCAAAAATCTTCAGTGGCTTTATATAACTTACTAAAATATAGCCTATATTCTCTCCCTGGTATTCATCATATTCTACAATTTCCAGCCACGCTACTATTCTGCCACTAGTTTCTACTAAAATTGCCTATATTCTTTGCTCCATTGTTGTCACATGATCTACACTTTCTGAAGCTTTGCTTATGTCTTTCCTGTTAATCAGAATAGTGAGTATTTGTGAGAGACAGAGACAGAGAGATACAGAGAGATTTAAGTAAAGCAGGCAATTCTGCTCGGCATACACTCAGTACATATACGCCCCAAGTATCAGTGAGTCTGGGATGAAGTCCCAAGTCTGTGCTTGCTTTACTGGGCTTACTGTTCCAGAGTTTCTCCATGTCTCTCATTGTCTGAGCATAATGCTGTTCCAAGATGGTCTAATATGCTTGTTTTCATACAAAGTGGCCCATAAACATAAGCCATCTGTGTTATTCGAAGTTCAGTGGAAGAACCTGTGCTCTGTTCTAGTCCTAGAGCAATATCTGATCGCTTTGGGTTCATTAGATTGTTTCTAATCTGGCCTGTAAATTTTACCATATATTCTGTATTTTGTAGGTGAACTAAAATTTTTTAGGTGTTATTTTGTATGTGTAATTTTTGCCTTCTTCTCGGATATTAGAACCCAATGTCTGGTAAGATACAATTCCATGGTGCTGTGATTATTTGTATCTCTCCTGTAAGTTTATAACCCCCTTGTGTACAGGACCTTGAATAATGATCTCCTGACTACCTAACATGGATCTTCTACAGGTTGGGAGTTGAAACCCCATGGTTAGATGAAGGAAAAGGAAAGACAACAGTGACTATCAATGCCCCAAAAGAGGCAGTTTGGGGACCAGAAGACAGAAATATCCTTTATCCCTAAATACAGTTTCTGTTTTGAAGGAAACTTCTAAAGCCTCACTATATTCAGAACAAAAACTGAATGGCACTTTTGCATATAACTCAGGCTCCAAGGACAGGAACCTCCATGTGCCTGGGGCTGGAAACAACAGAGCAGGAAAGAGAAAGGCGATCAGGCTTAAGAAGTGGCACAGGTGTCTCATGCCTTGAATAGAAAATCTTTTATTTGAACCTACTCTCTAAAATTTAAATTATTCAAAGGAAAAAAAAATCACTCAGTATGAATTCAGAAAGTTTCCAGTGTGCATTTTAGGAGACAAGACATATGTCATTATCCATCATTTCAGATAACTTTATAAGCAAAGTATTAACATTTTTACGTTAGTATTTTCAGAGCAGCTTGAAGTTTATTGATTTTCTACAATACTGGATGATTAATTTCATTCTTGAGTCTAGTAAAGAGCCTAAGCCATACAGCATAATGCCAGCAGCTGGAATCCATAATTCAATCTTCTTTTGTTTGCTAGTTATCTTTGTTGAATGACCTCATAAGCATCTAAAGATCATAAAAAGCCCAATTCAAAGATCCTTTGGCTTACCACAATTTATAATTGGTTGCTTTTCTTTTCTTGATTCTTCTATACATCTTTATAAAGAGGTCAGAACCATGAGGGCAGTAACCATGACTGCCTTATTCCATACTGGATCCCCAGCATTTAGGATAATACAGAGTAGGGGTTCAATAACAATTTATTGACTTAAGGGACTGATGGACTAGAACTACCTAGGTCAGCTGGTTTGATTTCAGCTAAGAGGTCTGCCTGGAGATTCAACCTCTAAGCACTTTGTCATCCTAAGAACCAAAGGGATAGGAACGTTATCTAGATGGCTTGACACAAAACCGGAAGAGCTACAAACACCAGCCAAACAATTTGTTAATTTATTCAGACCAGATTCTGTAACTCTGTTACAAATGTATACATTTCCAATATGTACATAATTTGTTTCCAATCATTTTTTTTTTTATGTTTGAATGATGTCTCTTCTTACACTCTAAATGGCTGAGAGTATGTTGAAGATTTACCAGGAAGAGAAGATACTGAGATTAGTAGAAGATCTGGCAATAATCCCAGGACTAAATCTTAAGGAGAAAAGGCATCTTAATTCCTCGGATGATGCTAGTGACCAGTCACAAAGACTGGAATACATTCTTTGGAAGTTCTGCTATTTTTTTTTTTTTCCTTAGTAAAGCTCAAATGTTATTACTGTCAGTAGTGACAAACTGTCATATAGTGATTCTGAAGGTCTGGGTATGTGAGGTGTGCGTTACAAATGTTAAGTCATTATATGGAGAGCAACAGATACCTAAAAACACATAATATAATAACATTTGCTACAGGGTTGAGTCCTGAGAAGGAAAGTCTTCATAACTTGTTTGAAACCCATCTTTTCTCCCTTGGGGATGCCCAAGAAGAGGTGAGAGAGAGACAAAAAGAAATCAATGATCCAACAAAGACTCCTTGTAAACATGCCAATCAGACCTCCTAGTGGTATTTATTAGCAAAAAGATAATGAGAGTCCTTCCTGTGGAATCCTTCTAGCAGGCTGTATCCAGGCTGTCTAGGTTGTTTTAGCAAACCAATGAGGAACTTATGGGTTTGTGGGATATGATCCATTGGAAAGTGTTAGGTCAGCTATATTATTATCCATGTATCAGAGGGAATCATTTGATAACTACAGGCATCACTTATGGATCTCAAACATTAAATCTGGACCAGACCACATCCTAATGTTGCATATGGAAGGACCATGGGGGGTTGACTCGTGGTGGCAGACGTTTCTATGCACTGCCTTTGTCTTTACATGGATCGGGCAAGTTATTAGTAAAGTTTGATCCTCCATAAGATCTCTGCTTCTTTGAGTCTGATATGACAATTTGGCTCATTCTGCTACCTCAGGTCTCAAATTTAAACGGATAATGGGCACCTCTGCGCTAACAAATGGATTTGGGAGAAAGTAAATTTAACATTTCCTTCTCAATGGTAGGCTGTAGGTGCTCATTTCAAAGAGCACTGGGCTGTCAGTAATTCTTTTTTATTTTGCTTTAAAATACATTTTATTTTACTTGGAACATCCAAGGTTTCTCTCATATTAAAAATGTGTTGTCCTCAGAGAAACTGTCTTATGGGATTCAGAAGACTTTGACTAGTCTAGATAAACAGGCTGCAGGAATTAGGTGACTTTTAAATGAATTAATAGATCTACATTGAACATAATTTATTTTCCAAAAATAATTTCATGTCTATTAGTAACAACCAAGAGTTAATCAGGGAGCAGAGGCATGACCAACTAATAGAAAGGTTTAAAAGTGGGAAGAGATATTGGACTGTCCTTAGGAATAGTAATGGATATAAATGTAAAAAAAAAAAAAATTTTTTTTTTACTTTTTCTTCAAGGTTTTATGACTAGTTTATTATCTATTATCTATTGTTTATTAAATGCAATGAGTAAAGTAATAAAAATACCTTATTACCTTGATAAACAGAACTCTTTGGAAACTAAGAAGACTTGTTGCAAGAAAATCTAAAGAAAAAGAACAGCATTCTTTTACAATAAGTAACCTAAAGCAAATGCCTGTGGCTGTTAGAAGTAAAATATTTTTTGAGCTGATGAAAACCAAGTTCAAGGACCCTGCTACTTCTCTTCTCCCAACCCCAACTTCATCCCAAAGCTGAACTGGCCTTAGACAGAATACTTGGTTCTTCCTTCACAATTCAGGGCATCAGAAACCAAGCTAGAACTTAATGTAGGGAAATCAGCTGGAATGCCTCTCCCTGCCTGGTGTGGGGGCTCCTGTGTGCTTCTTGGAACTAGAGCAAAGAAAGGAACATTATCAATAAATTTCTAGAAGATTAATTTGTAGTAAGAGAGATAAAACAGTTATCAGATGTCCCAATTTCCCAAGAAACAGACTTGGCGCTGATGTTAAAAGAATTAAATTTCTTCACTACAACTATATTTTGCCTTTGTGTGTAATCAGATTGATGAACCTGAAAAACTATGTGTTCCTGAAGTCTCAAAGAGAACAATTTTGTTCCTCATTTAGGTTTGATTCATTTTTTAGTTTTACTTTGTTTCATGCTAAGAGAGTAGGAGAGATACATATATAAGCTTTCTATTTCTTTTAATGACAATTTCTTCCCTCCTAATCATTTTAAGCTAGTCTATCTTTTCAGAGTTTCAGGTGTTCTTTTTTTAAATAAAACTTTCTTACAAAGTATTAAATATGCCCTCCACAAATAGGTAGCTTGAAGACAATGATCATATTGCATCTATACAACTTGCTACCTTTCATTTCTAATTAAATAATTACATTTACCACATGTTAATAAGTTGGCTTTTGATGATTTACAATATTTATTTGACTGAACTCAGTCCTTGGTGTGTTGGGTATAATTATTAAGCTCCAGGCTCAGATTTTTGTCTGAAGGCTTACTTAAGGGAACTACCATGAAGAAAATACAGAAACACTAGTGCCAATTAAGAGAAAAATAAGAACAGAAAATTTAAATTTTACAACGATGAAAGAAAGAACAAGGACAATATGCATTATTATTCTGTGCTAATTCATGCAGTGGTTTTCTGTTCTATTTATATTGAGAGAGGTCAAAATTAAGGTACAAATGAAATGTCTAGGACTTCAAATGAGTCGTCTTAGAACAGCCATGAGATGCTAAGTAGGACTGAAGTGACAAGGAGTTGCTACAGAGAAGGCAGTGAAGCCTTCAGTCTTTGAAACTCTAAACAACATCTGAATGTAAATTTCCTTCTGCCTGGAAATTTGTTTCTTTGGATAATTTAAGAAAATGTCATATTCCGAAACAAGCACTCTTTAAAATGGAGGAAAAAGAAAAGAAAAATAAAGGAAAGGAAAGAAAAATACAGCGACTTGTCTGGAAAAGTCAGGTAAGCAGTAAATCAAGTCTGGAAGAGCAGAGAAATATTTGGACAAGGCACAGGTGATGGGCCACGCCAAAGCAGGTGACAGAATTGAGTCACTTGGCAATTTGCATCATGTGAGAAGTAGGTCTCTTCACAAATATTAAACCAAAAAGTGGTGTGACAGATGATTCCCTGGTCTTGATATGTAAGTGGATTCTGAGGTTATTCATCCAGGGGGCTTAATAACTTTAATAACTTACTTTCATGACACAGCTACCTGACCATTAGATAACCATCTTCCTCCCTTCATTTCTAACAGACTCATTTGAATATTCTGGAACTTTGAAGTTCTCTGGCTACCCTGATGAATTCACTAAAGAGATGATGACAGAGAGATGAGTCCAGAATCCAATTCACATTTTCATTTAGTTCTTAGGTGAAAGTTGATGCTCTGTAAACCTAAATAATAGGTCTGGGTAAACCAGCAGCAGTTTAACTATTACCACCATGAATGGCTCAAGTAGTTCTCACGAAGGGAGGAAAAAGAGTCACTGAAAACAACATGAAATCATGACAACAGGCTGCAAAGAGTCCATAGGACATGACAATCTGCAGACAACACCTGACAACCCTCTTCAAAATAAAAAAAATTTGTCTTCCTTCATTTAAAAGTTCCTTTTAACGTCTTCCTTTCACAACACTTTGTATCCCACTGAAGGTATTTATTACAACTGGCCTTCCAAGGTCATTAATTGTGAGCATAGATTTGTGTAAGAAAGTAGATTTTAAATAAGATGTAGGTCTCCATTCTGGCTCTCTCTCTAACAACCTTATGGCATTGGGCAGGTTAATGACCTCTTTGAACCTTAGCTTCCTTTTCAGTAAAATAGGAGGGAACAATAGCTAACTAACAGGTTTGCTGGGGTAATTAAATAAGGGAAATTTTTCAAAAGAACAAAAAACTGTATCTAGAACATAACTGATACCCAATAAATGTAACTGGTTAGAACAATTTCTTCCCATTTTAGATTTAAGACATGGCTTGTTCACCTGTGTATCTTACCAACATATAGCATGCTACCTTGAAAGCGGTGAATAAAAATAAGAGGAAAGAATTGGCTATGGATAACAGCTCTGGGGAGTTTAAATACCAAACATATCCCTATCCATAGACATGGTCCTAGAAAATAACTCTTCTGAAGAAAAAATTGAGAAACTGTTAAAATCTGAAATCCAGTTGCTTATGATAACATATATGTAGCACATAAATTAGTAAGGAAAATGAAAATTCAGTTGATTTGTTTTGGGAAAATTGATAAAAATTTGGAAAAAAAACAAAATTAGGGTCAAATTTCTCATCACATACAAATGCACCTATCTGTTGACTTACAAATCTAAGTTTAATAATACAGTTATTAATGCATTAGAAAAAGTACATGGGATTTTAAAAAATAAATTTGTGATGAGAGACCTTTTAAGAAAATAAACTCAAAATCCCAAAGGAAAAATGTAAAAGATTTAGTGACAAAACCATTAAAATTTCTGTATGGGGAAGGATAATATACCAAAAGTTGAAAGTGACAGGCTGGGCCAGCACATATAACACACACATAACAACTAATTAATATTGTTTATGTAGAAAGACTTTCTACAACCAACAGGAAAAACACATACAATGGAAAAAAGAGCCATGATGTAAACAGATGATTCCCACAAAAATAAATACATAACTATGGCTGAAAATCTCATAAAAGAAATGTAGATTATTTAACCAAGAAGGTGAAAGATCTACATACTGAAAACCGTAAGACAGTGATGAAATAAGTTGAAAAGGACACAAATAAACAGGATAAATATTTGTGTTTGTGGATTGGAAGAATTAATATGTTAAAATATAACCGTAGTGATCCACCTACAGATTCAGTGCAATCCTTATTAAGGTTCCAATGCCATTTTTCACAAAAACAGAAAAAAAATCCTAAAATTCATATAGAACCACAAAAGACCATGAACAGTCAAGGCAATTTTTAAGAAAGAAGAACAGAGTTGATTTCCTGATTTGAAACCATATTACAAAGCTATGCTAATAAAAACAGTATGGTAGTGGCATAAAAACAGACATATAGACCAATGCCCAATTAATTTACAACAAAGAAGCTAATAATATACAATGGGGAAAGGATAGTCTCTTCAATAAATGGTGTTGGGAAGATTGCATAGTCATAAACAAAAGAATAAAACTGGACCCATACCTTACACTGTACACAAAAATCAACTCAAAGTGGATATAAAAACTCGATCATTAAGACATGAAACCATAAAACTCAAGAGGAAAACAGAGAAGATTAGCTCCTTGACCTTGGTCTTGTCAATGTCTTTTTTGATTTGACACCAAAAGGAAAGGAAGGCAACAAAAGCAAAAATAAACAGGTGGAAGCACTTCAAACTGAAAGGATTCTGCACAGCAAAGGAAACCACTAACAAAACGAAAAGGCAACCTATATGGCTGCAGAAAAAATTGCAAACCACATATTTGACTAAAGGTAGTACCCAAAATATACAAGGAACTCATACAAGTCAATGGTACAAAAGGCCAAAAACCCAATTTAAAAAGGGGCAAAGGATTTGAATAAACATTTTTACAAAGAACACATATGAATGACTAACAAGTACATGAAAAGGTGCTCAACATCATTAATCAACAGGAAAAGCAAATCAAAACCTCAATGAGATACCACTTCATATCTAGATGAATGTCTGTGATCAAAAAAATAAGAGATAACAAAAACTAGCAAAGATGTGGAGAAAAGAAAACCCTTACACACTGTTGGATGGAAATGAAAACTGGGACAGTCATGTGGAAAACAGTATGGAGGTTTCTCAAGAATTTAAAATTAGAACTTCCATATCATCCAGCAAGCCTACTCCTTGGTATATACCCACAGAAAACAAAATCATTATCTCCAAGAGACATATGTATTCCCATATTCATTGCAGGATTAGTCACAATAGCCAAGGATTGGAAACAACTTAAATGTCCATTGACAGATAAATGGTTAATGAAAATGTAATATATACATACAATGGAATATTACTGCAGCCTTAAAAAAAGGATATCCTGCCATTTACAAGACATGGATGAAAAGTGGAGGACATCATGCTAAGTAAAATAAGCCAGCAAAGGATGAACACTGCATGATCTCACTTATCTGTGGGATTAAAAAAAAAAAAAAAGTTGAACTCAGAGAAACAGATATTGGAAAAGTGATTTGCAAGTCTGGGGAGGTGGGGAAATTAGGAAGTGGGTAAAAGGGTGCAAGCTTCCACTTGTGAGATGAATAACATCTGAGGACCTACTCTATAATATGGTGTCTGTAGTCCATAACACTGTATTCTATAATATAATATATATGCAGGTCAAAATCTCACATTATACACTCCAAGTATCTTACAATTTTGTCAGTTACATAACCCCCATAAAGTTGAAAAAAATGTAAATTAGAACAATTCTTTTTTTTTTTGCCGATAATAATTGGAATTTAAAAATTTAACATACGCAGCATTGTTAATGGTTAGCGAAGATAGTCTAAAGCCACTGTTGGCAGACATGTATATTGGCACAATCTTTGGGCGCATGTTCCAAAATGTTAAATGTATTACCTTATAACGCAGCACTATACCTCTAGGAATTTATATACAAATAAGAGAACAAATGTGGAAAAATCTTTAAGGAGATATAATACAGCAGCATTTGAAACAGTAAATATTTATAAACAGTGAATATTTAGAAAACTATCCATGTGAGGGATGGCCACATAAATTGTGGTACATCTATAAAAGAAGAAATAAATTTTTATGTAAGAAGCCACGATAAATATTATTTGGAGAAAAAGAGGGAGAGGGAGAGAAAGAGAAGCAGGATAAACATAAATATGCTTATGAGAGAGAAGGGTCAAAAGTAGCATCAATTTGAGAGGCTATGATTTGGTTCCTTTCTTGAATACCAAATATCACATGAAAACCTACCTAGAAAGTTCCTGTTTTTGGAATAATAAAAACTGGTGACCCAATGGAGTTACCATAAAAGGTTAATTTCTAAAAAACAACTTCTTGCCTACAGTTGTAATAGTAATTTCTTCGGAAAAGTATTCCCTTCTGGAAGTATCTTATTAATACTGGAAGAATTAGGAATTATGCAAAACAATTTCTTCTTAAATACTGACCTTCCGGATTACTTTTTAAACCTGTGTGTAATGGTGATTAGTTCACACTCATGTCTCGGTCCTTCTTCAGTGTTCTTAGATCAGGATCAACTTTCAGTTCACAAGAATACAGGCTACAAGGTGCCAAGTGACTTTCTGGGGGACTTCAGTAAAAATTTCCACACAGCTGAGATCATCGAAAGATTGCTATTAGTCGAATATCACACTGCTATTAAAACATGAACATACCAAATAGTAACTTTGCATCTTTTGCTAACACTCCCTTAGTAAAAATATTCTTTTGTAACAGGAAAAAAACAAAGCTACGCTCAGAAGAAAGTATTTGTTTGCATTATGAAGACTGCTAGCAGAACTCCCTAGGTCCAGACCTTTTCTCAAAGCTCACTGTTTCAGAACTACAAGCACAATTGTATCCGAAAATTTTATTTCAAAACAAATTCTTGATCTAGATAGCAATAATCATGTTTTAAAATTGGAATCTGCCTTTGAGTGTCATGTTCATGAAGTTAATAGTGTCCTGAGTGATAATACAGTGCTGGAGGCTGTGTTTGCTTAGCTGACCTCAGAGGACTGAAAGGTTGAAAAACCAAAGGTATTATAAAAGTGACTCCCTCAGGTGAATGAATTATAAACTTAATCGAGTCTACTAAATCTACTCTCTCCCAACATATATACTTTAACCAGGACGGGCTGCATAATTTGGAGGGTCCGGTGCAAACTGAAAATTTGAGGCTTCCTGTTTAAGAGTTTCAAGATGGTGGCAGCCAATGACTGAACCGACTGTAGAGCACTTCTAAGCAAAGGCTCTGGTGGTTGCACGTCCATAGAACCATGAACTTGGTCCTGATTTTAACTCTAATACTGCTATATAATGCTGGTGACCTTTCAGAAACAAAAACAAAATACAGCAAAAATATGTGAAATGTGACACATCACCAAAGAGTATGTTTCTCCGCATTTTTTCTCCAAATGTGACTCGTGTCCAACTCATCTATAGAGACACGGCTGAGGAAGATCCTGGTGCCCAACGTCGCTAAGCACAAGTCACCCTGGCAACTCCCATCACTCAGACGAATCTAAGTGGCCAGGAGCCACACTGTCAGGGTTAATGTTTCTGCCTGAGGTTACAACTCACCAATCTTTCTCTTTCTTTATTCCATTTAGTACCGATGTAGGCATCTACTTAGCACTCGCAATCCTCTCTGTTGTATAGATTTTGGGGAACACTTATAAATGGATCGATATTTGTAGTGGAAGCTCATGCCTCAAGGTCTCTTGTCTGTCTTTTGTGTGTGTGTGTGTGTGTGTGTGTGTGACTTTTATTTTTAACTTATTACGAAAATCCCTAAGCGTGCCAGAAGTGTAAAATAGAGTCCACACAGATCTATCCCTAAGCCTCAAAACCATTACTTTGCTGTTTTGTTTTATTTATTTCCATCTTTTCTCCATGCCCCTCCTTCTTTTGGCTTAGATACCTTCAATCAAATTCCAAATATCAAGTAATTTACCCATAAATACTTCAGTATATTCTGTTTTTCTCTTATATAATGCAATGTATTATTGCTTCTGCTAAACTTAGTAAACAATTATTATCCTTACTATCACCTAACATCTAGTCCATACTCAAATTTCACCTGTTATCTAAAAGGGTATGTTCAGGGTTGGTTGGTTTGAATCAGGATCCAATAATGTCCCACACATTATATTTGGTTGTTATCTCACTTGTTTCTTTTTTTAAAAGATCTCAGAGATAAAGAGGGAGAATGGGAGAGAGCAAGGGGAGTAGCAGAGGGAGAGACTCTCAAGCAGACCCCCTGCTGAGTGCAGAGCCCCATGTGGGGCTCGACCCCAGGACCCTGAGATCATGACCTGAGCTGGAACCAAGAGTCAGATGCTTCATGGACTGAGTACCCATGTACCCCTCTCATTTGTTTCTTCGAAGCAGTAACAGCACTCCATGCTTGCCTTTTCCATTTCTTTTTTCTTTGACTTACTGAAGGAACTAGAAAAATCACCCTGTTCAAGTCTGTGACACTTACATTTGACTGGTTGCTTCTGGTGCATTAGCCTGACACTCTCACCCCCGTATTTCCCGCCAACGGGACTTGAAATCCAAAGATGTAATTGTGCCGGAGTTGCGATCCTCCAAGCTACCTCGGAAGCGGTTCTCCGTACCTTCCACTGCGCCATCTCAGCGGCAACACAAAGTCTGCGTGACACTTCAGTGAGGCTAAGACACCTCAGCATGCGTCAGGGGTCTCAGCCTGATCCCACCACCCTCATTTCCCATCAGATCTGCTCTAATGTTTTACCATCTGCTGCGGACCTGAATCACTGGCATCACTGGGGGAGGGGGGCGCAATAGGTGATCTGTTATAATCGGCTGTAGTCACTCTTGTTTCTGAGGTTGAAATTCTATCATCTTCCGCCTGCAGGAGCCTCTTTAAGCAGGCTCCTAGGACCCTTTGAAGTGGCATCATTAGCTTTTGCATTGTGGGCAGAGTCCGCCCCCTGGGCTTGGGGGGTTATTGCCGCCGGTGGTTGCGGGCCTTTTCAGTGAACACAGATGGAAACACCGGTGTTTAAAAGAGCAAGAAAAAAAGAAGTGTTCACACTGATACTGTGTTATCAGTCCTTTTTAAAGTTTATTTATACTAGTGATTTGCTTTAAATTTTATTTTTAGATTCCCCTCAAAGTTTTTTTTTTTTATTATTTTTTATTTTTATTGTTTTAGGAAGGGAGAGAGAATCTCAGGCAGACTCCCCCGTGGAGTGCGGAGCCCAACACATCACAGGACTTGATCTCATGACCCTGAGATCACAACTTGAGCCCAAATCAAGAGTCAGACACTTAACTGAGCCACCCGGGAGCCCCTCAAAGTTTGAATTATTGAGCCGGTAAGGCCATTTCTGTTTTGACTTCAAATTCATCCCTTAGCTCAGACCAGACATACATAACTCTCTGTCATGCAAACTTCACATTGTCAAGGCCCTAAATTCTGTCCAGAGGATGTGGAGATCTTCATCCCCCTTGCCAAGGATGGGATGAATGCCACAGAGAGAATTTTTCACCTCCATTACAAATTATTTCTAATGCTTCTCAAGTTATTTCCTGTCTTAAACAAGATCAAATTTTTAAAATTTTTAAAAATTTCACTGTCATCGGTACCTAGACATGGTGATTAATTCATGAACATTTCCGGTTCTAATTACTTTCATAGCTCATGTACATAATTTATTTTCATTGTATCCACCACCACTGAATTGCCGTGATTCCGCCTGCAGATAATTTTTAGTACAGGAGAACGTCTCTGCCATCGTTCAGTGCTTCAGAACTGAGATGAATCCTAACTGTCTGGGGGTCTCAGAAAGAGAGTATTTCACACAAATCCATACAGTTGCATAGGAATTAGACAGTGTTCCTAGTGACAGGTGAAGGCTCAGAATTAGCTTCAGTCTATTAGAAAATCTATCTAAGAAAGACTCCAAGGAGCCTGCCCTTGTTTAACTTGATTATGCCAGCCTCTTTCTCTGATGGGTAATCAGCTTTTAAATTCAGTTCAAAATAGAAATAAGTTAGAGATCAGGTTCCAGTCACAGACGAGGGGGATACCTCTCTATGTAACAGATCGTGTACCTAGAGAACAAGTGCACTCTGACCCGCCAAGATTGCTGTATCACAGAGAAGAAAATATGATCACCTTTATTCAGTAAATGCTACATTTATCTTAGTAGCCAGAAGAGAAATTGGCGCATGTGAATCAAGGCTGGACAGCAGGATGTGAGTAGAGTGAATTCTGTTTTTATAAAAACAGGAGGGAGGTTTTCCTTTATCTCTTATTCCATGCCATGGCCTCCAACTGTTCTCCATGATACAAAAACACCAGCAGAGAAGAGCACTATTCAAAATAATGTGGTATTTAAACTCTTGAAATCGGGAGGAAAATCCTGGCAGATGTTTTGATCCTGGGAAATGTAACGTTTATTAAGGGACGGTTCATTGTGTGATGATCACCTCTGCAATTGGACTGCTATGAAAACAACCTTGGTGACTGATTTAATTACAAAGCAGCCTGCCACAACTTCAAATCTCTACTTTCCAAAACCCAGATGGACATTTAGAGCTCGTTTCCCCCCCACTCATGTTCTAGAGCTTCCAGATGAATTGTCTGCCTTGTGCAATCACGGAGGGCCCCCGCCTTTAGCATCACACACAGGGGCACACCCTACTCCCCAGGCTCCCAGCTGACTGAATGACGGCTCCATTTTCCCAGAAGAAATAGGGAAAGGACCAAACTCTGCCTGTCACAATTAAGCTCTCCCAGCTGTCATCCTAACTTCTGGCGCGGGGCCTCTTCCCCGTCTTTGCACGGCCTCTCTAAACTACAGAGGGGAAAAAAAAAGCTTCAAGGGAAATACCCTGAAGATTATCTTTCAGGAAAAGACAAAGTACAGGTTTTCTTTGTGCAGAACAAATTACTAGACATTCTGAAAATATGTTATGTTATGTGAGTCGATAATGTGTTGCTTCCCTTTAGTTATAAAGGAAGTCAATGTTAAAAAGGGTAAAAGGAAGTCAAATGTGGGTCAAAGAAACAGATTCTACAGGTCACCTTCTGGTGTTCAGCAGACTCATTAAGTCAGATGAGTAACTGCACCGAAGCCACCATGATCCTCATTAAGCATCACCAGCCCAGTGTGTCAGGAGCTGGGGACAATGCGTTATCCATCAGAATAAGCTGTGCGTAGATCCAGATCTACCACTTCCAACCCCCTAGACGTGTGCATGTACATAACCTCCCAGGCCTTGACTTTCTCCTGGTAGCAAATGGGAATAATACCATCCTGACAGTCAAATGTGGGGATGAGATGAAGTAATGCAGGTAATCCAGACACAGGGCCTGGTCCAACACAGGCCTTCAAGAGAGGTATGCATTCTAGTATTTTCATAGTAAAATGGGAAGGAAAATATATTAGAAAAATACCAGAGTTTTGGTCCGTGAATATTTTAGGCTTTATATCTATTTGGTAACTTCAGGCATTTTATTAAGAAATCAAGACTTATCTAGGAATTATAGAGCACAAGACAGACAGCTTGTGTTTGTACAAATTCTATCCATGTTTATTCTGGCTCCTGACAGTGGTGCAGAGGGACCATGACAGCCTCTCATGATTCAAACTCAGCAGTTGTGGCAATGAATTCCCAGTTGTGAATATGAATTCCCATAGTCCCTGTGATAAATATCTAATCACACATTTACCTAAAACTTTATGAAATCTTTTCAAGCATAAACAAACTTTTAAGGTCATAGACTTTATACAGTTGCAAAGACACATTTCTTTTGGCTTTTACTAAATTTTCTTTTTTCAGATTTTAAGGGCAGAATCAACCACTCCAATCCTCCACCCCAACTATGAATAAATACTTAGACTAACACTAGTATTTTCAGATTTTGTTAAGATGAACGAACAAGTAATTAACTAAATAAGTGTATGTTTCTCCTGTGGCAAAAGTCTCATCTTTTATATTACAGGGACAGGAATGTGAAAGGATTTCAACCTAAAGTGGAACTGGAGGACATGAAACGGAAAATCTCACTTATGTACCTTCATAAGAGTGCAACTCAAGAACTAAGAGACTGAAAGCCCACAAATGCCTGATTTCTAGAAGACAGAGACTTCTCTCCTGACCAACACACACCCACCAAGAATCTCTCCCCATCCTCAAACCGATGAACTTACTACTTGGATTATGGCTGGGCTTCTCTGTCTTTGTATTCCTTGCCCATAAATACCGCCTGCCCCAAGCCCTCAAGTGTCATCCGTGGTTTGCTACAGCGTGAGTTTTCCAAATTGCAATTCCTCTGCTATTCCTAAATATACACGATTTTTTACAATTTGCGCTTGCCTCAATCTACCTCTTTACTTAGGCTGACAGGAACTTTCAGAGAGTGATTTTACAAATGGAGAGCAGTACCTGAGAGATTATGAGTCTTGTCCAAGGTCACATAGCCAATTACAGAAGAACTTCTAGCTTTTGTTTTTATAGTCTGGAATCTTCTACTTTCTTCTAGCTGTTTTAGTCTAAACCCACAGATGGTTCCTTTTCCCTTCGGTTATTTTAGCTGATAGCAGTCAATGGACCTATGTGCTAGGGATTGGTAGATTCTGTTCTCCTGACTTCGAGCAACCACTGGGCTATACAGCTTTGGATAGGTCACCTAGGAAGTGGAGAACTTGCTACAGAAGTTCTTGCACAATCAGATTAAAAAATAAATGTTACATTAACTGTTTATGATCATGAAGATAACAAATACTCATGCAGAAAATCTGAGCGAAAGAGAAAAACATAAAGAAAAAAGCAAACATCACCCAATGGTCTCCAACTAAGAGATCAATGCATACTTTGTAAGCACATTGCATACTTTGGTTAATGTCATTTTGGATTGCTACACAGACACACACATATACACCTCATCCATGCTATTTAATCACTTGCAAATATCAATAATTTAATGAAAGTTTTTCCATTTAATAAAAATTATAATAACTAGGACTTGGTAAACTATTCCTGTGTAAAGTCTAACTTAATGCTCAAAATAACTTTTATAGATTTGAATCATAGATAAGCTATTTGCTCACTGGCACAGGTTGTTACTGTTCAGGATTGAAATAGAACAAGATTTCAATACAGGCAATTCTGACTTAAGATACTCCCTCATAATGGCTACACTGGACTCACTAAATAAATATCCATGGTTATTTTAAATGAATATTGATGGGTATGGGTACTTAGATGTAGTATTTCTAAAGCTTTTATGACCTTATTGAGGGTCATCAAGTATAACTTTGTGTATTTGATCAATCTCCTTGGATAGATTTCCAAATATAGAATTTCTGTGTTAAAAGGTACACATCTTCAATTTTGATATATATTGCCAGGTTGAATACTATAGTTTTATGTGATAAAATATAATATAATATATCCTCAACAACAATGAGTGTTGTCAATATTATAATGAACAGAGATTTACTTCATTAACACAAACTCTCTCCTTTGGCTTTGTAGCTCAGAATTTAAAACATACATTTTGCTATGGGTTATAGGCCCATTCTCTAAAATTTAATACACGCTTATTAAGTGATTTTAATGATAGCCCCTATAAGGCAACAAGAATGCTTCCTTCATAAATCTCATAGTTTAATTACTGAAAAATCACCATCTTTGGCCAGGAGTAAGGATCATCTTATCACATTGCTGGTAAAAATAGTAATATTCTGTGTAGAAATGACACAAGAAACGAAGAATTTTTATATGTTCATATTCTATCACTCAGTAATTTCACTAGAAGCCAATCTTAGGGAAATGACAAGAGATGTGGTCCCAAAATGTTTGTCTATGAAAATAAAACAGAAAACTTAAATTTGTAAAAGAGACATTGATCACTGACTACAGTATATTCACTAAATGCGCTATTATTTAGCCATTTAAAACCTTTGTAATTGTGCAGATTAGTCTAGTCATGTGCCCAAATGTTCTCTGTTTTCACAAAAATGCAGTGTTGATATGCAATAACTTTTATTAGTACAAACATGTGCTGTTTGTATAAAACACAAAGGACATTGCCCAACATGTTAATAGCGGTTATTAAATATTTTTTGTATTCTCCCTCTGACTTCTAGGATTCATCCCCCACTACCTAACTGTGCTACAGTCAGTTGCATTTGTTTTCTGTAAAAGCAAACAAATAAACAACAACAACAAAAAACCTTCTTCAAGATTCACCTTTGTCCTATCATTGATCCGTACCTCAGAATCTCAGAGGCCTCACTTAATCCTCCTTCACTGTCAGCCCTATAAACCACTTAGATGACTTACACTTTCTCGAAAATCCTTCCTGACTTGTGCCTTGAGTCATCAAGATATCGTCTGAGGCCCTGTAGGAAAAGCTCTTCCTTGCCTCTCCTTCCTAGTTCAGTCCACCCCCACCCAGCACCTTTTCCGTTGGGGAGGGATCAGCCCCTTACTCCACTTAATCCTGAAGAACTTTTAATCAGGTGAGCCCTTCTGCCGTGACATTGGTCCCAGTGATTCGCTCAGGGAGCGACATGTGACCCCATCAGAGGTGGGCCCATCGGAGCCCTTCAGGTCACGTGTTCCAAGTCCCAGGGAGGTGTGCCAGGAATAAGCCTGCCAAAGGAAAGCAGCATGAAGCCAAGAAAGACAAGTGGAGCTGAGAGGAGAGAGAGAAAGTGTTCCACATGACAGCTTCCGAATCCACATATCCACCCATGCCTGAAGCTCGTGCTCCTCTGAAGACTTCTTAATTACAGGGCCCCCCAAGTTGCTTTTTTCCTTTAAGCAGGTTTGAACGTAATTCAGTTACTTATCACCAAGAATACTAACAAAAGATCCAACCAAAGAGTGGTGCCTTTAAAATCCTAAACGCACAGGTTCAGAAAAGAACAATTCTAACCCATATTCAGTTAAGTTTCTCACATGACCTTTTACCTTGCAGTGACTTAGACTCTATTTTATGTATCCTTACTTTTGAAAAATGTTTTAATGTACAACTTAATCCATATCTCTATTAAACATCACTGGGTTCAATGCTCTAGCGAATTTTTTCTTAGCCTGTTGTGAAGGTCATTTACATTTATATCTCCATTCTTCCCACACACCTTGATTCAATCTGCAAAATTAATGAGAATGTTCTTTTTTATCATGCAAATCATTCCATGTGATTATTGCTCTGGAATGGAAAAGGACTCAGCAAGGGTGCCTGCTATGTGAATGACTGGCAACCTCTTAAGCTCCGTTCTGTGCGTTCTTCCACTCTGGGAATGCATCTGGCCAGTCCAGGGCCCCACAAGCAAGATAAGCTTTATCTCAGAATGGGCAGGGTGGGTCAACAAGTAATTAATTGCTCTCAAGGAAATCTCCTTAAAGCCACTGTAGATTTCAAGTTGTCCCCAGACTGATTAGAAAAGGGACATGATACTATAATTAAATTGTCAATCACAGAAGACATAAATTTGTATGGAGATTCAATGTTGCGAAAAAACTTGGAGCATCTTTGAAGCAGTCAGTAAAACTTGGAACCCTGAAAAGTCTGTGGTTTCAAATAGAGAAAGAACCAAAGAGAAAAGGAGACCGAGGAGCTGTCAGTGTGATGTAATCGAGAAGGAAAAGGACGGACGGATCAGATTTTTAGAAAAATGACCCAAAAGGAGGAGCAAGGAGGACATGATGAAAAGAGGGGGGGATTCCCAGATGTGCTAATCAAGGTGTAAAAACCATCTCAGAGGAACTGAGGGAGGTTCTGCATTTCCAGCACAGACCCGAGGTTTGTCAGTGAAATACTGTGGACAGAATCCATAGCGTGATACCTCAATCAAGGTTCAGCTCTTAGCAAACAGGGCACTTACAACCAGAGTCAAAAGTGATCCTCTGTTACTGAACGTACAAGAACTGTTTCTCCACAGCTCTACTTGTATCCCTTTATACGATCTGCTAGGGCTCGGCATCGAAGTTAAGGTGAACTGGTAAAAACAAAACAAAACAAAACAAATAAAATAAAACACACACACACACACACACACACACAGTGGGAGGAGAGTAAAATAGTGTGGGCTTAGAAACATCTCATTATTACATTGTGTTATTTTCACAGTGTATTGCAAAATTGTATACTTGGGATACATCTGTTCTACAAATCGCTTATAAAACTGAGAATTCACCACTCTTAATAAAGTACATCTATTCTGAGGCAGACTTAGGGTTGGTGGGTTGCAGGGCTACCACAGCAGAGAGGGGAAAGAAACAATTGGTCCCAACTGGTATCTGAGGAGAACTCCTCTCTACATTCTTTCCTCTGTGGTGAGAAAAGTTTCCCAGAAGAAGCAATGTGAGATAAGCAGGAATACCTTGTGTGTGGAGAAGGTGTTAGAACTGGGAATGAGTTTTTGTACTATGACAGAGGAAGAAGGGAGAAAGGTGGTAGGCTGGGGAGGTTTCATGTTTTGACGACCTTCAAATATCTCCCAGAAGGTGTGTGAGATCAGCTCACCCACCTGTGTTGCATCTGTGTGACCCATTCATTCCTTTATGAAAGAGTTATTGATGACCTATAATCTAAGAGGCACAAGAAATAAAAAGTTGGGTTTTGCTGCTTGATTATTCTGTGTCCAAGTCTAGCATTGGGATCATGGATGGCAAATTTGGTAGCGTTCATGCAGTAGAGCAAACACAGAGTTGGGGCCAGAGAATTTTTCTTAATTTCAGACCATCTTCTGCTCTCTGCCCAAGTTCTAGCCACTGTCGTGACTAGAGATAAGCAGGGAGCCTGTTATCCTCTCACAGAAAGACCACATTAAAGGGAGATATGCACCTGATCGATGTCGTTACACATCTAAACTCACACATTCGATCCTGGGTGCTGCTAGTCTCCATCCCCAGAGAATAGGGGCAATTTCTTTATTATCCTTTTCTTTGTGTAAAATAATTTATATAGATTATCCCCCATGAAAGAGAAGTCCTTTGAGTAATATACCATTCTTACCTGCACATCTATAACTATTGACGTTAAAGATTTCTGCATATAAAACAGATACATTTGAAGATGGGAAATGATTTTAATAATTCCAGCTCAGTAGAAAGGAATAGCTGTGCTGATGAATACTCCTGAATTCAGTCCTGGCGCATCCTTGACCTGCTTTACGTTAAAGATGTCCTCCACCTATGCATGAGAGCACTGAGCTCACTAGCGTTTGCATGTTCGGAAAAAGCTTTCTTTTTTCTTTTTACCAAGTTGCACTGACTTCATCATAGTCACACTTCTCCATCAGTTACAAAGAAACACACTCTGGATGTTTGAAATTAAGACCTGCGCGGAAATCACTTTACATTTTCATGTTCAGACATCTTGTAAGTGGAATAAAGCAACACACACCATGGAATTTCAACAAAGGAGAATTCAATCTTCTGTTAAAGATGTTCTTGATTGGGGTCTGTTGATGGGTGACAGTGGCTTGTGGGTTGGAGTTTTCTCTTTTAACATATTCAAAATCATGTCTGATCAATGCATTGATAGTGAAGTTCACATTTTAACATCGGTATTCTTTGAAATTATGCTACATAATTGAACTGGAGATGAAGATTGCCTTCTCTGAAATGGCAAGAATATATCAGGTTCAGCTTTTAGCTGGGAGCTAATGATGAACATCACAGCACCTTACCTTTGTCAAGCTCTTTTATGTCTCACAACAGCTTTGTAAGCACCATTAGGCTTCGTCTGATTCAGTCAGAGAGAGGCAGAGCGACTTGAGCAATTGATTTATTTAAACTGCAATTTCACTGCAGAAGGAAAAATTAGAACCTGGATATCTCGATTCTCGGTCCAGGATCTTTGAATGAGAGCACCCACATAATGCTCCTTGTTTCCCCTTTCAGAAATGCTTTTATGCTAATTCGTAAAGGACCCAGTTCATCTGAAGACGACCTAGGTGTGCCCTTCTGGCAGCAAATGGTTACTGATCTTTTATTTTCCTTTCTTGTTACAGAGTAAGTTTTCTCAGGAAAGGGACTAAACATTTCTTGTCCTCCGACATCTTCAACAGTTAGCTCAGCCTCGCATAGCATGAAGGACAGCACTGTATATTTTTTAAAAATGAGCTGCCGGTATATAAGGCAGGATGATGCTATTATTTCTGGAAGTTTGGACCATGTTTCTATACCAACAAATAGAGAGTTGATGGTTAATCAATTGAAAAGTTGGTATTTAATAATTGTATCAAGGAATCCTACTTACTGCATTCATTTTTAAAAATGTTTTTAGTTTATAAAAAGGGGAAAGGGCAGGGATCTCACCTCTGTTAGAATATTGTTCACCCAGTATGGTACTGGCACAAAAACAGACACATTGATCAATGAAACAGAACAGAGAGCTCAGAAATAGACCCTCAACTCTATGGTCAACTAATCTTCGACAAAGCAGGAAAGAATGTCCAATGGAAAAAAGACAGCCTCTTCAACAAATGGTGTTGGGAAAATTGGACAGCCACATGCAGAAAAATGAAATTGGACCATTTCCTTACACCACACACGAAAAAAGACTCAAAATGGATGAAGGACCTCAATGTGAGAAAGGAATCTATCAAAATCCTTGAGGAGAACACAGGCAGCAACCTCTTCGACCTCAGCTGCAGCAACTTCTTCCTAGAAACATCGCCAAAGGCAAGGGAAGCAAGGGCGAAAGTGAACTATTGGGACCTCATCAAGATCAAAAGCTTTTGCACAGCAAAGGAAACAGTTAACAAAACCAAAAGACAACTGACAGAATAGGAGAAGATATTTGCAAATGACATATCAGATAAAGGGCTAGCATCCAAAATCTATAAAGAGCTTAGCAAACTTAATACCCAAAGAACAAATAATCCAGTCAAGAAATGGGCAGAGGACATGAACAGACATTTCTGCAAAGAAGACATCCAGATGGCCAACAGACACATGAAAAAGTGCTCCACGTCACTCGGCATCGGGGAAATACAAATCAAAACCACAGTGAGATACCACCTCACACCAGTCAGAATGGCTAAAATTAACAAGTCAGGAAATGACAGATGCTGGCGACGATGTGGAGAAAGGGGAACCCTCCTACACTGCTGGTGGGAATGCAAGCTGGTGCAACCACTCTGGAAAACAGCATGGAGGTTCCTCAAAAAGTTGAAAATAGAGCTACCCTATGACCCAGCAATTGCACTACTGGGTATTTACCCTAAAGATACAAATGTAGCGATCCGAAGGGGCATGTGCACCCGAATGTTTATAGCATCAATGTCCACAATAGCCAAACTATGGAAAGAACCTAGATGTCCATCAACAGATGAATGGATAAAGAAGTGGTATATATATACAATGGAATACTATGCAGCCATCAAAAGAAACAAAATCTTGCCATTTGCGACGACATGGATGGAACTAGAGGGTATTATGCTTAGTGAAATAAGTCAATCGGAGAAAGACAACTATCATGTGATCTCCCTGATATGAGAAAGTGGAGATGCAATGTGGGGGACTTTGGGGGTAGGAAGGGAGGGAGACAAACCATAAGAGACTCTTAATCTCACAAAACAAACTAAGGGTTGCCGGGGGAAGCGGGGTAGGGAGAGGGCGGTGGGATTATGGACATTGGGGAGGGTATGGGCTATGGTGAGTGCTGTGAAGTGTGTAAACCTGGCGATTCACAGACCTGTACCCCTGGGGCTAATAATACATTATATGTTTATAAAAAAATCAAAAAAATAATATTATTTATCTACCTAGAATATTCCCATCCCCACTGAAGCTCCGGCAACAACATCTAGCCTCAGCGATATCAACACTAATTGTCAATACTGCTGCTCTGTGAAGAATATTTAACTCTGTGCTAAGCTTTTTATAGGCATTACCTTATTTAATATTTACAACCATCTTTTGAGTTAGGCACTAATACTATCTCCTTTTAGAAAGAAAGAAAATGAGAGGCAGAGGGATTCCAGAACTTGGCCAAAGTCACATAGCTATTACAAGGCAGTCCCGGGCACTGTGGGCAGATCATTTAGACTCCATGGTCCCAACCGATACCCTGCTCAGGAGCAGCCACCACCATGGTAAAGGCAGGGGGAGAGAGCGGGGGTCTCCCAGGGGGCTGGTGGAGAAGGCAGAGATGTAGAGAACCTCAGTAGTGAAGAAACGCCGGGCCTGGAAAGTACTGTGGTAGCCTAAAAGAAGTCAGGAAGGAGGCATCGGCATCGGGCTGAATGGTGGGAGTGAGAGCCTGAGCCAAAGCGGCAGGAAAAGGAGCAGAAGCAGAATAACTAAAGCTTGATGACTGGGGACCAAATGACAGCCAAATGACCCAGCGTTTTAAAGCCCTGGCGCCTGAGGAGAAAAGTGATTCCTTTAACCGAGAGGAAAAGGCATGACTCTGGGAGAGGAGGGGGAAAAAAGTAAGCTTTGGGACATCCAGCCTTGTAGCCTTGCCTCATTCCTTCCCTCCAGCTTGAGATTTTTTATGACTCTGAGCAGCTGATCAAAGTTGGGCTCCTCTATAACTTAGGGACCTCTATTCTACTCAGTGATAATCTAATGAACTAATAATTTCTACCAGCTTCCCTCTGCCAGCCCATATTCACTCTCCAGAAGAGATTTCTGATGGAGATGGTTTTCTCCCCAAAAGAGTAGCGACCACAGAGAGATCTCATCATGACCGCATCACAGAAGACCTACTAGGGGCTGGCTGGACCTTGCGCCTTGCATAGTACAGCAGCTGACTACATTACTGGCTCTGACCTCAATGTGTGTTAAAAAATACATGAGGTGGCAAACATTAAGTTTGAGATTTTTTTTAGTTATTCTGATAATAAACTTTATTACAGAAACATCTGACAGGCAGCAGAGACTTTTGATGTGCAGTGAAAATGGAATTCTCATAGGAACACATACTATCCAAGTCTTCTTCCCAATTTTCAGTTTCTCAAGGCTCCTGACTGTTTGGGGACCATAGCTAGGATGATTTGCTCTGAAATAAATCCATGAAATTCACTAGTGTATTAAAGCCTATTAGAGAGCCTTTCCCTTCTCTTACTCTATCTTTGAGAAAGCTGTGCATTTGTTTTATATAAATATACTCTGTTTCTGAGCATGAGCAAAGTTACAGACAAGGACTACTTTAAAATATATTTTCAGAGATAGCGAGAAAAGTTACATAAAATTCTTAACTTGTGTATTCAACTCGAATACCCAGAATCCCGCTCTACTTGAGCAAAGTCTTATTCAAAGCCGAATCTTGTTTCAAAATAGGATGTACATTCTGGGAATTTACAGTTACGTTAAAGAGAAGAGCACTGGGGAGAAAAGAAAAGAAAGAAATGCCTCCTTTGGTACATATGCAGACAACATATGCTCTGATGCTTGCCACATCCTGTGGAAACACTGCAGACAGATTCCAAATGAGCAAGAGAGAAGGAATCAAGAATTAACACGCAGCTTAGGAGACTCTACGGTGAATCATTATTCAAAGAGCAAATGCACTTGACTATTAAAATAATGACAAGATGTTGGGGCACCTGGGTGGCTTAGTGGGTTAAAGCCTCTGCCTTCGGCTCGGGTCATGATCTCAGGGTCCTGGGATCGAGCCCCACATCGGGCTCTCTGCTCAGCGGGGAGCCTGCTTCCCTTCCTCTCTCTCTGCCTACTTGTGATCTCTGTCAAATAAATAAAATCTTAAAAAAAAACAATGACAAGATATTTCAAAGAAAGGGAACCGTAGGCCAATTTTTTCATATGAGTGTTTTCAAATACCTACTATGAGCTGGTATTGTGATAAGTATCTTGGATGATGTAGAGATAAAACTCATACTGTTTTGCTTTCAAGATAATATAATATGAAATAGAGTAGGATAAGTACCGTAGGGAGATTTAAGCAAAGTGCTGTGATGAGCACAAAAGGGTGAAGAGATTAATTTAGATTAACGTCAATTAGCTCTAATAGTACAAGACTGTTTGGGGGGTAACTTTACCATAAGACCACACATTGACTTGAAAGAGTCTAACACTTGGCCATTAGGAGCTCACCTTTGGTATTAAGCCAATCCCATAGTTTTATTTTATTGTGACAGTGTATAGCTTAATACAGAAGCATGCCTAAATCACAAATTAAGAGTTTCATGAAGAAAGGATTATATATTAATTTCTGGTTAAACTTCTGTTTCAACAGATTGAACAAGTTTCAAATATTCTATTTCTATGTTACAGAAAATTATTTGTTCCTCATGTCAGGATAGAAGACGACTCTTAATTTAGCATCCCTTCCAGATTTCACTTAAGCAAAAGGGAAAATCACAGATTAAACTGCAACCCAGCAACAAACAGCCTCACGAAAGGACCTGTTGTATTTGTCGTTGAATTGCCGAGGACACTGGCCTTGGTCGTCAGGTAGGCTTCGTGAAGCCAGTGTCTGAAATGACACCTGGCTTCCCTGTCTGGACACGAAGGATGGCCTGAGGTCCATCATAGCAGATACTGCCATGGTCAATGCTGTGAAGACCCAGATTCCTTCACATCCCTACTAACCAGGTCTGAAAATCTCAATCCATGTGTCCTAGTCAGTTTGGGCTGCTGTATCAGAGTACCACAGGGTTCTCACAGTTCTGGAAGCTGAAAGCCCAAGATCAAGGCACTGGCATCTTCAGTGTCCAGCATCCTCCTAGTTCACAGACAGCTCTTCCCTGCTGTGGCCTCACAGGGCAGAAAGGGTTAGGGAGCTCCCGGGCATCTGTTTTGTAAGACCACTAATCCCATTCTCGAGTGCTCTGCCCTTACAATCTATTCACCTCCAAAGACCCACCTCCAAATACACACTGGGATTACGTTCCAATGTACAAGTTTTTGGGAGACACAGACATTCAGTCGATAGGACCATAGAACACTTTCAATGACGACCACCAATGGTACGCTCTAGACTGTCCTTTGCCTACTGGAGCTTCCAAGGATCAGAAGTGCCTGGAAGCTGACATCTTTGCCATCGCTTGGTAACCAGTAACTGCTGGGTGTGGGAGAATGGCAGGCAAGCTCCATCAACTCTGGTCGAAACAACTCTAACTCACTCCAGAGGTCTCCTGGGGGACTGGCTAAGGTCTACCCATTGATCTCAAAGACTTTTGCCCAAGATCTCCTCTTCGCTTGTTTTCCACCTCTTTCAGGCTCTGCTTTCCCGTTACCTTATACCCTCAATAAATCTCTTGCCCACAAATGCTCATCTCAGGATTTAATTCTGGGGAATCTTAATGAAACAAAAACAGTTTGATTATTTAATAATATATTTGACATTTTACTTCCAAAAATAACTTCAGGGAATTACTTATGATATTTTCACCTAAACTCATATAGTCTACTTATCTACACAAGCAGTGAACTATAAGTTTCTATTCATAAGGCCAATTATCCACAATAGCCCAGAAAGGGAAACATTTACTTACTTACTGCCCATTGATGGGTGAATGGATAAGGAAGATGTGTATACATAATGGAGTATTAATCAGCCATAAGGAAGAAAGAAATCCTGGCACTTGCAACAACATGGATGAACTTTGAGGGCATTATGCTAAATGAAATAATTCAGATAGAGAAAGACCAATACTGTATGGTCTTACTTATATGTGGAATCTAAAAATGCCTACTCCCAGAAACAGAATAGAACTGTGGTTGCCAGAGGCTGAAGGCAGGGGAAATGTCAAAGGCTACAAACTTTCAGTTATTAGATAAGTAAGTCCTGGACATCTAATGTATAGCACGGTGACTACAGTTAACAATACTGTATTGTATACTTGAAAGTTGTGATAAAATGGAGCTTTAATGTTCTCACCATAACACCACCAGCAAAATGGTAATTATATGAGGTGAAGAATGTGTAACTAACCTCATTATGGTAAACAACTCACAATATATATTTGTAGCAAATCATCACATTGTACACAAGCTTATACAATGCTCTGTGTCAATTTTATTTCAATAAAGCTGGAAAAAATAAAAATGAAAAATAAAACCCATCTTGGACTGCCTGAAGCTTATCTTTATCAGTATAGCACTTTATTCTTTACATAGAAAAGCTCAAAATAATTCACTCTCTATTACCCCTTTCAGATCTCTTGTAAACCTATTTAATAAAGCTATTTCTAGCATCAAGCCTCAGTGGGTCTGTAGGTCAGGGAATGAGGTGTGACGGGGTGAGACACTGCCATACAAATATTTCCCTCCACTTAAATATCTCTTGTTACTATTTTCTGGTTCATTCCAAATGACAATATTAAAAATCAGTCTTGAGGTTGAAATTTAATAAAACTTTAAAAGTTCTAAATTAAAAAAAAAAAAAAGCTTTTTTCACACATCACAACCTTACTGAAATTGTGCAAACCCTTCCATATGACCAGAATAGAATCAGAACCACTTTCACCTGCAAAGTTCTTTCTCACATAGGAGCTAACCTAATTAATCTGCTTCTCTGACCCACGGTGGGCAGTGGAACTAAAATAAACTTGAAGCCAGCTCTCTGTGGATGCCTGGAGGAAGAGAAAATGCCCACTACACCTCTGAAGCTATATAATCTGATGCAGGGTAGCTTGTCAGAGACTCCAGTCACAGCTACCCAGGCCCCCAGAGTTGCGTGGCAGAGAGCCATGACTATGTGAAGACTATCCAGCCTTTGGCAACTTGGAGGACTGAGCTAACACAGAGCTGTGACCTTGGGACCTGAGACCACAGCAACTGAATGGAAGTGACTCTGATAGTGGCCCAGCAGAGAAAGGAATTGGGATGGAAAGCAGTCATTGGCCTCACTAATTTCAAGATGGCAGAATCCTGCAAGGTGTGTTACAGCATCATTTTGGGCCCATTATAATGCCCATTTTATATTTATGGGAACTAAGTGATTTATGCACAGTTTTAACCAAAAAGGGGGAACGAATCTCAATTTATCTTTTCATAACTTTATGAATTCAGATAGAAGATCCTCCTTCTCCAAACTGATACAACAAATACATTTCCTTGCATGCCGTCAGTGATCATTACCCGACTACATTTATATCCAGCTTCCCCTGAGAAAAAGAATGAGTGCTATTCACTATTATAACTGTCAAAAACTTCAAGTGAAACCTTTTTTTTTTTTTTTTTTTTTACAAAGAACAGAAAGAACTGATCACTTACATAAATATAAAACTAGGATTACCCATTCTCATCTGAAAAAGAATGAATTATGGCTCACTCACTGGACTGGGTAGCATATGACCCTAATGAGACAAAGGACATGGATGGTACATCTAAAACAGCCTGCTGCCTTGGAGGGGAGTATCATCTGTGTGTTATCTGGACGATGAGCTGCATGAACACATGTGGATGATCACAGGGTTGGTCAGTGAATGTTCTTCTCACTGGATCGATGTAATCTATCACTACCATTAGAAAAAGTCATTCCAGACAGACCTTCTCTGCTTCCTGTCCAAGTCCCCCTGTAACCTCATTGTGAGATGTCAGAAACAATGCTGGATTATTTGGTAGGGTAACACAAAGCCAGTGCAGTGTAGTGGAAAGAATGTGGGCTTCGGGACAGGCTTGTTTCGAATCCCAGCCATGCTGTGGCTTAGTGATAAGAATCTGGGCAGTCACTTAAACTCTATAATCTGCTTCCTCACCTGTAAAATAAGTGTCATAATTCCTTTGTCAGTGTTCTGGAGAATGCTCCTAAATAAGATGGAGTTTATAAGGTGTCCAGCATAGTCCTACCACATAAAATTCTCAGCAAATGCTTTCTTTTCCTCACTCATGGAAAGCAGAAATAATAACATAATTAAATGTGATGAATTGGAATAATCAGATAAAAATCGTACAACCGATGACTAACTCATTAGATTAATGATTGGAATGAACACAGCCAGTGCAAGGTTAATCATAAGTGGAAAGGAAGAAGGATAGAGGGTCTCACTGCTTGTACCTGCAATGTAGGTCTCATATTCTACTCTTGGGAAGGTAGTTCTTTGAGTTGCTTGATTCAAATACAGATCTGCAACTCCGTACCACCAACAAGGTGCCCAGTGTACCAGATACTAGTTGAGCTCGGTCTACTAGGGATTGAGTGGGTTGGCGAGGTGCTCGGGACATCACCTCTCTTCTGCTGTCCTCTCTTTAAAGGAAATGTCCCCTGGGAGAGAGATGTTAAGCTTTCATCAATCAGAAACAATGTCCTCATAAACTGGAAAAGACTGAAAGCCATATGCTCTACGTCCCCCTTTGAAAGAGAGTGAAAGAGAGGCCTTGAGCAGACACACAATTTTCTCACATTCATAAAATCGGTTTTTGGCAGAAAGAGGACAGAAATGTAGAAATGCTCATACCTAGTCCTGTGTTGGGTCTACACCTTCAGGAGGACTGCTTGGTAGAGACCTATGAATTCACCTGAAAAATAATTCAAAATACATGCCGTGCTTGGGGTGACTCTTATTCAGAGGGCATGGAGACTGTTCATGTAGGACATTCTGGTGGAGAACCAGCTTTCCTTCTTGTTCTATCTGCAGAGTCCAAGTCACAGCTGAAGTTGGACTTCAAGAGAAAAAGAGAGGGAAGGGGCCCCTGATCTCCCACTGAGCTTCCTACCAGTTATGACACAGTCCTCTTTGCTCCCTGCCCAAGACAGAACTTCCATACAAAAAGGCAGGAAACTATTTTGATCATCAGCAATTTCTGAAGCACAGAACGACAGCGTTACAGCAAGACCTGCATTTACAACATCGATGCTTTCTACCTTCGGTTCCTTGGAGGCAACAGCATTAATTCTACTAAGTATACATGGTTAGACTTTAGTAGTTTCTTTAGACTTTAGTGCAATCCCTGTATATCTGTTTGTGAAAATCATGCTAAATAATGAGTTTAAAAGTTCACAATGAGGGGCACCTGGGTGGCTCAGTGGGTTAAAGCCTCTGCCTTCAGCTCAGGTCATGATCCCAGGGTCTTGGGATCGAGCCCCGCATTGGGCTCTCTGCTCGGCAGGGAGCCTGCTTCCTCCTCTCTCTCTGCCTGCCTCTCTGCCTACTTGTGATCTCTGTCTGTCAAATAAATAAAATCTTAAAAAAAAAAAAAAAGTTCACAATGACACCCCCCCCCCTTTTTTTTAACCATGGAAGAGATAACGACTCTTCAAAGGCTAAACATTTTGTAATAGGTTCACCTCTAAATTTCTACTGCGGAGAAGGTGGTGAGGGGATGATGTGATTGTCTTCTCTCCTTCCTAGAGTGGGGCCGTTTTTAGACCATCATCTCTGCAGGGATGACAACCTAACAATATTTCGTTTTCTGTTTCTTATCTGCTTGTTTGAGAAGATGGAAGATAAAACAGAATAGCAATCCTGAGACTTAACTCACCCTGATTTGAGGAGTTTAGAGTAAATGTGTT
Organism: Martes martes; assembly: GCF_963455335.1. Taxonomy (NCBI): domain Eukaryota; kingdom Metazoa; phylum Chordata; class Mammalia; order Carnivora; family Mustelidae; genus Martes; species Martes martes. Next base: position 100,478,495 of record NC_137899.1, on the reverse strand, counting down.
GTGCCTGTGGCACAAGGAGAAAATGGTTACTAGACAAAGCAATTAGTTATTACTTCTAAGTCATCTAATTAAGTTTGTTTCTGACACGTAACTTTTTCAATAACTTTACAGTAGTGGCATGCGGTTTGACAGTTTTCTGTTTATCCTACCTTTCTCCTTGCAATACTGTTTTGAAGGTGTGTTATCCTAAAAAGGTAAGCAAGGACTATACTTTTGAACCCTGGCTTCTGAACTATGTGGGAAGTAAAAATTACATTCAGTACATTTATCCAGAAGGATCAAGAGTTACTGTCATGGTCTGATTAGTACATATATTATGCATGGATTATAAAGGATTCCTATGGTGACTTCTGTGAAACAAGTTCTCTGGAGAGAGGGTTTCATAAGGTCAACACATCATTAGGAACTGAATCTAGCTGTCCCTTAAAGGGGTGGGGTGGACTGGTTTGCAAAGCAAGGACAGTGAGATTGAAAAACAATCTGCAGGTGTGAGGCTGGAGAACTTCTTCCTCTCATAGCCAGAAGGTCATACCGCCTACCCGAATTTACTAGATCATCCTTTGATACTCAGTCCTTTCCATTCATGCTCAGAGTTCTTGAGAGTCCTGCAAGACTCCACAGAAACTTCGAAGAAGAAAGAGCTAGAATGACTTTATAAACACCAGACTGGTGTGTTGTTCAGCCTTCAAGCTAGTGCCTACAGGCATTTTTAAAGCACATGAGTCATGCAATTTAACATTTAATTGCAGTATGAGTTTTGGTAGGCCTATCTCTTAAGAAAATTTCCGAATGCTATTAAGGCGTTGAATTGTAGGGGTCTGGTGTATATGGAAAATGTTAGAGCTTCATTCTTGTCTTATTTTTTATGTGAGTGTAGTTGACATACAATGCTACCTTGGCTTCAGGTGGACAACACAGTGACTCAGATCCTGAAATGCATCAGGGCGGCTGCCAAGAAATGCAGGCACAAGGCAAAGAATAGATGAAAGGAGAAAAATGCCTGGCGCAGACCAGAGAGAGAACTCCAAAGGCATTCCTAGGAGCTGCAAAAATACTTGAAAATGTACAAAGACAAGCTGTGAGCACCGGAGACTGAATGAGGTGAAGTGAAACGGCCCGAAACGTTTCCAGATACGAGAAGCGGGCGGTATGGGAAAGAAGGTTGCCGTTAGCAACAGTCACAGATGCAGATTGCGCCTTTTTCATGTGAAGTCTAAGTAGAATTTTGAAACTACGGTTCCAAAGGAAAACAGAGTCTGCCATTCTGGGGTGAGAAAGCTTTTCAGTCTGCAAAGAGCTTGCACCTCCTTCTTTCCCAACACCCCAGGGATGATGAACCGAATGGCAGTGAGTGAGTGTCAGTGGCATGAGCAGAGCTGTACTTCTCCCGGTCTTATTTCCATTTTTATTAAATTTCTTCCTTGCCCCAAACCTTTGAATTTCTTTAGGCCTGTCCTTATTTCATTTCGGTCCCTAGGACTGTGAATTGACGCTAATTTGGCGGTCTGGGTGCTGTTACCCAACACTGTTTTTCATTTCCCTTTGCGGGTTTTCTGACTTCAATATACTGAAATATCTGTGCAGAGGAGTTGAATCTCATTAATCAGATTTACTCTGAAAGATCTTTGATTTAAGTAAAAACACAAGGAAAAAAAAAAGCCATGGCATAGAGGAGAGAGGACGACATCTCGCGTCAGTCACTTACGGACTATGGAAAGTTTGAGAAGTAACTTCATTTCTCAAACCCTATGTTTCCTTATCTGCAAAATGAAGGTGTTGGCTGATAATCTCAAAGGTCCCTCCAGAGCTAACAATCTTATTTTTTGAGATAATAATCCACATCAGTCAGTCAGTGTGACGTGAGTAAAGCAAAAAAGGAGAATATCCACAGCATTATTCATAGAATACCAGAATTTTAGACTTACAAGGGATTGTACCATGTTTCCAGCTCTCCTTTATCTTGACATTTGAGAACACAGATGCCCAGAGAGATGAAGTGACCTGTGACACAGCCTGCAGAGCAGGCATGACAGTTTAATATATTACATAACTAATTCGATGAGCTTCTGGAAACTTCAATGTTTTAAGCAATAATGCTATTTGAGAACACTCAACTGTATCATTCCAGGTTTGGAGGTACTAAAAAGCAGAGTGTGGGAATGGGAGTCTATTAATAAATATATATTTATTACTTATGGGGAACAGGCTCACACAATTGTGGAGGCTGAGAAGTCCCACTTTCTGCGGTCTGCAAGCTGGAGACTCCGTCAAGCTGGTGGGGGATTTCCACTTTGAGTCTGAAGACCTGATAATCAGGGGAGCCAAAGGTGTAAATCCCAGCCCAGGGCATGAGAATACCAGTGTCCCAGCTGAGGCAGGGAGGAAGAAAACAGACCCTCCCTTCCTGTGTTTCTAGTCCTACCCACATCTTGAATGTGTTGGGTAATGCCTATTTCCATTTGGGAGGGCCATCTGCTTTATGAAGTTTACCAACTCAAATGCTAATCTCATCTGAAAACATTTTCTCAGACACACCCAGAAATAATGTTTAATCTGGGCACATCATGGTCTAGTCAGTTTGACACATAAAATTCACCATCATGTCTCACAAAAGTGTGCTATATATAGATTATAAATCTGGAAGACAGGTTATTGAAATGGACAAAATATATAATAGATATCTACAGAAGAAAGTATAGCTTGCCCCACACGCTCATCGGTATAATTAGATGAAGGAATGTGCAAACTACCTAATTAGATGATTCTCTGCAACTATGGTCAATCCCAGAACTATCATACCTTACCAAATGGTTTCAAGCATTCAGGTGCTTCTCAAGGAATTACCAGCCATGTACATCTCCTCAATAGGAAACCACCTTTAACGATGATATATGCAATGTCTTCCTGATGATGTTTTGAGTGCTGCTATAAAAACATATTGTGGTCAATTTAAAATGTAATTAATTTAAGGTTAATTGTTATCTCAGAAATTGGAACACACTACTGACAAATGAAATTAGAAGTGTGGTAGTCTGCGAGAAATCTAATGTCAGAGAAGAGGGATGGGCCCATATCCTTCCAACACTGTGGAGGAGGAGAGACCACGCCAGTGTTGCAAGACTGGGCTCAATTCCTTAAACGGAAATAGCCAAGAGAGGGAAACAACTGATCATCAGATTGGGTAGAAAATCTCTTCAAAATACCCACCCACCTTTGTTTTCATTCTCCCTGCACCATAATATGGCCTTTTGGTCTATAACTTGAAGATGTGCAGATCAGAAGGGAATGCCCCATCCAGGACGCCGGTGTCTCATGTAATTTCCAAGGTTCACTAATAACCTAAAGCACTGGTCAAGAATTGCCTGTGAGTTTATAAATCAGTGTTCCAGGACTTGGCTCTTCCATGGAAATCATGGAAATACGTAGATTGCAGTCCATCCAAGTAACTCTTAAACCAACATCCCTCTCAAAATGCATTCAGCTTAATATGACATTATGAGCCTTTATTCTAATTAATATTTGAGTTGCTTGCTTGATTTCTTAGAGATACATTCTGGGGCAACCGAAGAAGGAGGGCATAAAAATCAAAGAGAAATTGATAAATTTCTCAATATTAGAGGGAATTCCCTGAAGAAATGGCACAAAGTTAAGGTAAACGTTGATGCAACGGAAGAGAGGACGTCTCCTTACAAGTCATGGCCCATGGGGGCCGATGCCACCCTGAAGGACACAGGACAGTTCCACATTGTGGAGCAAAGGGAAGCACAAAATGTAAATACCACAGCCTCACCATTTTCCTAAACTCGACTCCACTTAGACTGACAGACATCTTAGAGACTTTCTTTTGTCACTTGGGGGTAAAGTATACACAGTTAAGCAAACGACTGAAAACTATAAAGCCTGGACATATGTATCTTGATTTTGTCAATGGAGTTCCAAACCAAAAACAAAGAAAACAAAACAAAAATGCTATCTACGCGGAGATATTTAGGCAAACCCCCCCAACCCCCGGCAAAACAAAACCCAAACAAAAATCCCAAAGCATTGATGTTTAGTGCCAAATGAATGACAGATTGCGTATGACTGCCCACCAAACTCCCTACCGATTCTGTTTAACAAACTATGTCTTAGATTTATTTTATTTACAAACATTATCTAACAGAGTGCCAAGCACAGAAAAAAATCACTGAATAAGTAATTGTTGAACTGATGTGTTAATACATTCGGTTGATTTGGCAACTATTGAGATTTGCCATGATGACCAAGTCACCGCAGCCCCCCAGGCTGTGGACCGCGGCTCAGGATGCCCACGTCCACGAGAGTGCCAGAGGGGCCTGAAAGCCCACATCAAACTTTAAAAGGGACAGGCTCTATAACATGGTGCATCCATGAATCAAAACATCCTCCTTTTGTTTAACATGATCCCACACTTCAGGGTTATTAGCTCGTTTGGTGATCCTCAACACAACGGGAAGAAAATAAATTGAAATACGATGCATGTAACATTAACCTTCCCCTGGGGTCTGGTATTGGCTTTTGAGAAGGTATTTTTAGAATAACGTCGTTCCCACAAATACGTAGTACGTTTTCTCTCTTATTTGCTTATTCTTGGGATAAAATGGAAAGCTATTAGCATTTAGGTGACTCTAGATTGGAAAGAACATATATACATGCTATTTGGTAGTTGGAAAAATGGACCTTGTAAAGTCTGTGTCAGTTTCAGGGTGACGTGAAAATGGATACCGAGTGTAAGAAGAAAGTGCAAGAAAAAGAGAAGGACTGGGGTAAGCTTGGGTGATAAACACAAAGAATAGAGGCGTGTCTGTTTTAGTTAAGACAAACGGGATGGGTGTGTCAGGGGTGGGAACACATCACCTTCACTGGGGATGATGGGAATATAGAAAGTAGGGGATTTTCAATTACTGTAGCGGTAACAAGGACAGAGAAAATAAAACCTTGTCTGGTGAGGGAAACCTGGAGGGGGGGGTGTTTCAGTTACAGAGGCAGTAATGGGGCTCCAACACAGGGGAGCACAAGCCACAGTGTGGGCGACAACGAGAAGGATGCTGAGGAAGGAAAACATGCTAAGTATTTCACTCTGGTGTTTAATATTTAGATATTAACTCGCGTATTCTTGGTTCCAAATTTGAGCTGAATTTTCATACTCCCTGTGAGATAATTTACAATTTTGAGGGATGGTCTCAGCCAAGGGAAAATATGACTCTGTGCAAAATGTTTCAATTCATTCCTTGTCGCCGTGCTGTCCCCTGATTACATATACGACCACTAGTAGAATAATTTAGAGACAGCGAGAGGTCTGTATACAGTAGCTAGGATATTCACCCAGAGTCTGTCAAATTGTCATGTAAAGCTATAACTCATAGGAATACCAGCCAGTTTGGAATAATTTTAATTAATCTAGTGGTGGGCTTTGCTTTTAATTTGCTGAAGCGACCAGTGCTATCTGCAGTTCCAGCTACTAGAGAGAAGCAGGCTCAGCAGCTGCATCAAATGTGAGAAATGTGAAAGATATTCCTTCCTGCTCTTGTTTACTAATTCCCGGACTGGACTAATTCCTGACTGGAGCACTTGCTAGTGCCTGGACACCCAGGATCTCCCCGGCAAAGCACGCCACAGAAATTCCCTGTGGGTAGCAGAAAATCAAATGAAGGCAGTAACATTTGCATTCACAAATATGTAATAATAACCTCTTTAAATATCTTTTAATAAAACTTTTCCTTGAAGGCAACCTCAAAATATTAGCATCTCTTTATGTCCTTTTATTTTTTTATTTCCCTTCTAAGAAAAGTTCCATGTTAGGGGGTTTTTCATGGCTTTTTCTTTGAAATTCCTTAAGGGGAGATTATTAAAAATGTTTATGTCTCAGTGCAATAATGATATTAAAGCTCTGGAGATCTATCCACAGTACTGTTATAGCTGATTGGAAACATACATGTGTTTACAAGCATCTATGTGTATAATTATGACACTATTACACTGGGCTCCAGAGTCCTGCTCTGCAACCAAAACTTAGCATTTATATTTGTAAATGGCTATGTGATATTTTTTAGTAATTACTTTCTGCAGGAACCAACAGTGGCTGACCTAAATGAGTTCAGTGAGCAATGCTCATCATTCTCTATCCATTTGTACGGTGCTCATGGCAGGAGAGTGGGAAGATGCCATTTAGATACAAGGAGAGTCAGCAAAAATAGGTCTCACCAAAATGATCACAAATCCTGCTTTTTGAACTTGTGGTATCTAATTATTTACCTCTCTGAAGACTGATTTTTTTAAATCCCTAATGCTCTGATTCTTATACAAAAACTGGAAACTTATTGTTACAGTCAGTAAACATCACGCAGAACATGTATTTCCCAAAGTCACTATGCATTGTAGCACAAAGAAATCAGAAAGCTAATAATCTTCTTCAAGAGTATTTCCATTTGTAGAAAGAGCCAAAGTTGTATCAATCATCTGCATGGTGCGTGCTCACGCAAGTGCCTATGGAAAGCTGAAGTTTGGTTATGTCTGTGTTGGTTCTTATGCCACTCATGCATGAAGAGTATTTGAGGCAGCTATCCCTGGCTGATATAATTTTCCTTCTCTGGTCAAAGTTAAATAAATAAGAAAATTTAATGACAATTAATCATGCTGCCATTAGTATTCATTCATAAACCAGGCATTGTACCAGGCAATATGGTTCCAAAGATGACCATGAATTTATCCTTGCTTTGAAGGAGCTTATTATTTAGTGAAGGGTGAACGTTTAATAGGTAAACAGTTATAATATAGCATAACTGGTGTTACAGAAATGTAAATGAACTCAGAAAAAACAAAGGGAATGATGGTATTGAGGTTACCTTTGCATTGCCTTTTATTTTTCATTTTATTTATTTTTTAAAAGGTTAATTAATTTATTTTAGAGATAGAAAAGAGAGCATGAGCAGGGGGAAGGGCAGAGGGAGAGAGACAAGCAGACTCCAAGCTGAGGGAAGAGCCTGACATGGGGCTCCATCCCAGGACCCTGAGATCATGACCTGAGCCAAAATCAAGTCAGATGCCCAATTGACTGAGCCACCCAGACACCCCTTTGTATTGCCTTTAAGAAACTCTCCACAGGGGCACCTGGGTGGATCAGTGGGTTAAAGCCTCTGCCTTCGGCTCAGGTCATGATCCCAGGGTCCTGGGATCGAGCCCCGCATCAGACTCTCTGCTCAGCAGGGAGCCTGCTTCCTCCTCTCTCTCTGCCTGCTTCTCTGCCTACTTGTGATCTCTGTCTGTCAAATAAATAAATAAAATAAAAAAAAACTCTCCATAAAAATGTCTTCGCTTTTATTTATATTTATTTATTGATATTGCCCGACTCAGAGTCAAGTTAGAAAACACACATGAAATTATGTGCGGATACTGCCAGTAAATTGAGTCATCCTGGGCCGCTTTTCTACTATATTTGACTATTTGTGTGGCAAGTTTAAATCTTACACTACCACACCTTGAGCTGTTGTGAGCCTTCCACAGCCAGGAGTGACTCTGCCCAGAGCTGTGTCACTACAGCTTTCCATGTGTAAAGAGAATAACACGTCACTGAAATCCTAGCTACCCAGTCCTTTCAGAACCAAGGACAGTAGCTAAATGAAAGACAATTGTTCTTCCTTCTTTTTCTTGAGATATCAAAGGGCTTGTTTCACTCACATTTAGGTAAGAGTCTCCAAGAATTCTGCTGGTGGTTCTTTCAAAATATTTTATAAAGACGCCTAAGGATCCTTCCGTATTCACTGAGTTGCAGTCCCTAACCTCCTGACTTTATTGAAGGGAAAGGTACAAATGTGAAGTTTATTTCAAGCTCCATACCAGACTGGGCTTGCTGCATTAATGCAGCACAGGGATCCTGTTTTGACATCTAAGACATTATAAAATATACTGTTCGATTTTTGGTCTTAATAATATGAGACAGATACTGAGGAAAGGACAATTACAGAGCGAAAAGACAGATGCTACATCATGTTAAACTCCCAGAGTTTCAGTCTACCCATTCACATGAAGCGTGAGTAGGAATCAGTTGTCTTGTTAACAGTTTTAGCACAGATTAGACCTCACAGAAATAGAAATCCAATTCCAGCCAATTAATTTCCTAGAAATGAGCAAGAGCAATTGAATGAAAGGAAGATGGCCATTCAATGATGGTGCTGGAATGACTGGATGTTTCATAAACAAAAAATTACACATATGAATAAATGACATAAACTCTGACCTTAATGTCATATCTTATACAAAGATCAACTTAAAATGGACCATGCACTTAAAGGTAAAATCTCATGCTACAAAATTTCCAGAAAGAAACAAGAAAAAATCTTCAGGACCTAGGATGAGGCAAGGAGTTCCTAGACCTGGTGCCAAGAGCATGGTCCATAATAAGAAAAATTGATAAACTGGACCTCCTCAAAATGAAAAGAAATTATTCTCTAACAGACCCTGTTAAGGATAAAAAAAAATACATTATAGACTGGGAGAAAATATTTGCCCATTGTATCTCTGCCAAAGAACTAGTGTTTAGAACATATAAATAACTCTCAAATCTCAGCAGTGAAAGACAAACATAAAATTAGAAAATGGGCAGAAGATATGAAGAGATGTTTCAAAAGAGGGGCTCTACAGGTGCCAGATAAGCACATGGACAAGATGTTCAATGTCATTACTCATTACAAAAATTAATATTAGGGGTCGCCTAGGTGGCTCAGTGGGTTAAAGCCTCTGTTTTCAGCTCAGGTCATGATCCCAGGGTCCTGGGATCGAGCCCTACATCGGGCTCTCTGCTCAGCAGGGAGCCTGCTCCCCCCCCCCTCTGCCCACCTCTCTACTTGTGAGCTCTGTCAAATAAATAAATAAAATCTTTTAAAAATTAATATTAGGACCATAATAAAATATCACTGCACACCTATCTGAATAACTCAAGTAAAAAATAATGCTAACACCAAATACTGGCAAGGAGGTAGGGAAATTGGATCACGTACACACTGTTGGTAGGAATATAAAAGGCTGGAAAATAGTTTGACAGCTTTTTTTTTAATTGAAAAAAACCCCAAAGGACTCAGAAACTGACAGATAAATGTTCACAGCAGCTTTATTCATAATAGCCCCAAACTGGAAACCACCTAAATGTCCTTCATTAGGTGAATATTGAAACCAAGCATGATATATTCATCCCAAGGAGCACTACTCAGTAATAGAAGGGAAGAACTACTGGTACACACAAGAACTTGCATAAACCTCAAAGAATCATGCTTAGTAAAAAAGTCAGTGTGTAAAGGACAAACACTGCATGATTTCCCATATATGATGTTTCTGAAATAACCTCATCACAGAGATGGAAGACAGACTAATGGCTGCAGTGTGTTAGGGATGGAGGGTGTGGCTAAAAATGAGTAGCATGATGGAGTCTTGTAATATCGTTAAAAAATCTGGATTGTGGTGGTGGTTACACAAAGCTGCACATGTGATACAACTGTATGGAACTACACACACACACACACACGTGCACACACATACACACAAATAAGGACCCAGATGGCTAGTGAAATCTGAAAAAACACTATGATTTTTACCATTGTCAAAATCAATCCTCCCCCTAAAACCTGCTAGTTCGCTCAAAAAACCTCCAAAAGAATTATGCCCCACATGTAAATAGCCAGCATCCTAAGTGCTCTTATCATTTGTCTACCTGGCCAAAGTCTCTTCTTCATAGTTGCTGTTCCTTACTCTGTCTTTTCTCCCAACCCAAATCAAATCAAACCAAACAACCAATCACATAAATTTCCTCTCTTTCTCTTCCTCTTTCCCCCATATCTACAACCATATCTCCCCTTGCCTCTCCCAAGTACAGGTTCCTTTCTTCCCCACAATCCTGCCAATCTCTAGATCAACTCTTCATTTTAGCCTACTTTGGATTATTTTAATTCACTTCTCCCCTCATTGGCAGTAGTACAAAAAAGTTCCGGAACTTAATAAACGCAAAACCTCTTGAAGGAAAGAGAAGGACTTGAATACTGACAGGTCAGTATTGTTTGCCCTTTCCATCACCAAGTGGAGATAATACCCATGACCCCCATAGGGTGAATATTGTGAATATTAAATAAGATGTCATCCATAAAGCACTTAGTACAGTGCCTGGCACACAGTAGGTGCTCAATAAATGGTAGCAGCTAGTAAAAGGAGGCAACTGGCACATAAAGGAATGGTACTAGTTTTGCAATTCAACATTGCACAAATATTCATTAAGCATTGAATATAGACTTAGAACTTTGCTGCTACCATGAAATAGCCAAAGGGAAACTAAGTATATAGTAGAAACAAATACATGAAAAAGTAATGATATTAGTCTTTAGGGAAATGCTAATTAAGACCATGTGATATCACTACGCACCTCTAACAATGACTAAGATGCTGAGCACCTGGATCTCATTCATTGCTGGTACAAATGCAGAATGCTACAGCCACCGTGGAAAACCGGAAAGGTTCTTATAAAGCTGAACATTCACTTACGTTGCTACTCCACTTCTAGGAAGTTATCTAAGTGAAATAAAAAGTCTGTTCAAACAAAAATCCGTGTGGGAATGTTTATAGTGACTTCATGGCACCACATTGGAAATTACTCAAATATTTCCCAACTGGCAAACATATACACATTCTGGGTATGTCCATACAACAGAGTATTACTTAGAAATACCAAGGCATGTATGACTGATTCACACAACATGATTAAATTCTAAACACATCATGCTAAGTAAAAGAATCTACACACCAAAGTGTAATTTCTGTATGGTTCCATAGACACAAAACTATAGAGACAGCAAATAGGTACGTGGTCATCAGGAATGGCAGGTGGGAGGGGGGATGACTACAAAAGGTCACAGAGGAAAAGTCTGGGGTAATGGAATCTTTCTATATCTTGATTATAGTGGTGGTTACGCAACTGTATGCATTTGCCAAAATTCATAGAAATGTACAAAAAGGGTGAATTTTACCTTATGCAAATTACACCTTAATTTACAAAAATAGAAAAAAAAAGGAATTTTAGCCTGAAAGTGATTTTTTTCCTTTTTTTTTTTTTTAACTTAAACTCAATTAGCCAACATATATGTGACTTCTTTAAAATTGGAATTGTCGGGGCGCCTGGGTGGCTCAGTGGTTTAAAGCCTCTGCCTTCTTGGGTCATGATCTCAGGGTCCTGGGATCGAGCCCCGCATCGGGCTCCCTGCTTGGTGGGGAGCCTGCTTCCTCCTCTCTCACTCTCTGCCTGCCTCTCTGCCTACTTGTGATCTCTATCTGTCAAATAAATAAATAAAATATTAAAAAAAAAACTCTTTTAAAAAAAATAAAAAAATAAAATTGGAATTGTAGGGGCGCCTGGGTGGCTCAGTGGGTTAAAGCCTCTGCCTTTGGCTCAGGTCGTGATCTCACGGTCCTGGGATCGAGCCCCGCATCGGGCTCTCTACTCGGCGGGGAGCCTGCTTCCCTTCCTCTCTCTCTCTGCCTGCCTCTCTGCCTACTTGTGATCTCTGTCAAATAAATAAATAAATAAATAAATAAATAAAATAAAATTGGAATTGTAAGTGTTTAGTAGTTTCTAGAGTATAGAATCCTTTACCTCTTCGGTTAGGTTTATTCAAAGAAATTGAAGAAGACACAAAAAGATAGAAAAATATTCCATGCTCATGGATCAGAATAAACATTGTTAAAATGTCTATGCTGCCCAGAGCAATCTATACTTTCAAGGCCACCCTGATCAAAATACCAATGGTATTTTTCAAAGTGCTAGAACAAACAATCCTAAAATTTGTATGGAACGAGAAAAGATCCTGAATCGCCAAGGAAATGTTGAAAAAGAAAAACAAAGCTGGGGGCACCACGTTGCCTGATTTTAAGCTCTATTACAAAGCTGTGATCACCAAGGCAGCATGGTACTGGCACAAAAACAGACACAGATGGAACAGAATAGAGAGCCCAGAAATGGACCCTCAACTCTATAGTCAACTAATCTTCGACAAAGCAGGAAAGAATATCCAATGGAAGAAAGACAGTCACTTTAATAAATGGTGCTTGGAAAATCGGACAACTATAAACAGAAGAATGAAATTCGGCCACTGTCATAATTATGCCACACACAAAGATAAACTCAAAATGGATGAAAGACCTCAATGTGAGGCAGGAATCCATCAGAATCCTAGAGGAGAACCTAGGCAGTAACCCCCTCGATGTGGGCCACTTGGCTTCAGATATAACTTAAGAGATGAGACTATTTGATGCACAGAAATATGCAAATCATGTGTATCTATATGTAATTTGTTGCTGAATTATGAGGCCTAGGTTGCTAATGATGAATGATGAGGCTTATTAATTGAATTTAAAGAGACTGCTGATTGATGTGGGAAGAGGACCCATCAGGCTTCAGTGGGGCTTCAGTGACAAACCTCAAAAGAACGGGCAGGACACGGCTGGGTGGGGAACTGGAGTATTTTGGCCAAAGTCATGTGGGTAGAAAACATGGAGCGAGACGTGAGGAGTCTTACTGGACTGCAGCAGGGTTGGTGGTAAGAGGGATGAGAAATGGACTTGATAAAGACAATGGAGCCCGATCCCAGAGGGTCTCACGTTTTAAACACTGAGACTGGATCAAAGTCTTTTCCTTATAGTAAGTTCTTCAATGGGGAGTTGTCGTATCAAAGTGGTATTTCCAGATCATTATTCTGGAAGTCGTGTCCCCTACAGAAGGAGGAAAGAAGGGATGTTCTGACCTGGCAGGAAAGGGGAATCAATGTGCTATTTATGCTGCAGACCTAGATTCCTTTGCAGCTTTTGAGCTGACATCTTAGCTGATTGTCTTAATAATAGACATCCTGTGTTAAAAATGGAACCTTTGAATGTTTGGCAATTGGAAAGCACAGCTGCCTCCAGCAGTTTACTTCTATAGCTTCTGGGCACGAGACATCATATATAGAAATGGCTGTTCAGATGGCTGTTTTCTTTTAGGCGTGTGGGGACGGCAGCTGTCTAGACGGCCACATGACCAAGTCCTTCTCTCTCTCTTTTTTTTTTTTTTTAAAGATTTTGCTTATTTATTTGACAGACAGAGATCACAAGTAGGCAGAGAGGCAAGGCAGAGAGAGAGAGGGAGAAGCAGGCTTCCCGCTGAGCAGAGAGCCTGATGTGGGGCTCGATCCCAGGACCCTGGGATCATGACCTAAGCCGAAGGCAGAGGCTTTAACCCACTGAGCCACCCAGGCACCTCACTGTCATTCCTGAGCTCATAAATAATGAACACTTGGCAATCTGACAGCAGAGAGCTGTTCTGCTCCAGAGTTCAATACATGTTGACTCTTCTATCAAGTCACTGAGGAGGGGCATCCGCTCCTATGTTGGAAGCATGCATACGAGTAGAGGAGAGTACAATTCTAAATCCTTGCTTTGGGGATTATTTGTGCTCACAAATGCCTCAGTTCTTTCCTCTGTGGTTTCAGCAAAGAGTCTTTATTTAGAAAGATGTTATAGTTAAGTTACAAAAGCTCAAGAATGTGGGTTTCTTTTCTAGTTCAGTATAAAATCCTGGAGAACATATTCACTAATCATTGCTATAAAATTCTACCCAGAATCTTCACAGGAACAAGGGAGCCTTAATTGTATGTTAGATTATTATTTAAATATACCACGATTATTGAAAGTAAAGGTGTCAAGATCAACATTCAAAGCACACTGATGCTAAAGTAGGTGTGTCCCCGAGCCTTTGAGAAATCTCTTAATTATTCCTGGGATGTGCTGTTTTAAGAGAACATCAAATGTCTTGCTGAGCAGCAAACAGATGAACCCTAAAACACAGCTTCAAGTAACAATGAGGCTAATATCAAATGCCCTTCATCGGAAAGTCCTAGAGGCCTTTACAAATGGCATAACGTTACTCTGAACATCACTCCAGAGAAGCATCAAATTAATTTCCATTTCAGAAATGGAACCCCTGAGAAAGAAGCACGTCCATGATCACAATTAAACCTACTTTTTAGCATACTTGAGGCCAGTTCCTTTCAGCCATCTGTTCTGACAGCTTATTTTGGGCCCTGGAGTAAAAGAGAGAGAGCATGAAGATGTCAGAATGGAAAACCAAACTGCATCCATTCAACAGTTCTGGGCTCGTTCAGATATGAAGTCAAATAACACAGGATTACAGTTCTCAGGGTGTTCACAATGTGTCTGGGGTATAGCAACATTTAAGGAGCAACATGGCGGGTGCTATGTAAGAGTGTGATTGAAGTTTGGTGGAAACACATGAAAGGAAAGGAATCAAACTAGGGGATCAGAGAAAAGTTCACTTACGAAGGGACACTTAGGCTGAGCTTTGAAGGACTGAAGGAGCTATCTTCAAGCAAGAAGCAACAAAAAGGATTCTCCCAACAACAAACAGCACAAAGAATGAAGCACTGTAACTGCCAGGAGCTGAAACACTAGTTTGTGGAGCTGAGTTGCGGGGGCAGTGTTGGGGGCGGGGGGAAGCATGCCATGAATAGTATGTGATTTACGTGCTAAACTAAGGAGCTTAAAATGTGTACCAAATGCTAGCCGAGGGAACAGTTCAATGGTCAGTGCCCATATTCACAGGAGATGCATAGCTCCATCAGCATCACGATACCGATAAAAAAGTTGTAAACGTAATTTACGAGACCCCCAATGGGCAGAAACACAGTCTCCTCAGGGGCTCCTATTTACAATTCATGCTCGTGTGTGCTTGATAAGATGCCAGTCAGTTATTCTGCCCAGGAGGAAAAGAAAACAAAGTTGGGGCACAAATAGCACTTCTCTGCCATGGAATTAGGCAAAAGATCAGTCAGGCATGGTATGATCAAGAGAAAGGCAAGACATTTCTGGGAAAACATAAACAAAGCTGAGTGATTAATTGGACATAAGGGGCTAAATAAAAAATTAGTGACTGAAATTTTGATTCAAAATCACTGCGCTTTCTGAGCTTTTCAGTGAATTGTGGAGATAATAAAACGAGCGAAGACAGAAGACTTAGGTACTAAAGGGGTCGCTCCACAAACAGGCTCAGTTTGCAATGATGATACGACTTAAAGTCAGAGTCCTAGGAGCCCTCCAAGGGCTGGTCTCTGGACATGGTTTGGTTTCCAGGGACTCTAATTTTGAGCTCGAGGTTGCTCAATATGTATTGAGGAACAGAAAATGGCTGGAAAGTGAGGTGGGGTGTCCTTTCTTCCCAAATAAATCCAGGCTGAGTGCGACAGTCCCATTCTGCTCTACTGCTGTCTTCCTTGTGTTACCTCCATGAAATGCGCTCAGACTTTCTAGTACATTTTCATCTTAATAAAAAGGAGCTCTGTAAAATTCATCTTTGCATTTACTGTCGGGATGCTTTGCAGACTGTGTTCTCTGGGAAACATGCTGAGAAGGAATCAGGACTACAACGTTTTATTGGGGGTGGCATCAATCACAGAAAAGAGCACAATGCAGGGAACGGCACAGGGGCTGACAGCCTTCATGTAGACTTGACCAAGTCTTTGTCAGCCCAGGAAGAGCTCTGGAGCAAACAAAGATGGCGTGCGTGACGGAGGAGTCCTGCGGGGGGCGGATATGGCCCAGCCCCTGCACCATTAATCTGCTGTCTTTGCTGGGAGGCCACCTGGAGAAGAGTGTGACCTCAGCTTGAAAGCCCATACAGACCCAGAGGAGCTAACAGCTGGAGCCATCAGCTGATCACACTCCTCTCAGCTAGGCAGCCAGTCCTTTCCCGAAGCCTGAAGCAGGATGTGGGGCGCACATCTCTGTCTCCACCACAGAGGCTTGAAAACTCATTATGCGATACTCTTTTTATGAAGCCCTGGGAGAAACAGCTCTCAGTAGCAGGACTAGCTGTGCATAACCTGCACAAAGGATACGCTCCTCTCTTTTGGACACTATTATCTATATTATCTGTCTAAATTGATTTGCAGGATCCTGTTATGGATCATATTACAAAATGGACTATATTGAATTTTCAGCTTGGTCCTCCTCTGATCCATTTCAAAAGTGGGAGAGAATCATCAGTTAACTACTTCAAATACAGGCATAGATTCAAAGATAGATAGATAAATAGATAGATGGATGGATAGGTAGATACTGTCCATACTCTAGAAACAGCAGAATTATAAATCTGTTCATTTGTGGAGTTTTATTGATCTGTATTCCTAAAAATTTATTTAATAACACTTACTTAACCCTCTTGTTGGCTATCAAAAACTTAAAGGAGAAATAAAATTCCGGAGGCACCCTACTTTCCCCCTTTCCTGCTAGTACTTTGTAAGTAGCAAGGAAATGATCACTCCTGGATTCACTTCTGCCAGAACAACCAGTATGTGAAGACTATTTGGCAGTCACTTGCCTTGGTTGTTAGTATCTGAGGTCTTGTAAGTATTGGGATCTGGGCATTAGGACAGCACATCCCCCCTCCTTTTTTTTTTTTTTTTAAGATTTTATTTATTTATTTGACAGAGAGAGCACACAAGCAGGGCGTGGGGCTGAGGGAGAGGGAGAAGCAGGCTCCCTGCAGAGCTGGGGATGCCTGATACGGGCCTCGATCCCAGGTCTCCGGGATCATGACCTGAGCCAAAGGTAGTGGCTTATCCAACTGAGCCACCCAGGTGCCCCACATCCTCCCTTCTGGATAAGGGACAGGGCTGGTAATGAGGTCGGTGCATGGGCAAGTGTTAAGGATGGCCACACCCCAGGACAAGGTTGCAATGACCAGGATGGGCCTGTCATCGGAACTGAAGAGGACGCACTTGCTCTGTGGCTGACATGTGGGTTGTGGCCAGGGAAGGGGACGCTTCTTGCTGGTGATGAAACTATGCACTTAAAGAGTACTCCTCAAAGGCAAAAGAAGAGAACCAAAGAAAATGGTATGAAGTGTTTGATTGCTACAACACGGCTGGCTCCATAAATTGAAGGGCCTAGTAGAAAATGAAAATGCAGGACCCTTGTTTAAAACTAAGAACTTCAAGACAGCGACAGCACAGCATTAAAAGAAGCAAAGGGTCATTGTGTGACTGCACAGGTCACCTATCCATGAAGCTGGCCCTGGATACAGACTCAAAAGGTAACTGTACAAGAGATGCAGCACTTTTTCCCAGATCACCAATTAACACCTCATCTGTACACCTGAGAAAGTTCTGTTCCTATTACTCTGCCCTTAGCCTGGTCTGACCTGTTAGCCCTCGGCTCTGGGGAAGGGAGGTTGCCAATGAATGCAGCAGTTATGAAATCCCCATTCGGTCCCAACTTTTTACCAGGGGAGAAGTTGAGGGAGCAAATTCTACATTCAAATATTCTGCACCCGGTGGAATAGATGTTGGACCATGTCCTACACTACACATCAAGGTTGTTGGTTCAGAAATTGGTTTGTTGTCATAATAGACTGAGAACAGCTAACTCATTTCTTATCAGGGAGTTTCACGGGGTCAAGACTTCCTGGCTAGCACTGGATGTCAACACTTTTGATGATATCATTGATGCTGCTGCTGTTAATGCTACACATGTTGCAAGAACAGCTCAGGTGCTTGCAGAGCGGCCTTGTAGAGCTGGACCAGAGGAGGGATAGCACCTCCCCAAAGGGAATTTAAGTAGAAATGAACAACCCCAAGTCTACCGAATCAGAATAATGTTGGGGGAAAGCAGGGAGGTGTGGACAAGTCTATACTAAAAAGAAGGGAAAAAAAAATCCCAAGGTGATCTCATGGTTTCCTGGTTAAGAATCACCATTCTACTGGGGTGCCTGTGTGGCGTAGTAGGTAAAGTGACCGACTCTTGGTTTCAGCTCAGGTCATGATCTCAGGGTCCTGGGACTGAGCCCCACGTTGGGCGCCATGCTCAGCATGCAGTCTGCTTCACATTCTCTCTCCCTCTCCCTGTATCCCTCCCCTGCACGCTCTCTCTCTATAATACATACATAAATGTTAAAAAAAAAAAAAAAAGGAACTACTTCTCTACTTGAAATCCCTCTTTTTACCCCCAGATAAGAAAACAGACTAGAGTGACAGGTGCAGTGACAAGCTCATGTTCACGTGGATAGTTAGAGAGCGCTGGGACCCTAACCCATGTACACTCTGCCCCTGACAGAGCTCTTTGCACTGTTACCAGAGTTTTCAAACTGCTTTCATATCTATGACTTCAGGGAGAACTGTGACAAGCAGAAGACAAATCAGATATATATATATAGTGATATATAGATGAGAATATTTTTATTTTAGTGTGAATTTTGGCGTAGATGTGTCAAAGATAGATATTGGGCTTTGAAAATGTCAGTGTGAGGTTCCAATGATCTTAGGTACTGAGGGTTAGGCCCCGTGACCAAAATGAAGTTTCCTGAAATGTATTTGGTGTTAAACTGAATATACCATGTTGGGTGGAGAAATGTAGAACTCGGGTTAATGAATATTCTACATGTCTGTAAAAAGGTAGGATTAGTGTGTGTGTGTGTGTGTGTGTGTGTGTGTGTGTGGTACATATAATCTCTGATTCTGTTAAAAGAATTGCAGTGGTCTCATGTAAGAAGCCTCGTTCACTGCAGACAATGGAAATTTTTTTTTAAAAGTTAGCAGACAAATTTCCAACCTGATTTTCATAGTGTACTCTGTTTTATGTAATTTAATAAAATGTATCTATGGGCAAGTTACCAGTGAATTTCTAAAAAACTGAAATCCCTCTTAGCTGATAACTTATTTTTATGGCTTTTTGCGGGCTGTATTCCCACCCTCACTGAGTCACATGATAAATTAACGTTACAGTGAAGCGAGCCGACTCCGGTACTGTTACCATTAACTGAAGGCGGCGCCGGACAGATTCCCTCCCCCGCGAACATGTGAGGGGAGAGTGTGTCTTCCTTGCAAACAAACCGAGTTTATACTTTACACAAGGGTCATTCTCCCAAGAAAGTGAAGAAAAAACTACTCAGCTGTAAGGATCCAACATCTAAAACATGTCAGCTTACGTGAAAGAGCCTGACACACTGAGAGACCTCCCTAACGAGATGCCTCTCCAAGGAGCCGCGGGTGTGACCGAGAGGAGCTTCGGGAAGAATCCTCACAGCGATTCGGAAGTATTTTTAAAAATGGAATTGCTTTCCCCGCATGAGGTTCCCCAGAGGACCCCGCCGGATGCAGCACACCCATCCCCGGATCCTCGGGTTTCACAGCAGACACGGAGGCCGCTGGTGCTGCTCGTCTCTCCAGAGGCCACGACGGGGAGCCACTCAGCCCAGCCTCGAGGAGACCCGGGGGCCAGGCGTGAGCAGTAGTTATCAGGTGACATCGTAAACGATACCCGGAGTTTAGGGACCTCTCTTGCTTCAAGCCGTTCTTCTCAAGTACACGCTCAACACTGGCCTCACACCATTTATTTCAGCTTCTCACCTGCAGGCCAGCCCTTCCCTCGGCAGAGCACTGCGGGAGCCGCTGTGTCTCCACCTAAAACACCAGTGAGTTCCCAAGTTTCGATCACTTTTCTTCTGCTTCCCTTTCTTCCTTCTCGTGTGTCTTCAATTTAGCAGCAACACGACAGCTCTGTCCTTTCATCTTTCGGGCATACGTGTTGTGGCATTTGCACGTCTTGCCCTCGGAGAATAGATGCGGGGAATGGGGAGAATAATTTCTGGGGATGAATGTGAAGTCTATTGGGTATAAAATACGGCCGGATGACGTAAGCTTGTTGTAACCATGACGGTGATGGCGGGGACAGTTACACTCACGGGGTCACGCGCACGGCCCTCCCCAGACCTGGGCCACGCTGCCCCAGATGTGTTCTTCTGAATGTCAACGATTCATCATTGCCCTCGACCACTCTCCTAAGTCACTCGGATCCACGGTCGACTTTCCCATCACAGTCTGACGTCCGCACCAGTCCCACACGTTTACAGTTACTTGCCGGATACGACGGTGGAATTGAGAGGAAAACACCTCCAGGGAAAGAAAACTTCGGCCCCACTTAGGACCAGAGATGATTCAGACCATTAACAACACAAGGTGAGGAACAAAGAGAGGCTGTGAATAAAGCAGGAAAATAATAAATTTGCCGATGTGTTTGTGTCAGAACTTGAAAAGCCATTAAGAACCAGCAGGTGGATGAACCTCGACAACATGCTAAGGGAAAGAAGCCAGACACAAAAAGTCAAATACTGTGTGGTTCCCGACGCACGAAATATTCGGAATAGGTAAATGCATGGAGACAAGAGTGCAGGCTGGTGGTTGCTGGGAGCTGAGGGAGGCAGCGATGGGAGTAACCGCTTGATGAGGATGGAGTTCCTTTGGGGTGAGAAAAATGTTGGGGAGCTGGAGGCAGAGCGTTATGGCTAATTGATATTATGGGAATTTCACCTTGGTAAAAAATATGTTACAAAATTAAAGAGAAATCCATTGTTGTAATTTTTCTGTAATACTAAAGTTATTCCAAGAAAAAGTTCATTTAAAAAAATTCTTTAAGATTTTATTTGAGAGAGAGAGAGAGGGAAAGAGACGGCATGCATGAGCAGGGGGAGGGGCTCAGGGAGAGGGAGAAGCCGGCTCCCTGCTGAGCAGGGAGCCTTACTCAGGGCTCCATCCCAGGAACCCTGGGTCATGATCCGAGTCAAAGGCAGATGCTTAATGGACTGAGCCACCCAGGATCCCTGAAAGTTTATTTTTTAAAAACAGAATTGGTGGGGAGGAGAAAGAGCTTTGGCTGCCATTTGGCTTCCTTAAGGCACAAAGGACAACCATTCACAAATTTATTCACTTTCTCTCAAGTTATAGTTTTTTAAATGAAGTAATAAGCAATTATTAAGGGCATCAGCCACTTTCCTCTCATATATGTTAAAGTTCATATGTACTCAAATTTATTAGGCTCTTTATCTCAGTTGGTCAAACTTATGCTTCATAATATCTGGGTCCTCTTTCCTGCTTGGAAAGACACTTCTCACTCCATCGTTTGCCAAGTTTGTTGTTAGTGATTTTTTCTGCCCTAAGGTTTTACTTTTTTCTTATTTCTCTTTTCTAATTATAGGGGCTAGTATCTCTGATGATGCGTGGTAATGTGCATCAATGAGCTGCCGTTGGTTTTACAGGGAGCTGAGTAATAAATTATGGCATTGAGTTGAGAAACTTAGGGATGGAGGGAAGAAGAGTCAGAAGAAACAGTGCATGCACTAATTTCCTCATCTTTAATAGAAATCCGGTATCAGACACTATTTTAAAACAAATCAGCCAATAACCAATGTTTAAATAGGTTATGTAATGGTATGAAGGCAGTGGTGTGTTGGAGCCTTCCTCTCTCCTGACCTCTGAACTAGTTCCTAAGAGACGGCTGTTAAATTTTCAGGACATTTGCAAGTTGCTTGGTAAACAAATCCACTATTAAACATTAAAGTACATAAATCTATAATTAAAGGAAAACAAATGTATAAAATACTCAAAAGTCCTAATTTTAAAATTATTTTTCTACAGTTTTACTATATTCTCTGTTCTCGAGGCTGCTTATGTCATTGCAATTGCATGACAGAAATCCTAATAACAGTGTGCCAATGCCCGTCTCTTCCCTCCTCTACATTCTGAGAAGATAGGCAGGTACCCTGACGTTAGGCCTGTGGCGAGCAACAAGACCGCAGAAACTCAGTAACTTGGCAAAACAGGGTTTGACACGGCTCCTTTAACTTACGAAAGTAATGAAAAAAATATTAGTAATGCACATCAAACTTAAGTGTGCTGTGTCTGTATCCATTGTGAATAGCACAAAAAAATATCGAGAGAACATGCATCTAGGATGTGAGAACTATTATCCAATTTAGTGAATAATTCACATCATGGACAAACGAGGAAGTTTTGTTTTGCTCATTAATATAAATAAAAATATCAACCAGCTTTTTTGTTGGAACCACACTTGGACAACCAGTTAGCAGCACGCTAGTGTATAAAAATAACTGCTCGAAAAACTGAAATGACAATATAACGAACCAAAATCCTGAGGCAAAGGGGAAAGAAGCATGGTAAGCAATTATAAATTACATTATAAATGCAAACAAAAAAATCAATTATAAAAACTACATTGCAAATACAATTTAATTTCCTCACCTTCTACAGTGAAGAGTCAATAGATATGGTTTAAGGTTAGCACAACTAGAAGTAGATGATTAATTATATTATTAAAATATGTAATGTAACCAGAAGAAAAACTAAAAAGGTTTATAAATGATTCCAACTTATCAAGAGAAACGCATGTATATACAAATCTACGTACTCAAAGAGGCTTTCTTGACTCCTAATGGTGCCACCTACCACAATAACTCAAAATTTATTCAGTTTCCATTGTCCGTATTCTCCTCTGCAATTTCCCTTTATGACATGTTTAAAATAATTGCTTGTATGATTATCTGATGAGCATCTTTTTAAAAATTACTCAATAACTTTCAAGAAGGAGGGCTTCAGGTCTTTTTTTGTTTGTTTGATGTAATGTTCATGATTCATTAGTTGTGTGTCACCATATCACGTGTCCCCCTTAATGCTCATCCCCCAGTTATCCCCATCCCCCAACCCACCTCCCTTTCCACAACCCCGGGTTGCTGGTTTTGGTTACCATTGTCACAAACACGGGGCACAATATTTGAGGCAGAGCAGCAGCTTAGCAATGAGCGGTAGCAAGACCCAGCCCTTGCCCTCAAGGATCTCACGGAAGTAGAGGGAAGGCGATCCGTAAATGCAGCAAAATGAAAGGAGCCTGTTTAGGTTGAAAGAAGCACAAGAGAATGACTGTATTCTACCTAGAGGAAAGCTTCATGAAGAAGGTGGCGTCTGAGTTGAATCTCGAAGAATCAGGCAGTTTGCCTGGGTAACAGGGAAGAGACATTTTACGAGAAATGACAGAGCCAGCAGAGGAGAGAAGGTTAGTGAAACAGAACCCACATCGTGAAGACCACAGACTATTCTAAAGGTATACAGTTCATCCAGTAAATCATGAGAAAATGGCGAGATGAGACTCCCTTTTGATTTTTGTGGTAAGAACATTTAACATGAAATCCACCCTCTGAACAGGTTCTTGGTGCACAATACTGTATTGTTTAAGTACAGGCATGATGTAGAGCAGATGCTCTAGAACATAGCCATCTTGCGTAACTGCAACTTTCTACCTGTTGAATAGCAACTCTCCCTTCCCCCTCCCTCTAGCCCCTGGAAACCACTGTTCTCTCTGCTTCTCTGAGTCGGACTACTTTACACATTTCATGTAAGTGGGATCATACAGTATTGGTCTTTCTGAGCCAGGCTTATTTCACTCGGCACACTGTCCTTCAGGTTCAGTCACGTTACTGCACATGGCAGGATTTCCTTCTTCGGTAAGCTGGAAGAATATGCCGTCTATGTGTACACCACATTTCCTTTATCCTTGTGTCCACTGATGGGCATTTAGAGGGTTTCTGCATCTTGGTCATTGTGTATAATGTTGCAATAAACACAGGAGCTCAAATATCTCCTCACACCTGTTGGGATGGCTATTCTGTGTGTGTGTGTGTGTGTGTGTGTGTGTGTGTGGAGAGAGAGAGAGAGAAGTGTTGCAAGGATGTGGAGAAACTGGAATGCTGTGTACTGTGGGTGGGAATGCAGGATGGCACAGCTGCTGAGGAAAACACTATGGAGGTTCCTCAAAAAATTAAAGTAGAACCTCCACATGATCCAGCACTCCTACCTCAGGGTATTTATAGAAAAGAACTGAGATGAGCTTCTTTCTTGAAGCATCTTCTGGAGACAGTGTCAAAGAAGCAGACAGGAAGGCTGGAGGATGAGTTTGGTGAGAGCTACCCTGTATTATTTGCTTCCTATACTTCTAGCTTCTCGTGCCATGCAACCTAGAGAAATAAAAACACTGCATAATTGCACCTGTCACTCGGTTTATCTGAGTGCTCCTTTTGGTTTAAGGGAAAACTATAGCTAAAATATAGAAGGGAGCAAGTTGTGGTAGCTGAGTCCAGCTCCCCCTTGTGATATCTTCTTCAGTATGAAACTGTTTTTTCATTATTCCCCTGAACATCTCCTTATTCAAATCCTGGCTCCTCCGATGCCTGGGTGGCTCAGTTCGGCTCAGGTCATGATCTCAGGGTCCTGGGATCAAGTCCCGTATCCAGCTCCCTGCTCCGCGGGGAGTCTGCTTCTCCCTCTGCCTGCCATTCCCCCCTGCTCGTGCTCACTCACTCTATTTGTCTCTCTCTCTCTCTGACAAATGAATAAATAAAATCTTTTAAAAAATCCTGGCTCCTCCAGAAAAACTTACTGTTCTTCAATAATCTCACCCAACTTTAATCACATGTATTCTACAAACACAAAATTTTCACAAGGTCATGTTCCCTTCTGCATGCCCATGACTTCCCTCTAGACTTTCATACCTTCAGATCCAAACTTTTAATTTCTTTTGCAGTCACTCACAGTACACACTAAGATGTATAACACAAAGTATATCTTGCTATTTTAAATCACTATTTATAATAACACAATGACAAATGAGCATTAAAATAGGTCACTACAGAGGAGTACAAAGAAATAGGACAAATGTGTAAAGAGAAAGACACGAGAGGGAAAAGATAACAAGATCCTTTTCTTTAATTATGTTAGAGGTAGATCAAGCATCTGTGACTCTACTCTGCTTTCAAAGAATAAAAAAATGAACATTCTATAACTTTAAGGAGTGATCCTATACTTCAAATACTGGTTTTCAAATACTGACTCAAATCCTGTTTCAAATACTGTCTTTCTCCTAAAGGTAGAGTAAGATCCAGAAACTTGGAATTACACAGCTTGTGATGGAAAATTTGATTTAAAAAGGTGATAACTGTTTCTTACAACATGAACTGTGTGTTCTAATGGCCATTTGATGGTATTTTGTTGTTTAAGAAAACTACGGAAACCTCAAAATACTCGTGTGCATATAGTAAAAAATTCAAGAGTATCATTTGGGTTAAGGTGGGTGGCTGAGATATTTATAACACTTATAAATTGCTAGAACTGGGCCAAAGCAACTACTAGAACTTAGAGTCACTCACCAAATTCTTGCATAATCATGGGTATGTTTAACTTCCTCTTGTCTTAGAAACATAGTATAACCACAGCAGCTCCTGAGGTCTCATTCCTGGAGATTCATGCCCAACCTCGTGCCAGGCTCTTGGTATCTTAACCCCATCTGTCTTAGGCTAACATTTTTATTTTCTACTTTTCCATTGCCCTCCTTAGGGAAAAAAAAAATAATGTTAAAAGAGAAGCTGCTGTCAGGCAAACAGGACAGAAGAAGTACAGACAAATGATCAATTATGGTGTGTGACCTGCTAGCCTGTGCTGGGACCGAAACTCTCATACGCGGGCGAGAGGGAAATGTGGGCTGTGAGGCTGCCTTTGGGGAAATAGAAATTGGGATGGCAATGTAAATTTAGCATGAGTTCTTCCATTAAGAAAATTACTCTTTTAGGCATTTATGTTCTTTTAGAGGTTTTGGTGTTTGTTTTTTCCTATTCTTTTCTTTTCTTTTTAAGATGAGATCTCCCTTTTGGGCTATAGGCATTTTATTGTTTAATCATTGGTTTTTCTCGGTAATTCACCTCCTTTATCTATCTCCAGCAATGTCCACTGATAAAAATAGCTCTTCCAGGAATTTTCAGAGATCAAATGTTAAGAAGAGAATTTTTTTTTTAAATAAAGGAAAAATGTTAAAATGGAGAGAGAGATTAAAAAGAAAATGTCGGGGAAGGGCCATGCATCCCTCTTGCACATTACATTTAATGCATTCTTCCTTCAGTGAAACATGGCTTCTGCCAGCGTGGACTATATGCAGAGCATTTATAATCATTAAGATTTCCCTACATAAGAATGCCCTCCTTGCAAAATGAGGCATAGCACAAATAGATGAGAATCATTCTCAATGGAGAGTGGAAAATGCTCTACTGTATCATAACATGTGCATACACAGATCTTTTCTTTTAAATATGGAAGTTAACATTGGGAAGATGAGAGTTCACTTCCTCGGTGCACTAACTCCAGTGTCCTTGACTCTCCCACCTCTCTCTTCGCCATGCCTTCCCTCATTCCCTCTCCCACATGTTGTCATTACCTTCACTGACTTGTATACAACTCCCTTGCTCCTCTCTTGTTGTGCTGTGCACAGTTACACAATCCCCAGTCAATGGTTAAATTATGCTTTTTCGCCTAGGCCGAATAGAATTCTAGGAAAAAACCCAATAATTGCATGAAGAATTGTCTTCTTTCATTTCATGACCACTATACTCTTGTGAGTCATCTCTACTGCCATCTGGCAATCCCACTATACACATCTAGTCCACTCATTCTTCTTCTCCCCTTGAGGGCTATTGTATCGGTTTTCCTTCTGAAGCTTCTATACATTCTCATCTTAGTTTTTTTTACTTCACTGAGGGAAAAAAAGGAATCAGAAGAAATACTCCAAAGCTTTCATCACAATATCCATTAATTGATCTGTACATGAGCCCATAGACTTTGCTGCCTCTCCTATCCCTTTGGATCAACACTCCTTATTTCTAACATCCAGGGACACATGGGCAGCTTAGGTGGCTGAGTGTCCAGTGACTCTTGGTTTCAGTTTAGGTAATGATTTCAGAGTCATGAGATCGAGCCCTGCAGTGGGCCCTGCACTCAGCGGTGTGTCTATGTGAGATTCGCTCCCTCTGATTCTCCCCCCGCCCTTGCCCCGCTCGTGCTCTCCCTCTCTCTCTCTCTCTCTCTCAAATAAATAAGTAAATAAATCTCAAAAAAAAAAAAAAAAGGAATGCATCTACTTGTGCGCTATATTTCATAATTCTTGCACAGTCAGGGTCGATTCTCCAGAAATTCTTCTTTCTTTCTTTCTCACACATCATCATTTATTCTTCTCTCTACTGATTAATTCCAAAAAAATAAAGTTGCTATTTCAACCAACTTTAAAAATTGCAAAGTTTTTTTTTTGTTTGTTTGTTTGTTTTTTACCCTTTTCCCCTCTAGCTAGCATCGTTCTCCACTTTCCTCTTAAGCAGAACTTTCACTCTATCCAGTTTCTCTCCTCCTGTTGTCTTTCAAACCCATCATGCCCAGAATTTCGTTGCACACCTCCTACAGAAACATCCATCCTTTCAGGATGACTCTTCTTCTGGTTTTACTCTTACTTAACTGGCTACAGCCTTCTCTTCTGGTTTTTCTCATTTACAAACTATAAATCTTAGAGAGCACAGGGCTTAGTCTTTATCTCCTTTTATCTACGTAACTCTTGGTGATCTTATTTGGATGCATAATTGTAAATGCCAGTTTCCAGTAATAACACCCAAGTATGGACTTTAATCTGGACTTTTCTCAAAAATACAGAGTTCTATGTGCAGTTGTCAGCTCACCTTTCCTAGTTGTATGTTTGGTTTGAGTCTCAAGCTTCACAGGTCTAAAACTAAACGTCTGGTATTTCCCCCCAAACATTCTCTTCCTACATTTTTCTATATCATAGTAACAAACAACTCTATGCTTTTGCAAGTCAAATACCTTAAGGTTATCCCCAACTCATCCTTTTACTCACATTTTATATTTAAACCACTACAGAAAGTCAGTTGGTTCAAACTCTAGGATACATCCAGAGTCTGACCAACTGTCACCACCTGTATCACCATCATTCAAGTCCAAGGTGCCATCATCTCCTCTTGGAACACTCAATGTTCTCCTACCTGATATTATTGCTGCTTCTTTTCTCTGTGTACAGCTGCTAAAAATAAGTGATTGTTTAAAGAGCGTATAAGTTTTCATCAACCTGCTCAAAAGCTACCAACAGCATTTCCATTCCCTTCTCTCCAGTGCCCTTGCTACTGCTCACAAGGCCCAAGAAATCTGCTTCCCCCCCTTCCTGGTAACGCGACTTCTGCTTCACGGGGCTCTGGCCACACTGTCCTCCTTGCTCTTCCCCATGCTCCAATGGAAGGGCTATTATGTCTCCCAGTCCCAGGGCCTGGGGCAAACTTCCCCCGGATGGCTGTAGGATCTGGCAGCATCATCTCCTTCATATCTTTGTGGAAATTTTAACACTCCAAACCTAATCATGCATTCGCTATTCCTCTTGTTTTATTTTTTTTTTCCCAAAGCAACAGTACCATCTGTGATGCTATCTAATTTATGTATGCATGTATGTATGCATCTGCTTGTTTCTCTGTTTGTTTGCTTGTCTCCCTGTATAGAATATAAGCTTCATAAGGTGATTGTTTTTCATCCATTTTGTTCATTGCTGTACCCAATATGTCGAGAACATGCCTGACACTGAATAAACACTTAAAAAACACTCATTGTTGAACGACTGAAAGAATGAAGTAAAGCTTACCATTGTTTGGATCTGAAATATATTTTACTGATGATTAAGAATGAACACCTGGAAACTCACAGAATGAATACATACTTCTAACTCTCTCATTCTGGATTATATTTTCAAAGGAAGTCAAGTCCATTCTGTTTCTCTTGGAAACTCTTCCAATCAGAAGAATGTGGCAAGAATCATCACTCTGCAGTATAAAAATGATTTTTCAGCAAGCCATTAGAATTTGAAGAATATTCTTCAAATAGGCTTTCCTCATGCAGGTGGTAAAACAAAACAAAACAACAGTCTCTATCTTCAAATTCGGGAATGCTAATTTTTGGTATTCAAATAGTTCTGTTTTAAAGTGTATGATAAACAGACCCAGGGGAAAATTTCTTCACTGCTGTGTTTGCTTTTATAATTTTATTTTTTTTTTTTTTTTTTTTTAAAGATTTTATTTATTTATTTGACAGAGATCACAAGTAGGCAGAGAGGCAGGCAGAGAGGGAGAGAGGAGGAAGCAGGCTCCCCACCAAGCAGGGAGCCCGATGCGGGGCTCGATCCCAGGACCCTGAGATCATGACCTGAGCCGAAGGCAGAGGCTTTAAACCACTGAGCCACCCAGGCGCCCCTGCTTTTATAATTTTAAACACTGTGGTTTTATGAAAGAGGAAATAGATTTTTGTGATGGCACAACAGGTGAAATAGGATGTGAAAAATATTTCAGATCCTCACTTGTCAACAATATGAAATGAATCACATTTCAAAGATGTCTTCCATCCTGCTTTTACTTCTGATTATGTTTTTAAAACCTGCATGGAAGGGAGACAATCTAACCATACTTAAAAACCCCAAGTCTTAAATAAGCAACAGACAATCAAAGTGACTGGCACCCAGTCTAAAGCTTGGTAAGTTTTAACTCACAAGTGATAACTTCTTCCAGTAGTTCCCATCCACAATTAACTAATCTATATTTTTTCTTTTGTTAAAAACAAATATGGCAAACTCACCTAATATAAGGTGAGTTTAAATGGCTGAATATTCAGGATAACAGCATGCTAGGTTACATATCACATTTGTGTTACTGATTTCTTAAAACTTAGAATAGTATGAAACAGTTAATATTATAACTTTCTTGAACATATCTAATAAGGTAGGAAGTAATTCAAGAAAACACAGTATCTCAGGGCCATCAATGGTCATTCTATTAGAACTTGCTAAGTAATAAATAGTAATAATAGTATAATTTAAAATAACTATGCGCGACTATGTTATTGCTTATTAATCAGTTGGAAAGTTCTTCAGGATGTAGTTGAAAAGTGAAGAGGTGTAGCCATGTAATATGTTTGCCAATACTAAAGAATTCCTGTTGAATCAGAGAAAATCTTTAGAAACCACCACAAACAAGTAATAAAATGGCAATAAGTACACTTCTATCAATAGTTACTTTGATTGTAAATGGACTTAATGCTCCAATCAAAAGACACAAAGTGACAGAACGGATAAAAAAAGACAAGACTCATCTATATGCTGCCTACAGGACTCATTTTAGACCTAGAGATATCTGCAGATTAAAAGTGAGGGGATGGAAAAACATTTATCATGCAAATGCATATCCAAAAAAAAAAAAAAAAAAAGCCAGCATAGCAATACTTCCATCAGACAAAATGACTTTAAAACAAAGACTGTAACAAGAGACAAAGAAGGACACTATATAATAATAAAGGGGACAGTCCAACAAGAAAATATAACAATTGTAAATATTTATGCACTCAACATGGGTGTACTCAAATACATTAAATGGTTAATAATAAACACAAAGGGGCTAATCTATAATAATATGATAATAATAGGCAACTTTAACACCCCACTTACATCAATGGACAGATCATCTAAATGGAAAATCAACAAGGAAACATTGGCTTTGAATGACACGCTAGACCAGATGGATTTAACAGATATATTCAAATATTCTATCCTAAAACAGCAGAATACACTTTCTTTTCTAGTGCACATGGAAATTTCTCCTGAATAGATCACATATTAGGCCACAAAACAAGCCTTAACAAATTCAAAAAGATCAAAGTTATATTATGCATCTTCTCTGACCACGATGTTATGAAACCAGAAGTCAACCCCAAGAAAAAATGTGGAAAGACCACAGATACATGGAGGTTAAATAACACGCTAATAAACAATGCATGGGTCAACCAGGATATAAAAGAAGAAATTTAAAAATGCATGGAAACAAATGAAAATGAAAACACAATGTTCCAAAATCTTTGGGAGGCAGTAAAAGTAATTCTAAGAGGAAAGTTTATAGCAATACAGGCCTACCTCAAGAAGCAAGAATCTCAGTCCCTAATCTGACACCTAAAGAAGCTGGAAAAAGAACAACAAACAAAACCTAAAAACAGTAGAAAGAAGGAAACAATAAAGATCAGGGCAGACATAAATGATAGAGAAACAAAAACAAGAACAAACAAACAAAACCCCACAACAGAATGGATCAGTGAAACCAGGAGCTGGTTCTTTGAACCAAGATGGGATCAGGAGGGAGACAAACCATAAGAGACTCTTAATCTCAGGAAACAAACTGAGGGCTGCTGGGGTGTAGGGAGTAGGGAGAGGGTGGTGGGGTTATGGACATTTGGAGGGTATGTGCTATGGTGAGTGCTGTGAAATGTGTAAGACTGATGATTCACAGACCTGTATCCCTGGGGCAAATAATACATTATATGTTAACAAAAATAATTTTAAAAAATCAGTAACACTGATAACCCCCCAGTGCAACTTATCAAGCAAAAAAGACAAATGACCCAAGTAAATAAAATCATAAATGAGAGAGGAGAAATAACAACAAACCCCATAGAAATACAGGCAAGTATAAGAAAATATAATAAAAAAACTATATGGCAACAAACTGGACCTGGAAGAAATGGATAAATTCCTAGAAACACATGAGCTACCTAAACTGAAACAAGAAGAAAGAGAAAATCTGAATAGACTGATTGCCAGCAAAGAAATTAAATCAGTAATTAAAAAAGAAAAACAAAACAAACAAAAAGAACCTTAAAAACAAAAAACTCTCAACAAACACATGTCTCTAGGACCAGATGGCTTCACAGGCAAATTCCACCAAACATTTAAAGAAGAATTAAAACCTATTCTCCTCAAACTATTCCAAAAAAATAGAAAAGAAAAGGAAACTTTCAAATTCATTCTATGAGGCCGGCATTACCCTGATACCAACACCAGAGAAAGACACCCCCCAAAAAGAGAGCTACAGACAAGTGTCTCTGATGAACATAGGTGCAAAAATCCTCAACAAAATACTAGCAAACTGAATCCAAAAATACATTTAAAAAAATCATTCACCACAATCAAATGGGATTTATTCCTGGGTTGTAAGGGTGGTTCAATATTCAGTAATCAATCAACATGATACATCACATCAATAGGAAAAAGGATAAGAATCACAGGATCATTTCAACAGATGCAGAAAAAGCATTTGACAATGTCCATCATCCATTCATGATAAAAACCCTCAATAAAGTAGGTTTAGAGGGAATATACTTAAACATCATACAAGCCATATACAAAAAACCCACTACCAACATCATCCTCCATAGGGAAAAACAGACCTTTTCCCCTAAGGTCAGGAACAAGACAAGGATTTCCACTCTCACCACTATTTTTTAGTCATTCAGGCAATAAACCCAAACTGTAAGGCCTCCAGTTTCCATTTTCTCACTATTAAGTACGAACCACTATCTGTACATCTCCAAGTTCTATAATTCTACCTATCTAAATTGAACTTTAACTGCATTTGTCCTTCAAATGAACAATGGACAAACACATAAAATACAGATGCACTGTATAAAGGTAATTTATGTTATGTGACTACGTGAGTATTTGTTAGCTGTTAAATGAAAAAGAATGTCCAAAGTGATTCTAGTATTCTGGCCAGTCCGTTAAATTAATTTTCAGTAGGTTCTCATTGTTTATTTCATTTGAGATCTTGCCAAAGAAATAAACAGATCACCAGAGTCCATTCTACTTCCTTCATTCTTTGTGTGCATGTAAACCCTTTAGAAGTTTTTCTAACCACAACAATTGTCAAGTGGCATTTTGCACTCCAGCCTTATGAGGTGCTTACTCTATTACAATGAACAAACCTGACTAGAAGCAAGAATAATTCTATTAGGTGGGAATGTGGTGCTTGCCGTAAAACAGGCACCTCTGTCTATAACCGCAGACCTAAAAATTTAAGAAATATGAATTCTTTTCTGCACTTTGTATAATGAGGCAATTAACTGTCACTGAGGTGTCTGAATGATCGCCCATCTTTCCGAAACCTGTACTTGGGTGTGAGGTTTGAGAGATGTAAACACAACAATCTCAGCCAGGGTTGGAGCAGCTGTCGGGCTCCACCTCACCCTGGAGTTAGGCATCAGACTTGTAATACTGACGACTTGCTGTGGCTTTTAGTTTGTATGACACCAAGTACTTTCAAACTAAGTTCAATTTTCAACTAATAACTGTAATGGATGTTACAGCTACTTTTCCCTACTTTAACATTAGTCTTTTATTATAAAATACTGTATACATGTAAATTTCACATAATTACATTGGCTCATCAATCTGTTATTTCTCAATTATATAACAAAATAGTTACCTAACGAGATTTATGGGTAAAGTGCTAGGAAATATTTTTAAGGCTTCAGAAATCTTTATTTGCATATTCTAATTAGCAGCTTATTAATCTTAAATGCATTAGGAAATTAACTGCAGCTAAATCTCATAAAATTCATCACTGTACTCCTTTATTACACTGCCTTGATACACGTTACTTTGTAGCAGCTTATGTATGAGAGTAATGGAAAGAAGACAGAAAATCCCATCTCCTCCTTCCAATTACAAGTTCTTCCCTACTTACACACTCACCTACATTACATTAAAATTTTTGTACCTTCTAGTAACCTCGGCTTTCAATGAATTTTTTCAACATTTTCTATTTTTCTCCAACAACCCTTTCTAATTCCCCCTTTCAGAGAATCTCTCCAACATCTTGACGTAAGAATATCTTTGTATTGAGAAAATAGTTTTTGAGATCATCAGGTGATAATGTTCGTGAAGGCAATTACACCAATTCAGAAAACAGTGAAATCACTTCTGCATGCCTGAGACTGGGTATAATGGAAGGTAAACTGGAGAAGATCCCAGCTTTGGAGAGTTCTAAAACACATCTCTCTAGGAAGAGAAGTGTAATTTCTCCTGGTCCAGCCCTGCCTGGTACTGGGGATACACTTCAGGAAGTTCAGGTATGCCTTTAGGTGCCTGAGGCTCATGCCTGGGGCCTTTACTTCCTGAAGCACAAATGTAGCCTCTTGAGGCTTTTCTGTAGTCTTCAATGAAGACTGGTATTCATTTAGGCACTAAAAGAAGGCACTGTTTCATCATACCGGGAAGTGTGGAGATTTAAGAAAAGCTTAAGTCTTTACCATCTCACATGGTTCGTAGTGAGTTTCCAAGACTGATCTAGTCCCATAAAAACCAAGTGAAACAAACACAAATGATTGAGGACAGTATAGATCATGCTCTTCCGTCTCTCTTTCATGTAAAACTTGGCTTTTATACACATGGCATATATAAG
Source organism: Martes martes (assembly GCF_963455335.1). Taxonomy (NCBI): domain Eukaryota; kingdom Metazoa; phylum Chordata; class Mammalia; order Carnivora; family Mustelidae; genus Martes; species Martes martes. Next base: position 100,444,471 of record NC_137899.1, on the reverse strand, counting down.
CATTAAGTAGGGAAAAGGATTTGCTATGTTCATTACAGTTATTACCTAGTTTGAGAGGACTACGTACCGTAATATATATATTACATATATACTACATACTGTACACTATATAGTAAATATATATATACACACACATATATATATATCTCCAATGTGTATATATACATTGAAATGACTCTGCTTTCTCAGAATGACTTCTTTAGATCAAAGTCTACTTTCATTGATTTACGTGGTCCATGGCTGATATTTAGGGGATATGCCCCGGTTTGACGGTAACAGTTGTTTAAATATAGGAATACTTTTGTACAGTTGGTAAACAGCTACTGCTTAAGCCTCCTAAATCTAGTCCCACTACGCTCGGTACGGAATATCTGGAGCCCTCCCCAAAACCCTCTCCGCGAATGTTTCCACATCTCAGAAATGGCCAGGGCCTCAATACAGCGCTCCGGCGGTGCTTTAGCACTTGAGTCCATTCTAAACGGTCAGTGCTCATGATACGGGAGTGGCTGAATGCTATAAACACCCCTCCTGATATGTCCCGATATGCTTAATAAAACCACCACCATTAACAAAAGTAGAAGAGACTCTCACAATATTATAGCCGTGGTCCTTATACAGTTATTACATAAATACGCGCAGCAGCCCAATTTTGTTTACGGAATAAGAACAGGTAAGTGCGGTTCTGTATCTTTTATGTTGCAAATCTACTATTTCCTTACAAACACGTTCCACGTGATCCTCTTTCTGTTTCCAATCTTTGCAAGTCTGATACAATATCTGTATTATTCACTGCTATTTGGGTGATGATTGTATAAAGTGACTGAAGTAGAAATTTGAGTGAAGGTGTAGCTTACAGATCAGCTTCAGGCAGGAAGGAATGGATGAAATTCCGACTCTGTACCCAGTAGAATTAAAACAAAAACCAGAAAACAAAAAAAGAGACAGAGAAGCTAGGACCTTCAGAGCCAACCAATTTGAATCGGCACAGCTAAGACCGTCTTTTCAAATTTTCACCTTAGCTGATTTAACTCAGGTCCTCTTTTGCAATCCTGATGTAAGTTTCTGGGTTCATTTTTAATGAGTTCTGTATCTTCAAATTATGATTCTGGCCTGGAAACTAAAGACTTCTTCAATCAACCAAAGTAACTGTTAAAGAAATAAAATAATTCCAAAGCAAGGCACAAGGGCATTTGTTGAAAAAATGGTATTCTTTAGTTCCCTGAGTGGAATCAAATGGGGGAGGGTACTTATGAGGCAGATTAAAAACACTAAAAACATTTTGATTGGTTCCATAAACCCAGACCAAGAAGCAAGGGCCACAAAACAGGAGACCATGCCATCAGACAGCAATCGACTGCCTATTTTTACTGGTGAGAAAATAAATACGCCATTACAACATGGCCAGGTTTTTGAAATACCTTGTCCTTTTTGAGTCTCCTTTGAATCTACTTCTTCAATCTACTTTTCAATTAATAGCTTCTAGGAAGGAATGTCTTTAAAAAAAACTCCAGATACCTTTTTCCCCCTTATTGTCTGTTTATGATTTGTTTGTTTGTTTCTCTGTGGGGAAAGCAAAACCAAGAAAAATCAAAATACAAGTGTTATTTAGATGATTGGCAGACTATTTCCTCAGTGTATGGTATTATAGAAATGGATGTTCCCGAACCAAAACCATAAAAGATCTTTATTATATTTCTGAAAACATTTGTTTCCTTAATTATGTTTTTCAGAGAGCTCCTTCCCTAAATCTTTCAGATAATGGATCACACTGTAAGATGTCACCTCAAGTTATCACACTCATACATCACTCTGCTCTTCACAGTGAAACTGATAAAAACGGATAAGTCACCAGAGAAGGAATGACATGGTCTCATTAAAAATAGACATACCACAGACTTCTTTTGAAAATTCCTCCAAGGTAGGTACACTAGTTGAAAAGAGGTTTGAAATGTAATTTTCAAACATTTCTATTTAATTATGGCAAGACTCAATGTGCAGCATCGCTTGGCCCCATGGTTTTCTAAAGAAAAGTTTCAAACGTCTTTGAATTTCGCCTGTAAGATCATTAAGCACATCTCTAATTTAGCTCTTGCGTCAGATTCACTTAATGCTGTGTGGATTGACTCCTTCCCCACCCCCACTTATAAGTTGTAAAATATATGTGTTTTTAATTGCTCTTTAAATTTCATAAACCAAAATAACATATGGCTGCTTACAAAGATCTAATCAGCACATTTACCTAAATATGCTTTCCATGGTTCTGAAGACATGAACATTAAAATGCAGATTGTAATGTGCACATGAGAACCCGGAGAGCAACTTTAACCACACTGTCTGCAGGCACAGGATCTCCATGCTCTTAGCTAAACATCATTTCTGATCTTGCCCTGGACAGAGAAGGCAGAGCTCTGTCTCCAACTTAGAAACCTTTGTCCTGTAGTCTCCTAAGACAGTATTAACAAAAGCTATGGCCCTTAATGACATATTATTAATGTAGCAAAGAATCAACTCAGATATCCAGTATCTTCTGATTAATGCCATAACAGAAACCAACAACAAAGAGAACAACCATTAGGGAGGAAGAAAGTTCAGTTATTAGTAAAATAATTCTAGCATAATTAATTCTGTGGGAGAGCAATCCAAAAAGGTTTTCTGGACAAGATACATCTTCAGAACTATTTCAAAGCCTTCTGAGACCATTAGGCATTGGTATAAAACAGCTGGAAGGCAATAAGAACTTTGGGAGAATGGAGTTTTGATGAGCTTAACTTAACTACCCATGTAGCTGTCCTGGGAAGGTGTATATGTACAATAACAGGATTCAGGTCAAGTTAGAAAGAAACAACCAGTTGGTAGTAAAACCATGACTGGTTATTAATTTTTGATATGTATGGCCTATTTGGAAAGTCATTAAATTACATCTATGCATTTATTAGTTGTTTTAGGGGATGATGCAGTTTAAAAAGGAATTTGTGTTGCCCTTGTCCTTGTGAATCCAGCAGGTTTTAGGGAATTTAACAGTAGCAACACTTCACAAACATCACTTCCATTTAACCCTTACAACAATCCCATGAGGAAACATCCTTCTAACTGGACAAAATTAATCATATTTCTATTATTCAATACAGATGCGATTCATGCATGTACTTTGTCTTTTATAACTTCTGTTATACGAAGAGAAAAGAGGGACTCCATAGAAACTGAAGCCAATAAAACTATTCACTGGAAAAAAAAAAAAAACAAACCTAAACAAACAAACAAAAAAACCACACCGTCTCCTAAAAAGCAATTGCAACTGCCATTTATCTGCAAGACACTGGGCTAACTGCCGTATACATATTATCTCACAATATACACTATTATCTCACACAACATTGCAAAGCCAATATCATTACTGCTCACACCGCACAGAGGAGGTAAACCAATATTCTGAAGAATTATGGACATGATGACATTTCCTCAATGAAAGTGGCAAAGCCAGGCTTCTAACCTAGCTTTTCCTAACTCCCAAATCTGCTCTTAACCTCTTGATGTGGATCAAACGTAACCCCCAAAAAAGATACATCCAAGTCCTAATCCCTAATTCCTGGGAAAGTGATCTTACTTAGAAATAGGGACTTTGCAGATGTAATTAAGATTTCTCCAAAATAAAACCAGCATGGATTTAGGATGGGCTGTAATTCCAGTAACTGTGTCTTTCTATGAGGGAGGAGGCTGGAGACACATGAGACACTGAGGAGAAGGCAGGTGAAGACAGAGCAGAGACTGGAGTGATGCCACCATATGCCAAGGAAGGCCTGGAGCCCCGGAAGTTGGAACAAGTCTCTCCCAGAGCCTTCAGAGGCAGTCTGGTCCTGACCATACCCCAGACTTTTGGCCTCTACAATTATGAGAGGACACACTGTTGTGGTTTTAAGCCACCAAGTTTGTGGCAATTGGTGGTGGCTGCCCTAGGGAACTAATACACTCCTGGTAAAACGAACAATTCTCTAAGGTGAAAGATCTAAGATCAACAGATCTAGGAAAGGAGGAAATAAATAGCCAATTATGCATATTTTTGAATAATACATGCTAAAATCAGAAAAATCTTCTGAATTGAAAGCTCTAAGAACTTCTTCAGCTATCAAATGGAAAATCTCAACACTACGTAAGGAAACTCTAACCTTACCTTACTTGAGGAAAAAAACAAGTGACAAGCTTCATTTTATGTTGTGATAAGGAATGGATTTTAAGGACAAGCTCCAACTATCAGTGTAAATTTCCTTGGGTCTTATCATGATGAAGATAATTACTTGAACTCTATCACATTTAAACAACTATGTAAAATATATTTTCTCTGAGATTCTGCTGTCCATTATCTCAAAAACTCAGCACGGCACATTGAAATACTACTTACATGAATAACTTTCTATAAATAATACTGTATTGTTATACCACTCATTTTTTTTAACAATAGGAGAGCTTTCTTTATAAAGAAAAACTCTAATATCACGTCTTTTCATTGCCTGCAGCTTTAAACATTTTCAGAGGAAGAAACTATAGTAATAGCAGTTTGCAAATGAAGTGGTTCAAAAATCTTAAGCTGCAATTTTCTCCCAAACAAAACAACAACAACTAAAAAAAAAAAAAAATCTCTAAGGAGAGATGAAACTGTAAAGTCTTTTATTTGGTATTCAGATGTTGCTGGATATGCTTTCAACAAAAATATTCTCCATTTAAGTAGCATCCACATCTTTACACCAAAATCTTTTCTTCCATATTATCTGCCCACATTGAAAATGAGGCTTAGCATCTCATGCTAGCCCAATTATTCAGATGCATTATTCATTTCCTCTCTGCTTCTGTATTCTGGTCTGAAATTTTCTTCAGAATTAAAAAAATAATAAAAGTAAATACAGCTACAATATATCTCTTGTTTATTAAGCCTCTCCCCAACAGTCAGTGTTGTGAATGACATACCACTTGCATTTAACAGCATTCAAAGACATTCTGGCACGTGTTTTATTATTGCTACCTCATAAGTTTTGAATTTTTTGGAAAGCTTCAACTAATTATTATATCACTTAACATGTATTAAAAATCAGTTTTTAAAGTCCTGAGGAAATACAGTCCCGATTTCTACCTCTTCAACTACCTCTGATTGTTTTTAAAGATTTGCTTAAACTCATATTCACTTAAAACGTAGTCTCCTCTCCACTGGTCTGCATCCAGGCACTGACCATCTCTGCCTCCTGTCTGGGTCCTTCTTCCTGTCTGTTCCCCAGAATTATGGGTAGGGATGCCTGGGGCTGCGGCCATCACCGGCAGAGGGAGTTTCATCTCCATTCAACCTGAGCTGAGTGAAGCCGGCCACTGGGCCACTGAACGAGGGAGGACAAGAGGCAACTGTTGCTTCTCAGTGGGGTGGCAGGAAGATGAGATTATCTTCTCTTGTAGCGCTGGGAGGCAGCACGCTCTAATGGAGAGGAGGATCTTTAGATTCATCCCAACTTCATCCAGACTCCTGATTTGCCCTGTCCATGGATAATAACTTCACTTCTCTGGATCTTGTTTTTCACTTGGCTAAAAAGCAAAATGAGCATGTGGCAAGGATTAAATAAAATCACCTGTGTACTAGACAGCACAGCACTCAGGGCATGGAATATACGCAGTCACATGACGACTACCTTCAATTCGCTCCCACACCCCCACAACTTTGACTATTCTGTCTACAAAAAGGAAACATAGACTCCTGGAGGGCTACCCTTAATTTGGGGAGCCATAGCCCCCTTCTAATGGTTCTTCATAATATCTGTTATGGTTAGTGAACTGAAGACTGAATAGAAAGTTCTATGAGCAGGTGGAGCCCACAGCCTGGTGTGAGCTCATATTGCTACATCTGCTTTGAGGACATTACATTTGATTTAGCCAGTCCTTCCTTCGGCAGGGACTTGGTCACTGCCTAGGGAGCACATTTATGGAAGGAGGGCATAAGTCCTGAGGATAAAGTACTTGAAAGTCCCACAAAAATCTCTGGACTTAAGTCACAAGGAGTACCAGTGTAATAAGTATTGTTAGCTGTTCTTTGGAAACAATTTGGGAGACATTCTATATCACATCCACTTTTAGGAATTCAAACTATTTCCTAGAAGATATAAAGTAAATCAACCTAGTTATTTTGACCAAGTAACTTTCCTTTTTTTCTCAGATGAGCATAACTTTCCTTTTTTTCTCAGATGAGCATAACTTTCCTTTTTTTCTCAGATGAGCACACTGCACAATAACTTTTCATAAGCTATAACTCAAAAAATGCAGCTCTTGAGTCTGTGGTTATAGCTGAAGGACTGTTTTCTCAGTAGTTGTTTGAACAAAAGCTTCTTTAAGGAGCCTCTTGGAGAAGGCCTTTGTGGCTACCCTTCCTCCAGCTTCCTCCTTGTTACTGTTCTGTGGCTGAGGCATGTGCTCCAGGACAGGAGAACTTCAAGGAGGTACTAACATCCTTGCCTATTAGGTCACGAGCCTTGAGCCTCTTCCTGATTGGCTGCCACCATGGATTCAAGATTGAGGAAGGGTTGAGGCCCCATGGAGAACTCAGGAAAAAACAAACACACACTCCGGAATTACAGAGGACTATTTCAGATCCTTATACATTGGGTAGCACGTTATCCAATGTTTTTTTAAAGGCTTCCATCTTCACTTTTGTCAGAAGCCATTAATAACAGGACAACATGTCCTAATGGAGAAAGAGGAATAAGGAAACACTAAGGCCACTTCTAAAATATGGGATCCTGGTTGTTTTATTTAACTAATGAATCACTGAACATTGTATCAAAAACTAATGATGTGTCCTAGAGGCAAAAAGATCACACCCTAAGATCAACGAATCTAGAAAGACCTCGAGACATGTGATTGTAAGACTGATGAATCATAATTTTAGACAAGAGCTCCTGAGGGCAGCTAGGGGGAAGAGATTCCTTACGCACAGAGGAAGGTCCATCAGAATAACGTCAGATCTGTCCACAGAAACCTGGCAAGCCAGAAAGGACTGGCAAGACATATTCAGGGCACTAAATGAGAAGAACATGCATCCAAGAATACTTTATCCAGCAAGACTGACATTCAAAATGGATGGTGAGATAAAGAACTTCCAAGACTGGCAAGGTTTAAAAGAGTATGTGACCACCAAGACAGCACTACAAGAAATATTAAAGGGGGTTCTATAAAAGAAAGAACCCAAGAGTGACATAGAACAGAAATTTACAGAGATAATCTATAGAAACAAGGACTTCACAGGCAATATGATGTCAATAAAAATGTATCTTTCGATAATTACTCTCAATGTGAATGGCCTAAATCCTCCCATAAAACGACACAGGGTTGCAGATTGGATAGAACAACAGGACCTGTCCATATGCTGTTTATAAGAGACCCATTTGGAACCTAAAGACACATCCAGACGGGAAGTGAAGGGATGGAGAAGCATCTTTCATGTCAATGGGCCTCAAAAGAAAGCTGAGGTAGCGATTCTCATGTCAGATAAATTAGATTTTAAACTAAAGACTGTAGTCAGAGATACAGAAGGACACTACATCATTCTTAAAGGGTCTATCCACCAAGAAGATCTAACAGTTGTAAATATTTATGCCTCCAATACGGAAGCAGCCAACTACATAAGCCAACTGTTAATCAAGAGAAAGAGTCATATTGATATGAATACATTAATAGAAGGGGATCTTAACATGCCACTCTCAGTAACAGACAGATCATCTAAGCAGAAAATCAATAAAGAAACAAGAGCATTGAATGACACACTGGACCAGATGGACCTCATACATGTACACAGAACATTCCACCCTAAAACAACAGAATACTCATTCTTCTCAAGCACACATGGAACCTTCTCCAGAACATACCACATACTTGGTCACAAATCAGGGCTCAACCGATACCAAAAGACTGAGATTATGCCCTGCAAGTTCTCAGACCACAATGCTTTGAAACTGGAACTCAACCACAAGAAAAAGTATGGAAGGAATTCAAACACTTGGAAGCTGAAGACCACCCTGCTTCAGAATGTTTGGATCAACCAGGAAATCAAAGAAGAACTTAAACAATTCATGGAAACCAATGAGAATGAAGACACATCGGTACAAAACCTATGGGATATGGCAAAGGTGGTCTTAAGGGGGAAATACATAGCCATCCAAGCCTCACTCAAAAAAATGGAAAAATCCAGAATACACCCCTCTCTTTACACCTTGAAGAACTGGAGAATCAACAACAAATTAAGCCTACCCCACACAAAAGAAGGGAAATAATCAAGATTAGAACAGAGATCAATGAGATAGAAACTAGAGATATTGTGGAACACATCAACGGAACTAGAAGCTGGTTTTTTGAAAGAATCAATAAGATTCATGAACCACTGGCCAAACTAATCCAAAAGAAGAGAGAGAGGACCCAAATTAATAAAATTATGAATGAAAAGGGAGAGATCATGACTAACACCAAGGAAATAGAAACAATCATCAGAAATTATTACCAACAGTTATATGCCAAGTTAAGCAACCTAGACAAAATGGATGCATTCCTGGAAACCTATAAACTTCCAAAACTGAATCAGGAAGAAACTGACAACATGAATAGACCAATATCTAATAACGAGATTGAAGCAGTGATCAAAAAACAAGAACCCAGGAACTGATGGATTCCCTGGAGAAGTCTATCAAACATTCAAAGAATAAATAAGACCTATTCTCCTGAAGCTGTTTCAAAAAATAGAAACCGAAGGAAAACTTCCAGATTTTTATGAAGCCAGCATTACCCTGATCCCCAAACCAGGCAAAGACCCCAATCAGAAAGAATCTCAGACCAATATCCCTGATGAATATGGATGCCAAGATTCTCAACAAGATCCTAGCTAATAGGACCCAACAGTACATTAAAAAGATTATCCACCATGACCAGGTGGGATTTATCCCTCGAATGCAAGGGTGGTTCAACATTTGTAAATCAATCAATGTGATAGAACAAATCAATAAGAGAGAAGAACCACATGGTCCTCTCAATTGATGCAGAAAAAGCATTCAACAAGATACAGCATCTGTTCCTGATTAAAATCATTCAAAGTACATGGATAGAGGGAATATTCCTCAACTTCATAAAATCTATCTATGAAAAACCTACAGCATATATCATCCTCAATGGGGAAAACCTGACAGCCTTCCCTCTGAGATCAGGAACATGACAAGGATGTCCACTCTTGCCACTGTTGTTCAACATAGTATTAGAAGTCCTAGCAACAGCAATCAGACAACAAAAAGAATTAAAAGGTTTCAAATTGGCAAAGAAGTCACACTCTCTCTCCTCACAGATGACATAATACTTTATATGGAAAACCCAAAAGACTCACCCTCAAACTGCTAGAACTCATACAGCAATTCAGTAATGTGGCAGGATACAAAATCAATATACAGAAATCAGTTGCTTTCTTATACACTAACAATGAAAATATAGAAAGGGAAATTAGAGAATCGATTCCATTTACTATAGCATCAAGAACCATAAGATACCTTGGAATAAACCTAACCAAAGAGGTAAAGGATCTGTACTCGAAGAACTACAGAACACTGGGTGCCTGGGTGGCTCAGTGGGTTAAAGCCTCTGTCTTCGGCTCAGGTCATGATCTCAGGGTCCTGGGATCGAGTCCCACATCGGGCTCTCTGCTCAGCAGGGAGCCTGCTTCCTCCTCTCTCTCTGCCTGCTTCTCTGCCTACTTGTGATCTCTCTCTGTCAAATAAATAAATAAAATCTTTAAAAAAAAAAAAAGACTACAGAACACTCATGAAAGAAATTGAAGAAGACACAAAAAGATGGAAGAGTATTCCATGTTCATGGATCAGAAGAATAAACATTGTTAAAACGTGTATACCACCTGAGTAATCTATACTTTCAGTACCATCCTGATCAAAATTCCACCAGCATTTATCAAAGAACTGGAACAAACAATCCTAAAATTTGTACGGAACCAGAAGAGACCCCAAATTGCTAAGGAAATTTTGAAAAAGAAAAAAAAAAAAAACAGGGGGCATCACGTTGCCTGATTTCAAGCTTTACTACAAAGCTGTGATCACCAAGACAGCATGGTACTGGCACAAAAACAGACACATAGGCCAGTGGAACAGAGTAGAGAACCCAGATACCGACCCTCAACTCTATGGTCAACTAATCTTTGACAAAGCAGGAAGAAATATACAGTGGAAAAAAGACAGTCTCTTCAATAAATGGTGCTGGGAAAATTGGACAGTTATGTGTAGAAAAATGAAACTCGACCACTCTCTTACACCATACACAAAGATAAACTCGAATGGATAAAAGACCTCAACATGAGGCAGGAATCTTTCAAAATCAAAAATAATCAAAATCATAGCAGTAACGTCTTTGACATCAGCCACAGCAACTTCTTTCAAGATCTGTCCCCTAAGGCAAAGGAAACAAAAGCGAAAATGAACTTTTGGGACTTCATCAAGATCAAAAGCTTCTGCACAGCAAAGGAAACAGTCAACAAAACAGAGAGGCAACCCACAGAATGGGAGAAGATATTAATAAATGACACTACAGACAAAGGGCTGATATCCAAGATCTATAAAGAACTCCTCAAACTCAACACTCTAAAAACAGATAATCACATCCAAAAATGGGCAGAAGATATGAACAGACACTTCTCCAAAGAAGACATACAAATGGCTAGCAGACACATGAAAAAATGTTCATCATCATTAGCCATCATGGAGATTCAAACCAAAACCACACTGAGATACCACCTTACACCAGTTAGAATGGCCAAAATTAACAGCCCAGGAAACAACAAGTGTTGGCAAGGATGTGGAGAAAGGGGAACCCTCTTACACTGTTGGTGGGAATGCAAGTTGGTGCAGCCATTTTGGAAAACAGTGTGGAGATTCCTTAAGATATTAAAAATAGAACTACCCTATGACCCTGCAATTGCACTACTGGGTATTTACCCCAAAGATACAGATGGAGTGAAAAGAAGGGCCATCTGTACCCCAACGTTCATAGCAGCAATGTTCACAGTCACCAAACTGTGGAAAGAGCCAAGATGTCCTTCAACAGATGAATGGATAGAGAAGATATGGTTCATATATACAATGGAGTATCACGCCTCCATCAGAAAGGATGAATATCCAACTTTTGTATGGAGGAGAGTATGCTAAGTGAAATAAGTCAAACAGAGAGAGCCAATTATCATATGGTTTCACTTACTTGTGGAGCATAAGGAATAACATGGAGGACATTGGATGAAGGAGAGGAGAAGGGAGTTGGGGGAAATCAGAGGGAGAGACAAACCATGAGAGACTATGGACTCTGAGAAACAAACTGAGGGTTTTGGAGGAGAGAGGGGTGGGGGGGATGGGTGAACCTGGTGGTGGGTATTATGGAGGGCACGAATTGCATGGAGCACTGCATGTGGTGCACATACAATGAATTTTGGAACACACACACAAAAATAAAATTAAATTAAATTAAAAAAAAAAGTAATGATGTACTATACCTTGGCTAATTGCATTTAAATAAAAAATAAATAAAAGATGGGATCCAGGGAGAATCAAAATTCCCAGATTTCTGGATAAGAACAGAAGAAGCAGGATCCTAGGTTACCTGCTATTATTGCTCTTTCCTGAAGAGATGATGAGTATGGAAAAATAGATAAACTTAGGGGTGAGAAAAATCTAGCTTGGGGCTCTAAGGAACTCTTAGGAGGTGATCCAAAGCCTGGGGTGGTAGTGATGTGACAGTCAGGAAGATGAATAAGGCCAACCGACGATGAATGCCAGAAGTGGACAATAGAGATGCTGATGGAAGCACAAGAAGTGTTGAATTAGCTGAGCCCATGGATGGAGATGGGCATGCGCAGGTACCCAAAGTCACACTCTAGAACAACAAGTAGGGAAGCTTAGTGCAAATGCAACAGAGTCATTGTTCCACTAATAGTAAATCTCATCAATAAGCTAGTGTCATGTTGACCCAAATAAGAATTCTCACACTCAGCACGGGCAAAGATGGAGGAAGTTGACAGCATATGACTGGTGGGAATAGAATATGGCTTGACAATGTTCTCCAAAAGCCTTAAAGGATATAGCCTTTGACACAAACAATTCTACTTTAGGATTTTATTTTAATAAAGTTAATTAATTAAGGACCTATGCAAAGATATGCTTATAAGGCCATTAATTTTAGTATTATAATAAAGGGTTTTGATAAAAGTTTATTTAGACATTAAAATTTATACTGCAGAAATGTACTTATAGTGAAAGTTTCTCACTGTATTTTAAAAAATTAAGTAATACAAACATAAGTATCACCTTATTTTGTCTTATAAAGCAGAAACAGGGAAAAGTCTAATAGAGTAACACGGGAGATGTCAGTAGTTATCACTGGGTGGTGGACTTCAGCTGGTTTTTAATATCTCATCTCTGTTTGCTTTTCTAAACTTAATTAAAACTTTCTTTTGTTTATTCAAGTTTTGTTTTTCCTACAGGTAACATAAATTAGTTATTTTGAGAAAAAAAAAATGTTTTTAGAAAGAGCCGATATCCCTGCATACACATGGGAATGGCTAAATTGACACGTTACCAAAGGCTGCAAGGATACAGAGGAAGAGGAACGCTCCTGCACTGCTGGGATGATGTAAGTTGGGTAGAATTACCTTGGAAAGCTGGCAGCATCTATTAAAGCTGAACATACACATAGGCTAGGACCCCAAATCTGGACATATACCCTACATATATATGTTTGTATGCGTGTGTGTGTATACACATGAGACTGTTCCCAGCAGCAGTAATTGGATGACTTCCAAACTGGAAATAACTGAAATGTCCACTTACAGCAAAACATCACAGGTTGTCTGATACCCACACCCACTGCAATGAGGATGAACTGCATTGCCTTCAACACAGACGCAGCTGCCAAATTTAATACTGAGCAAAGGGAGCTAGATATGAAAGATTACATACTGTATTCTTTTTTTTTTTTAAGATTTTTTATTTATTTATTTGACAGAGATAACAAGTAGGCAGAGAGGCAGGCAGAGAGAGGAAGGGAAGCAGGCTCCCCGCCGAGCAGAGAGCCCGATGCGGGGCTTGATCCCAGGACCCTGAGATCATGACCTGAGCGAGAGGCAGAGGCTTTAACCCACTGAGCCACCCAGGCGCCCCTACATACTGTATTCTTATATAAAGTTCAAAATCAGGAAAACACATTCGTGGTTTCAGAAGTCTGGCAAGTGGTTATGTCTATGGGGAAGTAGGTTCTGGAAGGGTTGCCAAGGGTCTGCTGGGGCACAGTAGTATTTTATTTCTTGGTCTGGGTCCTGGTTACATAAGTGAATTTGCTTTGTGAAAAGTAACCGAACTGTATACCTAGTGATTTCTAGGCATCTCTCTATGGATATTATACCTCAACAAAATTTGACCTCGTGCCAAGAGCTGGTTTCAGGATGGAGACAGAATTCAGGTCGGAGCTGTGGGCCCGCGGTGCCTGCACGCTGTGTGGGGGAGGGGCTGGTAACTGAGAGCACTAGGTGGAGAACCACTAGAACTAGATTTGGAATCTCTTTTTGGGGCTCTGAGCTGTGTCACAACTGGAAGAGGGATAGATGAGGCCAGAGATATAGTCAGGGGCCAAGCCGTGAAAGGCCCTGTAAAGTCAAGATAAGGATTTTGGTTTTCATTCTCAGTCTGATAGGAGCCATTTCTATTTGCAACCTAGGTGCAAAGAAATTTCAGAGGAATGAAAGAGCAGGAGATGCTCTGTGCTGCTGGAGAGGGGCAACAGCAGCGGAATCGCAGAATGTTCCATTTAGTGTTGTGGCTAAAACACATCCTTCTCTTGAAGGAGAAAAAAGACTGAACAGAATTCTGAGGATCAATCTTACAATTGTGGCAGAAAAACGAGAAAGATGCAGTGAGAGCAAGACTACACAATCTTGTGACAGATTTTTCCCATTATATAAGAGCTTGCAGACGCAGCGGCAGGTTTAGAAGCAGGTGAAATGTTATTTTGGAATAAAAGAAAATATCTTTCTCTTTATGTTAGCCAGATACCCTGCTTCCTCTTCCCTTCTAAAAAAGAAAAAGAAAAAGAAAAGAAAACTCTTAAAAAAAAAAAAAAAAGAAACAAACAAAAAAATCTCCCGAAACCCACTCACTGTCCTTTTGGCTACCACCATACACAAATATCTAAATGAAATGGTCTCCATGCTGTCAGATGCCCTAAAATCATTTAGGATTTTTCCCTGGCCAGAAATGTATTTAATAGAAATGCAACATTCTTACTTGGTGATATTCACTTAAAAATAAAAATAGGGTTTTATAATGGCAATCATAGAAATGGAAATAATTACATTATAAAGTAAAAATCTCCCAAAATCTAATAGACAGTTATTTTGAAAGAAAAAGGGTCTAAGAAAATGAGGTAATTGAAACTAACAATGAGAATGGTAATTTTAAAAATTAAAAAAAAAATGACTCAATTTAAAATTTTTGCCATTGACAATTATAAATATTAGAATATGTTGAAACATCACTATATTGAAGGAAAATGAATAAGATGGGTCAAGAAATTTGTTCAACTAGATTAACACACTTTACCTGAAAACATTACCCAAATAAAGGATTTTCCCAGAGAAAATTAGAGCTATGTTTGTTATACCGAAAGAAAATCAATCATTATGTTGATTTCTGGGTATCTTTGACATATGTACTGATAAAAATATTGTAAGAAACTTTTATAAAATCCATTAGGTTTGACTTCTATAGATTTTTTTTTTTTTTTAAGATTTTACTTATTTGAAACAGAGAGCACGAGCGATGGGGAGGGCAGAAGGAGACGGAGAAGACTCCCTGTTGAGCAAGGAGACTGACATGGGGCTCTATCTCAGGACCGAGATCATGACCTGAGTGAAAGGCAGACACTTAACAGACTGAGCCACCCAGGGGCCCCTTCTACAGATTTACAAACAGGCAATTTTTGTTTTCAGGAAATATGGTAAACAATTTTATAATATTCTTACTGTAATTATTAATTATATAAACTATAAACATAAAAGTGATAACATATGTTAACTTGTATCCTTTCAACTATCAGAAATTATCTCATGCTCAACTGACTTTCTTGAACAGATCACCTCTTAATTCTTAGGGGCAACATGATTAGTCTTGACTACATGTTGTCTGACCTTTTACTACAAATTCATGAACAGAAAGCACTAGGGTCTAGATAGCCACATTTCTTTCTTTCTATATTAATTGCTGGGCATTTTTCTCAGCAAAGAAAAAAAATGAAAATGTTAAATCACTGGTTGCATCTGAGATAGAAAAGAAAACCTGCTTTTATGTTTCCAGTGTAATCACTTCATGCATTGAAACTAAGTGACAAGGAATGCTCTCATCTTCCTCTGACAAGCAGACATCCTAGGTGTGTGTTGACCTCAGAATGTGATGATTCAGAGATGCCAGTGTCGTGTCCAGAAGAAAGTGTAGGTTTCAGCATCTGAGCGTGACTATGCTTGCCAGCTTTGCCAGTGAGTGTCTGAGGGGCAACCCTCACATGTCCAAACCCACCAAAACCTCATTTTTCTCATACATATAATATGGCTAATGATATCTACCTCCTAACATTCTCTGAACAATAAATCAGATAACAGGGGCACCTGGGTGGCTCAGTCAGTTAAGTGTCTGACTTCCACTTACGTTGTGCTTTCAGGGTTCTGGGATCAAGTCCCACCCCAGACTCCACACTCTGCTGGGAGTCTACTTAAGATTCTCTCTGTCTCTCTCCTTCTGCCCCTCCCCGGTCCCCTTTCTCAAATACATAAAATCTTAAAAAAAGAAATAATGGGGCATGGGAGGTTGAGTGAGCCTGTTGGTGGGTATCAAGGAGGGCATGTATTGCATGGAGCACTGGGTGTGGCGCATAAACAGTGAATTCTGGAACACTGAAAAGAAATTTAAAAAATAAATAAAAATTTTAAAAAAATTTTTTTAATTTAAAAAGATAACATGAAGTTGCCTGGCAGAGAGTCGATGTTATATAATGTTATATAATGTTATTTTCCTTCTCTCCTTTATATGTGGAAAGAAAACTTAAGAATTTTATCCACAGTACTGTCAAAAGCTGCTGCTCCTTTGGGTAGAGTCCTAGCTATTGGACACTAAAATCATATGATTTGGAGTGAGATGATGCCTCTTATTCTTGTTTTTTTCTTTTGTTTTGTTTTGTTTTGTTTTTTGTTTTGTTTTGTTTTGTTTTTGTAGATCACACACTGATCCACAAGATGAAAGATGGTGTATTCATTTGCCAGGGCTTCCAAAACAAAATTCCACAGACTGGATCCCTTACATGATAGAAACCTATTTTCTCAGAGCTCTGGAGGCTCCAGGTCCAAGATCAGGACATGGGCAGTCTTCTGTGCTGCGAGGTCTCTCTCCTTGGCTCGTGGCCGGCCGTCTTCTAGCAGCATCTTCATCTGCTCTCTCTTCTGTGTACATACCTGGTGTCTCTCCGTGTGTCCTGAGTCTTCTTCTAAGGACACAGTCAGATTGGATTAGAGCCTGTCCTAACATCCTCATTTTAATCTAATTTCCTCTCTAATGGCCTTATCCCCAAATGCAGTCACATTTGCGGTGCAGGGGGTTAGGGCTTCAACACAAGAATTTGGGAGGACACAATCACAGGCACACAAACTGAAGTGGGGAGTCATGGAAATAATTTCAATAGTTTCAATTATTTTAAATGATTTTAATCCTAAGAAGGAGCAAAATGATACTTCAGTAGAGAGGTTTTTCTCCCCTAGGATATTACTTAAGGGCCAAAAATGAGGTATATGGAAGACAAGGTTAAATGTCATTCCTGGACTCTGAGCATTTGGAATAATTTTGGAGTGTCAGTTACCATTGATAAAAAAACAAAAAGTTCTTTCATATCAAATCTATTACAGGCAACAATATCTCTGAGTACTATGTGTACATTTCAGGGGTTGGCCTGGCCCCTAGCTGTACTCTCTGCTGTGGGGTGTTGCTCTTTCGTACATATCATGTCTGTTTTTAGTTCAGCTAAGGCTGAGTAGGTATGGGTGGGCATGTGGAGAGCCTAGTGCTTCCCCAAAATATACGCAAAAAGGTGTGCATCAACCGACATCATTTCCCTACGAAGATGCTTCATTTGTCTTTGCAGATCACTGAAAGGGTTTTGTGTTCTGTCCTTCAATCATTCCACTACTCTATATTATAATGTTGATGACTATGTGCTGGGCACATTTCGACAGGCTAGTCATACAGTGATGACTAGAAAGGCAACAGCCCTATTCTTACTGAACAAACATGCTTGATCCAAAAACAGGCTAGGAAGCCCTAATCTAAAGCTTAAGGTAACTTCATTATTACTGTTCTCCTTGTATTCCAAAATGAATAATTACCCTACTTGATTGGTTTACAAATGAGTATTTTCCAAGTCATTTATAAGCATTAAGAGGTTTTATTTATCACTGTTAAAGAAATAATTATGGGAAATCATGTTTACTGCTTCTAAAATTATATCTCTATATAAAATTAAATATATATATAAGCTTATATAGAAGTTATATATTTATATATGATCATATAAAAACTTTTGTTTTAAGTTATTTCACTACTATGCATTTCTACCCCCTAAATAAAATGACAAATATATATTAGCTTAATATTCTGTTAACATCTCAGGGATTCAACAGATTTTCCTACACAGAAAACTGGATGTTATTTTCATTCTCTACAGAACTTGGCCAAGTGACTTCTCTGGAGTAGATCTGCAGGAGACGGAGATGTTCACACAAAGAATGAGGCATTGCAGGATGGATGGATGAGTGACTAAATGAATGAGAGCACATGGAGAAATACAGGGTTGGAAAAACCATACCATTTGGGGGCTATAATTACAAACCATCTACAAACCAGTAGCTCTAGGACTCCCCTTTAGGACACACAACCAAAAGCCAGTTCCTCTAGGCAGCATGGTCTGGGCTGGGCTGCCTTCAGCCTCCTGCATAGGCTTATTATAGATCAGTGGGAGGAATAAACAAGCCTACATGTCATTGCTTGATTGAATGACTGAATGATTACCTCATTCTTAGGTAAAGATAAACCAAAAGCCCTCTGGGTCCTGGGTTTCCCTCTCTCCACAGCATATTCCTTGAACCAAGGGGACTTTATTTAGCCTCCCCCCTCCCCCCCCCTTTTTTTTTATTTAAACAATGCTGCTATGAGAGTGCTATTTCCAGGGTCATATTCAAGGTGCTCTGATGCAGGAACACTCACTGGGGCCAAAACCACACACTAGACCTGGATAGTTTCCTCTTTTCTAAAGAATATGCCATAGAAATTTTAAGGAATAAAACCAAAACGTATCACCAATTATTGGAGACATGTTGAAATCAATCGACTTTCTTGTCTTTTGATAAATTAAGAAAACATTGAATTTGGTTGTGTTAATTTGCTACGTGTTCTAGGTTGGTCGAATGACAGAGATGTTACTGAAATTTTCCAGAACTCTTTTCTTTTTTTAAATGTAATAACTGCACAAGCCCGAAGCAATGAAAAACACAGAAATAATGAACTATTAAGCTAATGAGTTAGCGCCAATAGGAATTCCTATAACCAAATTCTGAGCGGGCTACACTCTTAAGGTAAGGAGTATCCATTACTCACCAGCACTCATACAAGAGTACCATCTGCTACTTGATGGTATCACTTGTCTCTCTGCAAAAAAGAAGCCTTTAGGGATGGTAGGCCTGATGTTCTGGGCTAATTATAAGTTAGATAATTATATCTTGCTTAGCTACATTTCCCAAGTAGTTTTATCTGAATTTCCTGTCTAACCCCTACACCTTAATTTTATTTCCTACTCTGACTCTTGCCAAGAGCTGCAATGCATCGTTAATCAGCTCCTTGACTCAGGGCCAGATGTAGGGACTGTACCATCCCATCAGTGGGCTAAATGACCCCTGACTACACTGGGATGTTGTCCTTTGGGCCACGGTGCAGATGCAGAATCTGGAACGTGGTTTGGAAAAGGGTCCTTAAAGAGGGGAGGGTATTTATTGGGCAAAGTGTCTAATGCTGCATTTATGTTATATAAATCACATTGGGGTTGTTGCATACTTGATTAATATTTGTACTATCTGAGCATTATAGGTTGAAATTGAATTTTCTAAGAAAGGATTGGCCTTTCTTGCAAGCATATAAGAAACGCCAAGACAAAGACAGACCTCCTGAGAGTCTGTGGTGCTAGAACACTGAGGGAGAGGGTTTGGTACTTTTATTAGTGTTGGAGATATGAAGGCAGAGGGCTTTGGTGACTGACTTTCCATTAGGGTAGTGCTCTCTCATGGCGCAGGCTGGTAGGCTAGGGGACGTGGATATCGAGAAGTAATCACAAAGGAGGCCCCTGAATTTGGAAGGTCAGAGCAGAGGAACTTTCTCCAAAGCCCACACTACCACTAAGTTCTACTGAAGAACTCAGGGAGCTGCCTGAGCCAGTGGACTGTGCCTCAGTGTGGGGAGCTGACATTTACCAAATCGGCTTAAACATTTCTTTGGCCAAAATTCTATTTGCAGAAATAAAAATATACAGCTTAGAGTTAAAATGCAAGGATGTCAGAAAAGATGAGTTACAGAAAGAAAAATGACAGTATATTAAGTATTACCCCAAATACGCAATAACCCCATCTGGGCCCTTGAGACAAAGGGAGGGAGAGCGCAGAAGCTACGGCATTTGGGGCTGGGTTCAGAGGTGCCTTATCTCTAGAATACGGCTGGGAAGGTGGGCAGGGCCTGGTGCAGGAAAGAAGCCCAGGATAGATGCCATCATTTTCAGGAAATGGCTTGTAATAGGTTGATGATAACTACAAGCAAGACAGCAGTCCCTTGAACACAGGTGGCTGGATATAAGCACTTACATTTTAACGTGTATGTCCGGTGGGTGGGCGGGGGCCTGAGGATGCTGATAGGGAAAAGCGTGCATGGTTCCCTCTTGGGAACATCCTTGGCTTCACTCAACGATGCCTTTAGGGCCAATGTTGGGTGCAATGTGGTTCCAGAGGCTCACCAGTCTCCCACCTTCCTACTTCTCTTTAGAAGGAAACTGTTTAAAACAGCTTCAAGAGGCGATCCCTGCCTTAGGGACCCAGGTCTCAGTGGTTTCTTAACCATCCACAATAATTAGCTTAGTAGCTCCAAGAGAATGAGTGGTCAATAAACATTGGTTCAGAGAATGAATGGCTAGATGAAGGAATGAAAAGCAGTTTCAAAATTAAATAAGAAGGGTTTTAAATGCGAAACGATATGTACAAGGCGATGCAGTGAGTGGGAACTTTATGCTAGAATTTAATGAAGCAACAAATGTAAGATATCTGGCAGCAGCAGAGTCTTCCCCATCCCTGTAGGGAGGATTTTAAAGCAAGTCCACATGAGCACGAGTCCTCCTCTGAAACTGAAGGGAGCAGTGATGGGGGGAGAGACATGGCGCTGGGGTAACAGTGTCATCTCAACAGGAGAGCACCAAAACCGGTTCCTCTTTGGATAAGCAGAGTTGGTCAGAAAACAGGTACCACGGCAAGAGAAGGTTCTCCAGTAAAAGAAAAAAGGTGCCAAACGGAGGGAATAGACTGCAAGAGACAGACTTCTCGGAGAACCTCCATAAGGGCTCGTTTCTTTACCACAACAGTTTGTGCCTAAATCCAAGCTGCGTATAGGCATTTGGTCCCGCACAGCACGGTGTAATTCACATGACCACGGCTTTGCGTGGCTCATAAGCAGTCATGAACATTTTTTATACAAGTGGCAGAGTTATAGAGAAATCCAAATCCCAATGTATTAATTAAAGTATCATTTTACATTCTCAGGACATCCAGGTGGGCTCTCGGGAGAGCAAACAAATCAGAAGATAGGAAATTATTTTTAATATTTGCAAACACTGAGAAAATATTTGTGTTTTGTTATTTTGTTTTCCACCTCATTTCAGTTTCTTTGTTATTCTTTCAAAGCAATCTCTTAGGGAAAAAAGGCATTATGCAAATTTCACATCAAGTGATGTTTTATATTACATCACCTCATTAGGCACATCCTAGTAGGTTTCAGGAGCTCTTTAAAATAAAATCCATTCCCTTCTCTCCTCCTCCTTCCCAGGGGTAAATCTGCTGTCAATCTTAAACAAATTTAACATGTCTGGCTATAAATTAATTGTATTACTTTCTAGTCATTCTCATTTATATTTCCTCTGCCTTATCTTTCTTTCTATTATCACGTGATAGCTTTCCAGCAGAGTTCCATGCAAAACTACACGGCCTGCCTTTTATTTGCAACAGTAACACATGGATAAATAATAACGCTTATTCACCTCAATGGTTTCTCCATCTTGGTAGTATGCATTATCACAAAAGCTTCCAGGGAGTAGATGGTTGAACATTAAGACTTTTTTGCTGAGCAAGTACTTCTTTATCTTCACAGTCAGTTCCAAATTGGAAGCTCGAATATGATGAAAATGATCAAAATATCTATAAAAGCTACAAAGAAGTAAAGTACTCTATCTGCATATTCCATTTGACCCCTGTCGGGGCCCAAAACTAAGTTTCTGGGCAATGAATGCAAACATCTCAATCAAATGATGACGACTTCCCTCTCAGAACTGGAAAAATACTAAGGATTCACTTATATGTAGGCCACATCGTCTAAGTCTACCCAACTTTTCTTTCCTTTGTCATTCCTAGTCTTTGAAAAGGAGATTCCGTTCTCTGTGTGCAATAACACAGCACTGAAACACCCCCCCCCCCAAAAAAAAGAGAACTGTTAGGAACTTTAAGAAATTATCTCTGTTGTCTTTGCTTGTCAGTAACGGGTCTTGAGGACTTCCCTGGAGACTCTCAAAGATCAGATCATCCTCTTCTTGTTGAACCAAAATATCAATGCAAAGCCAGAACTGGAACAAAACTACCACTAGATGACCAGCACTCTACTGTAATATGACTGAATGTATCACCAGAGCTAAATAATAAAGACAGGGCAGAAGGAATCCAGACAGATAGCCAAGGTGGAGGTAAGACAAACTTTGCATGACTGCAGCCTAAGAGAACGGGCTCCAGGGTCCAAAGATAGCCTGGACCCTCTCTCAAAACCTAATCACTCCTCGTGCTCCCAGTCCATGCTCAAGAAGCAAGCACGTGATTCTAATTTGGCTCCCCATGTGGTAGCCCTACAGGGAGCGATTTGGCAGGGTAGAGAACAAAAGCACCCAGTCCCTCTAGCATTCCATTTTTCATTACAAATTGATACATTGGCATCCTGGTTTATATCTGGCTCTCTGTGTACCTTGCCTGCTAGAAGGCGCTGGCCAGACCATCCTATCCCTTCAGCAGTTACTCTTCTCATTTTAAATTAATACAGTGGCATTTTGATGGTAGATCTCAATCTCCCAGACTCTGATTATATTTGAGATCAAACTAGAGTGTGCTGATAAATCAAGTTCTATCAAAAGAATCTGACTCTGAATCGTAGAAAACTCATTAAGGTAATGTCAGCTATCTTGAGAGACAGCCTCCTAGGCTTCTCCACGTGATGCAATTTCAGCTACCAGAATTTGATGCAAGCTGGGTTTCTTTTCCTTTCTGAAACTTCTATGCATTTCATCTACACTATCCTAAGAAGTTGCTTCAGATAAAATCTCTACTAAATCCTTTCTAATATAAGTGAAGCCCAATTTCTTTGTTTTTCTAGGTTCTCATTAAAAATGAAACTTCCAAGGCAGTTCAACAGTATTTTTATTTTCTCAAGGACTCCTCTTTTTTTATAGACCTTTCTCCTCCTACATATATAACCCCAATTACAATTCTCCTCCTCGGATCATTTATGCTTTTTAAAAATTTCTCTGAACTATGCCTATACATATTTTATACATTTCACCTGGGTTAGACTGCCCTTGTCTTGAGGTGATGCCCAAAACAGGATAATAGCAATTCTGGGCAGTAGAATTGGGGCAGTAGAAAATCAGTTCTTTAAAAAACAACTGGTTATATATTTCCAGACTATTCTTACTCCAGATGTTGCTTTTATACATATTCAGTTTATATTACTTTAGAGCTTTATTTCCCATATTTGCCCAAATCTGACCCCTTTCCACTGAATATGTGTCTGTTCTTGGTAAAACACTCTGGCCTTAGCAGTATGGTATCAAGTTCCATTTACTTTTTAATTTTTTCCACCTCTGTCACTTCTGATCTGAAATTCACTTGTAGTTAACAATGTAGTAAATTACAGCCAACTTTTAGTTCTTTCCAGCCTGATTATTTTCCCTAAAAATGATGTTTTCAACTCCAGTAGCAAACACCTACTTCATATAAGTAGTTTGATTTCTTTGCATTTCAAATAAGCTCTGTGTGTTGTTGCTTTCAGGAAGTCTATCAGAACTAGCCAGTTTCATGGAGGAATTCTGCTTGACTTAGTTATTTTTGGAACCATATGGGGGTGTGTGTGTGGTATTTAGAATACACAGAGATACATCAGGTTATCACAGAGACATGCACTGGTACATTACCCAACAGGGGAAAAAAATACACATACTTATACATATGTATACACATATATATGCATAGATAAACAGTGAAGCGGATGCTTTATCTAATCTGAACGATATCTATTGCAAGACGAGAAGGAAGAAGAATAAATTGCCCAGGGATGGAAGGAGGGAAGAAGTCACTGCCATTGAATAACTTGTAACTTCATTATCATGTTTACAGTATACTTTTAGATACTGGTTACATTCTTAAAAGTTATATAACATTCCAAAGCCAAATATTGATATTAAAATAATCTGCTATATTAATTCATCTTTTGGCTACTTTTTATTAGTTTGGATAATATGTGTCTACTGATTCCAGAATTCAGGTCATCTCTGAAAGTCTGAGACCTGTGTTTAGTGACTGTTCATTTAGGAAGTGCACGTTTCTTCTTTGCTTTGATGGATACTATTTTGTTAAGACTTCCTATTTTTACATTAAAACCTTATAAGTTATTCTACCACTTCTCTTCATGTAAACTCCTAACTGTGGTTAACAGAGCTGAAACCTCTGTCCCTGATTATGTATTAAGCTTCATTTATTAGATTTGCCAATTTCATAGCACTGATCCTAGTAATTTGGTTGCTTCGATCACCTTACCGACTTGATGTTTTGCAATGAAACAAAATAAAAAAAAAATTTTGGTTTCTGGAGACCTTTACATGGCTGCCTTCTAAGAAGAAAGATAATTGATTTTAACATTTGGGCTAACTAGATCATTATGATTTTAGAAAAACTATGAGACACTAAATAGAAGCCACACTCTGGCTGGACTGAGTGCAGACAGAATGAGCTGTTTCATTCTAGTTATTTCCCCATATTTCTTCTGATCTTGTCCTCCTGCCCCAAGCTCTTACCACCCCCACCCCAACACCCTCCTCTGCTGCCTGCATAGGAAGGTCCCTCCCTCCTGTTTACCCCACACGGAGCCATCTCCCCTTGTCCCTTCTCCCTCTCACTTACAAGCCTGAACTGAGAGCTGCTATATTCTTTGGGCAGAAATAATTCCCTACTCTAAGAGAATAAATTTCTGTCTCTGCTGGGTGACTTTTATGTCCATGTCCATGTCTTAGGGCCACCCTTTAGGCACTGCCCAGCCACAGGCAAACCTGGCCATCTCTACCTTTGCCCATTCTAATGGGGTCTCTGAGCAATCTGTCAACAGCAAATTAATAAGGTAAGAATGCAACGTTGGGCATGGCATGTGTGTTAGGCTTAAGTGTGTGTGTTTCTTCTGGAAAGAAAAAAAAGAAGAAAACATCAACATTTTGTTTTCATATCTCACGTCTGAAAGTGGATAACCTTTTGCAACATTTTTCTATTTCATCACTATTCAATTTACCTGTTCTATTTGAAATACCTTGATATTAAAACATGAAAGTCAAGTGCTCTATAGAATGAGAGGCATGTTCTTATTTCTTTCACATCAAATGTTTTTCAATATAGTTCCAAACAAATTGTCATCTAAACCATATTTTTTAATATACTTGTCAGGGCCAAATCGAGGACACTGAAAAAAAAGAAAGTAGAATTTCAAAATGAAGCATTTGCAGCTCTCATAAATGTCCCTTTTGGCCTCCTGCTTAACAAAAATGCTTCAGCCTTCTGTTTTAATTGTGCTAAAAGCACATTCTAATTTTGCACTTTAGGAAAAATTTAAAATTTCCCCAATTAGCTTTTTAGGTGGCCCCTAATAAGCTCTCCTTTCTTTTGTTCTCTCTGCTTCTCCTCCCCTCTCTTCCTGCTGTTTTGTTTTGTTTTGTTTTGTTTTTTAACATTTTGGTAGAAAATACATGTGCGTCTAGAGGCACAGAAGCCTAGATTTTAATCTTGATTTGCACTCTTAGCACCATTTTTACTGTTTTCCTTTGGTGAATTAACCCTTCCAAAGTTCTATGTTTCTTCAGGTATAAAATGGAAATAATAATATATAATTTACAAAGTTTGGGAGATGGACGGAATGAGCTAACATATGTAAATGTCCATGGTAAGAATTTAATAAACACTAATGCCATTTTTCTTCCTTTCATCATAATCTAATTTAGGGATTTTAAAATATTATTTATCTAAGTATATAGAGTACAACACATTTAGCCTGAATTTCAGATCCAGTACCAAGAAGTGGGGGAGAGAGTTATTTTCTTTAAGAGAATTTAAGATATGGAACGAAGGTCAACATTGCTACTGCGTTCCTATTTGGCTAACACTCTGCAATATTATTCACTGTCCTATAAAAACTACCCAATCAATTGGTTTTGGGAAATCATAGGCAGACAGGATAATAGAACCCAGCTGCATTTTTGGAGACTTAGTATTTTAGAGAAGTTCTGTCATTCGCTGGTTGGGAAATAACAAAACTTGGAAGACATACTGTCTTTGAAATAAAACTCATATATTATTTCATTTTTATCCATTCTTTAAAAAAGTGAGTTCTTCCAAATTTCTCTGAGCTTCTATAACAGTACGTTTAGTTTGCATGGCAATGGGATTTGATTCTATTATGAAAGTAAAAATAGAAGAACACTGCAGAGTAATGTGGATGGAGTGAGGGAACTATCCTGCGGCTTTCCTAAGGTAATGGGTATGGGGTACACTCATTTGGGTCAATGAAGATGTTTTCCTTTAGGCAGAACTCGAGCCAACAATGAATGAATACTGCCAAGTCCCTGGTGGACATAGGCTATCTTGGTTAAAATGTGGAATATAGGCACCTGCAAATTTTTTTTTTTTTTAAATAACACAGAGAAAAGGAAAATCTTTGTTTTTGACTTGAGTAAAGTTGATCAAATCACCATTGCTCTAACCATATAAAATGATATTTTACTTGGCAATATGACATGAGGTTCACATGCACCCTCATTATAAATGGAGGGATGGGGGAACAAAAGGTCCCTGAACACCCCTAACATGTTGCTCTCACCTGTCTATGCTGACCAAGAGAGCTCCATGTTGCACAATGGAGGGAATAAATCATTGCTACTCTAGAAATGGATTTCTTACTTGGTTTTTTTTTTTTTTTTAATCATCTTTGCTGACTACAATGATCAGATTAGCGTGCAAACTTAGCTGGGCTCCAGTGCCCAGTCATTCAACTAAACATGAATCAAGGTGTTGCTATATAGGTATTTTATAGATGTTGGTAAGTCCACTTTTGGTTGACTTTCAGTACGACAGATTAGGCCATGTAAACTGGATGGACCTGATTCAATCAGCTGAAAGGATAAAAGGACTTGGTCTTCCTTGAGAAGATATTCTACCCATGGGCAGCAGCTCTCTTCTCAATCTTGAGTTCCAGTGTACCCCAAGTTTGGGCTTGCCAAGCCGGGTCTCACTATTGCATAAGCCAATTCCTTGCAATAAATTTCTAAATACACATATTCTTACTAGTTTTATTTCTCTGGTTGAACCTGGAGTGGTACACTGGCCCATGGGACTCAAAACCCCTCTCTCCTCCCATTCCAAAGCTTCTGCAAGAGCTCCTGATTGTTTCCCATACAAAATACACATATCGATGTTTTTAGAAATTGGTATGAATTCTAAATGTATTAAATCTTTTATCCAAGATGTACCAATAAAATCCCTTCAGATAACAATGACTTTATTTTCATTATAAAAAACGTTCTCTATTTTAAGGCAAATGTTGTTTAAAACCTATTCTCTGTCTTCCTTGTATTCTCATAGCACCTAGCAGATTACTCTATATTCAACAAATTGCTCAATGTTTCTTAATAAAACTAGATATTTCCAAGGGATTTTTATGTAAAGTCCTTTTTTCAGTATCCTGTTGAGGAGAAAGAGATTTTTAAACATAATTTACACAAAGTAATCAATTAGGTCTATCTTCATTTTATGATGTCATTGAAATGGATAATTTTAAATATGATATACAAACAAAAATGCTGATGACTTAAGTACATGAGAAGACACTTTCCAAATTCTACTGCATGATTTAGGATTACTCCAAAGTATACCTTCATTCCTATTTCAGTCATGAAAAAAAAAAAAAAAAAAAGGAAGCTACGCACAGGCACTCACAAAATAAAATGGCAGAAATAAAAAGTCTTCATCAAGTTCTAGAAGGTCAATCTTTTTCAAAGTCACACCTCAAAGCTCAAGAAGGTGCCACCTTGAAAGGCAATATCCTTTTAGTAGAGGTCAGTCAAGCTGTCCTCAGTAAATTTGCCCTTCAGATTAATTTATTAATCAGAAATATGGGACTTGACCAAAGGTCATTTGGCAAAGAGCATTTCTAATCAGAGACAGAGAAAGTAAATGGCACAAAGGAAAAATGTTCTTTCATGGTGGTTGAAGAGATGGGATGGGTACAGATCCTGCTAGGGTTCACTCTACCTCAGTTGGGTTGGGTGGGGGCACTGAGCTCTCCACACGTTCGCCCTCTCCTCAGTGAGTCAGTAGGCAAGGCTGACGAGAAGCTGGATTGCATTTGAACCCGCTGTCTCACACCCAGCCACAGTCACCTTCAGTGAGTTTATTCACCTCTCTCAGCCCTATTTTGCAAAGTGGAGATAATAAAAGCTAGTTCATCTAACTCTGAGAGTTAAAGCAGATAAAATGTCAAGAATGGTGTTGGTCAATAGAATTTAATGAAAATCTCTACTCTTTCCTTTATCTCTCTTCTCAGAGCAGGTGTTTTTTTGTTTGTTTGTTTGTTTGTTTTGCCAAGGCAAATTCCATATTCTCTTGTCTCTCCTGGTGCCCCATCATTCCTTTTCCATCTTACATCTTTAGCCTCTTCCTCTCCACTGCCTCCTTCATTTATAAACTTACTCATAACTCCCTCGTTTTTTAAAAATATAAAGAATTCGCAAACCCTCGCTTTGGTTCTGTCTTTTGACTAAGAAGCAATTCTGTATTTAGCCATCCCTCCTTACCATGGAACTTCTTGAAAAACCTTCATTTGCTGTTCCCTTTTTCTCTTCACTCTGTTTAGTGGCTCCACCCACCAGACCCCATGGACAGGAAACTCCAGGGGCCTCCCAACAGTCAAAGCCAAGGCCTGACTTCCCTTATATGATGTCTCACCACTCACCACACTCAATTTTCTTTTGTTCTTTCTTTCTTTTTTTTTTTTTTTTACTGTTTATTGTTAAACACTCCTTTCCTTTAGCTTCCTCATTACTAGGATATCCTAATTTGACTCTCTTCCTACTGTTCCGATCATCTCTTTTGGGTCCTTTAGCTGCAACCTCTCCTTCACTCACCTTTTCAAATGAGCATTTTCCTTCTTTCAATGTCCTCTCCTTACTCTTCCCATGACATCTCTGAGTCCTCTGATGAAGGCATTACAACTGCGCAGAGTCATTTACTTTATCTTTACTCCCAGGTACAGGGAAGATAGCATTTTCCCCTGTGCTAAAGTTACTCTGCAGATAAGCAATCATGACTCACATTGATTCTACTACCTACGCTTTAAAGAAAGTTTTCCCTCCTAGGGCCCGGGGGGCCTCTCAGACATCCAGTCTTATCTACACTGCGGTGGCCCAGTGAGGGATGTTCTTTTCCTATGAACCCGGCTCTCCCTCCATGCTGTTCGTCACAGGACAGCTGGGATCTCCCACTTAAAACCTCCCTTTGCCCTTTGATTGGAATCCTCAAGGGCATGCAAGACTCTCCTTTGTCTCCTCTTTCTGTCTCTCACCTGCGAAGTCTCTACTCCAGCCATTCTGACCTCTCTCATTCCCTCCCAAGTACATGTCCCCTACCCTCCATCTCCAAATCTGCACATTCTGACATCTCTAACCTAGAATTCCATCTGCCATTTTTTTTTGAGTTAACTTGTATGAATCCACATGTCCGCTCACATGTCACAATTCCTGATACACAAGAAACAATAAAAATTTATAGACTGATTATCTCATCCATTATTCCAGTTGAGGCGTTCATCAATTCTATTCATATTGCTGAAATAGCCTCTATTTTCCCTGTGATCGTTTTGTCTCTTTCACCACAGCACCCTCTGTGGAGAGTCTAGTTGCCTGACTGTGGGATATGATTAGATTTAATCCTCCAGTTTTCCCTTTTAGTTATTTCTACCTCTCTGTTTGCCCATTTAACCGAATCCTCCAGTGTCAGTATAATTACTTAACACAATAATTAATGAGATAAATGATTAATCTTGTGATTAATATACTGACAGGACACAATGAAAATGCTAATCTTTGGCTACCATCAAGCAGTGTTTTAATCTATGTTTCAAGAGGTAAACAGTACGTTTTCTTATAATGCACAGACTGACTTGGAAAATTCACTTTCTTAATAACTTCACCAAAGTTTAGAAATTTTTTCCTAAAACTAGGTTATAACTTACAATACCAGAGTCATGTTTTCTTGTCTTTTGGATGCCACTAAATCACAGTTTAGTATCATCAAAGTATATTGAATTTTATACCGCTTACTTTACCGGCAAAAATTGTGAAAATAATTCCTTTTCAGTAGATACAAAATCTAACAGTAAACTACCCAAAAGGATGGATAATTTATATTGCTTCTTCCAACAAAAGAAGCAATAAAACTATGACTTATGAGAATAAGACTACATTGAGAAATTAAAAGAAATGAAACACTGGAAACCAGTGAAAACAACCCTAAATATAGTCAGAGAAACATGAACCATATCAAGTTTACACCTCTACAGTTAAATAAATCTTGATAGATGTAAGGAATAAATACATCAAGAAAAGATTTCTTAATTAGAAAGTATAATGTTTTATAAAATAAATATATGACTCCAGTGCATCTAAGATATACAAATAAGCAATTTAAAGCAGGCTAATAGGTTGTACCCAAATATAGGGAAATTTTTTATCTAAAAACCATAGGATTGCTGCCTAAGATGTTTCTCAAGTGGGATCTAATGAAACTTTCTCTTGGTATCTAACTTATCAAATTGAGATTCTTAAAGTATGTATTGCAGAAGTAGATTTCATTGTTTAGTGATTTTTGTCTTTCTTAAGTTCAGATATTGCTACATTTGTAGTTCTGGGGATATAAATACAAACCATGTTAACATCCTTTTGGTTTTGGACACCCATATATATTTTTCTTTGTTAAGATAGAATGTGTTCATTCCCAAATTGGTAGGCCTTCCTCCAAACAAGATCTTCTATGGAATAAAGTAACTTTGTCTTGTTTCTACGCCTTTTACAAAGCTGACTAAGACCAACTGAATTAATAGTAACATGGCAAGAACAGATATGACCATAACAAATGGCAAAACCATTAAAAAAATTGATTCCATTTTTAAATTTTATAGTAATAAAAAGAAGGGATAACATTACCACTCTCGTAAAGTTGTGAGAAACCAATAATAACTAATTCTACATTTGTTGGCTAATGGGATGGTACAGCCAAACATTTATCAAAATAAAAATGAGGTCCATATGCATACAAAATCAACTCTTTATCGTAAGTATCATTAGAAACTATAGAGCCCCAAATGAACTCTTGAGGGTAAGGCTCTTAAAATAAAGAATAACATTTTAAGTGCATAGCTATTACAAACTCATTTGATATTCATTTTAATTGCCATGACTATAATGAATATACTTTGTATTCAAACAGATGTCACAAGTACTACTACAGAAGTTCCAA
This sequence comes from Martes martes, assembly GCF_963455335.1. Lineage (NCBI taxonomy): Eukaryota > Metazoa > Chordata > Mammalia > Carnivora > Mustelidae > Martes > Martes martes. The sequence goes on along the minus strand of NC_137899.1, from coordinate 100,413,219 downwards.
TATAATTCAGTCTTAGTTAAGAACGAGTAAATGGATATTTAAAATTGAATGTTACCAGGAAGGAGGGGAAAAAAAAAAAAAACAATTACAGCAAACATTAGCTCCTTAAAACAGCAAATTAAAGATTTTTATTAAATTGTGTTCTTTCTTATTTGGACATACACAGAACATGATCATACAGAAACACTTGCTACACCAGCTACTCCTTTTCCCTGCTTCAGCTGTTCTACACAGTAGCTAATCTGGGAAACAGAAATTGGGAGTATGAAGGATGACTCAGAAGGGAAGGCTAAAATACACCGTATAACATTTAGAGACTGGTCTATGAAAAGGATTAATAAATACTACAATGCCAATGTAGATTAGCTGAAGGAGCAGGTAATTATATATACCATTTTCTTTTAATTGGCCAAATTCTAATATTCCCTTTAATCTTCTCCAACATGGAGAATTGAAATCTTAAAGCCTAACATGAGAGACCTTCACACTCTAAATTAAAGATGGTGTTTTTTGGGGCACCTGGGTGGCTCAGTGGGTTAAGCCTCTGCCTTCAGCTGAGGTCATGATCTCAGGGTCCTGGGATCGAGCCCCGCATCAGGCTCTCTGCTCATCAGGGAGCCTGCTTCCCTTCCTGTCTCTCTGCCTGCCTCTCTGCCTACTTGTGATAGAGTCTGTCAAATAAATAAATAAAATCTTAAAAAAAAAAAAAGATGCTATTTCTTAGTGTTTGGATCACAGACCTACCCATGGATGGCTTTTTAAAAGCAAACATTCCTGGCCCCAACCAAGTTCTATCAAATGAGACTTCCAGGAGTATGGCCCTGGAATCAGCATTCTGACAAACCTGAACATTGGGACGCACACACTTGTTTAAAACAACAGCCTCAAGGTAGGATGAAGTAATATTTGAAATCATGTATTTTCATTTTATTCCAATCAGCAAACATTTATTAAGTACTAATCTTCTGTGAATGAAAATTATATACATATACATGTACGTACAGGCAAGCGGCATATGATAAACTTATTTCCAAAGTACCATCTATTAAGTGCAATAATCATCTACAAAGGTCTGGAAACACAATGTCTGGAATCACAAGAAAATAATCTGCTATTGTACAGATTAGCAATTAACTCATGATTCCAATTTAGTATTTATTCCCCCTGAAAAGGTGGCTGGAGATTGACAAGAAGTATGTTTAGCTTCTTAGTAGAAAATGTAACTGAGCTACTGCTTAAAAAATTTATCCTATTTTTCCTGATCTTTTAGAAACCCTCTGGTTTTGAAAAAGAGCATCATAAGTGTGTGAGGCCTCTTGGTGGCTGCGGGGAGGAGACGGAGGGCACCCAAGACGGAAGAGGGAAGGAATGCAGAGCAGGACCAGGAGCACTAGAGGCAAACTCTTCCGCTTACTTCCAACCTAATTCTCCTCGTGCCCAAACTGTAAATTGAACTTGTTTAAAAGTCACACGATGTTTTGTAACCACCCCAGCAAAATTCAAAAAGCAAGAGTTGACTTTGGAGTCTATGAGAAGAATGGAAGAAAATAAAGTTGATGGTACCAAGTTATTTTTCTTGTCAGCCGTTTGCCCTCACCCTCATCTGCACCCCAGGACTGAAGACTAATTGACGGAGATCTTTGGAACGCGCCTCAGTAACGAGCATTCACTCACGAAACTCGGTGCCGACAAGCCAATGGAAGTTGCTAATTGCACCCAGTGCCTGGTGTGTATAATACACCCAGGGTATTTTCTATTATCCTTGGTTGACTTCCCCAGTATGGAAAACAGGATCCGGGGAAAAAGCGATGATGAGTGCAAGTGCAGGGAAGGACAGGTGGGTTGTAGGGACTTGGAAGGCTTCCCATGGCCCACGGCAGTGGTTTTCAAAGTCATTGCCTGGGAACTCGTGTTATTAATTCATTCAGGCTGCCAGGGAAAAATACCACAGCTGGGGGGGCTTATGCAACACACATTTGTCTCATGGTTTTGGAGGCTGGAAGTCCAAGATCACTTTGCCAGCCATCTTGGTTTCTGTGAGGGCTCTCGTCCTGGCTTGCACGTGGTTGCCTTCTCACTGGGTCCTCACGTGGGAGAGACAAAGAGCTCGCTTTTTGTCTTTTTATAAGGCCACCAATCTCACCAGCTTTATGAACTCATTTAACCTTAATTACCTTCTAAAAAGTCCTATCTCAAATTCAGTCACATCGGGGGCTAGGATTTCATCACACAAATTTTGGAAGGACACAATTCAGTCCATTGGACTCATTACATATGCAAATTCTTAAGCCCCACCTCTGACCTAGTGACTCAGAAAGTTGGGAGCCCGGGGCTCAGCAACTTGTGTGTTATTAATATCCCAGGTTTTCCCAATGCCTGCCGAAGTCTGAGAAGCACCAACCTTCAGAGAAGAAAAAAATCCTAGCTCCACAGCGGAACACTTAGCTCATGCCCCAACCGGCACCCCCTCCCCGTTTCTCCCGCGTATTTTCCAACCTTATTTCTTCCTGTTTTTATTAAACTCTGCTTTCGTTGAGCTACTCCTCACCATGACCTGAAGGATCATTCATATTGTCCTCCAGACTTCTGACCCTCTTTCAACATCCTCAAATCGTCTTTCTGCCTCTTAGCACCACCTCAGCACCCCAGCCATGATCACCTCCCTTTCCTCAAACAGCAGAAGCACTAATAGTCTGAACCAATCATGTCCACGATTTACAGATTTTACTTTCTTCGAGTCCATAGGTCACACTCATTTATAATTTCAGCACAAGGCTTTGCACATAAAAGGAACACTCAAATCTTTAAAATATTGTATAAAATGTTTTCTATAACTCTTCTTCGTAAATATTCCACACCAGTATTGCCTCCAATCCAACACTGATTTAGGGGCAGCAAATAGCCCCTTGGTCTGTGATTAGCATGATGCCACTTCTCAAGTTGCTCAATATTAAAAATAATCAATACACTCCTTGCTATTAGTGAAATCCTTAAGGGCATCAAACCCTACAGTAAGCATTTAGTACGTGACCCTATGAAATGCTCACTCACGTTGCAGTAGGCATTATGATCCCTATTTGAATGAAAAAGACACTGGCTCTTGAGGCTTAAGAGTCCCATTAACTCCACCAAAGTCACACCTGGAGAGTGGCAAGGCTGAAAAGTGTGAGCATTTGTTTTTCTGACTCGGAGCACATGATTTATTTCTACATGCTCTGTTATACTAGAGACTGAGGGATTTCATTTTCTGTCAACATCTCGAATCTGCTGCCAAGAACCCCAAAGCATATGGATCTCTTGGAAAAGATATTTCTAGTGTATCCTTTGGAAACTCTTTATTTTCTACACCCCCAAACACACACACACACACACACACACACACACACACACACACCCTGAGGCATCGCAAAAAGGAAGCCATCATGGAAAAAAAAAATTAGGGCGAACTTGAGACAAGTAGATACTAAATGACTATAGACAACAAAGAGCTCTAAATTTTATCGCCACTCTACATGTTATTTACCAGGGACAGCCTTTAGAATGCTTTTAGCTTTACGTTAAAGACAGCTGAACTCAGAAGGTATGACTTGAAAGTTCACAAGAGGCTCTGATACACGTTCACCCAAAGCAACGATGGATAATTAAGCACCAGAAACACTCAGACACACATACGTGCACCAAAACTGGGAAAATCTGTAAGCTGAAAACAATGGAATTTTCTTCTGAAAATCGTACTTTCTTAGTTTCATTCCCCAGAAAAACCAAGTGATGCTTTGCTTTTTTTCACAGCTGCCTGCACTTTGGAGACTGGACTATAAGATAATAAGTCGCACCTGTTGGACTGTTTCGGCAATTCCGAGCACCAGCTGAGATAGTAATTAAAAGTAACACTCCATTCTCAGCCTACCTGGGGTGTTCAACAACCTCGACATCTTGCAGAAATAGGAGACGTACTGCTCGCAATGCTCAGCGCTGCTGGTGACGGCGCTGATCTGGTCCATGGAGGCGCTGTACACGAGCTGTGTCACCGAGTACTTCTCTGGGCTGTAGCCCACCACCGTGGTCTGCATCTGCAAGTCGTGAGACACTATGGTCCACACTTTGTCCTCTGTGCAGAGAAAAACACCAGGAAATGGGTCATTAGTAGGCACGTACTTCTTTGAGTGGAAGAAGACAATCGAGCCGCACTTTCCCTGAATTGGGGTAGTAGAACAGAGTTACGGATCTCCATCCTTCAGGCTCTGTCCTGCACCTTCTCCTTTACAGACAAAGCGGAAAGAAAGGCTTTTTATTAAGAACAAATGCAAGGGCTGCCTGGGTGGCTCCGTCTGTAGGTTAGGTGGCTGACTCCTGATTTCAGCTCCAGCCTTGATCTCAGAGTGGCGAGATCGAGCCCGCCATCGGGCTCTGTGCTGGGGGGGCGGGGGGGGGGCGCGGTCAGCTTCAGGATTCTCTCTCTCCCTCTCCCCTTCTCTTTAAAATAAATAAATAAATCTTAAAAAAAAAAACAAAAAACCAAAATACTAAATGCAAGATACCTCCTAAACACAGGGAACAGCTTGTGTCTCTGGTTGATGCCAGCATTCACAGCATTGAAAGCAAGGTTCACCATGTTCGGACTCCCTTCCTGACTCCCCCTAACTCATCCCTCTGATGCGACAGCATCTGCTCTTTCTGAAATGGACTGTGCTCTCTCCAGCCTCCGAATCTTTGTGTATGCTGTTCGCTCTGATCAGAATATGCATCCTCCTCTTGTCAACAAATGTCCCTTTCACCGTGACCTTTCAGATAAAATCGGACCCTGCCTTCTCTGTTACTGAAATGCTCTCTACGTGGGCAACAATATAAATGAGTAATTACCCTGATCCTTTGGACCCTGAAAATTTCAATGTGTGAAAAGTAAAAGCGAATATAAGATTGATGAGGTTAAATTATAACCCTACATACTCCTGAATTTGAATTGGAGACATCACTAGGAACCCATAATTTTTCTTTTTGAAAAAATGTAGACCTATGTCCTAGCTCCGTCCACTGGAAAAGGCCCCAAACAAGGACAACCTGTAGCACCAGATTGTCATCACTCAATATGATTTTTTGTTAAGAGAAACTGGGCTGTCGGGTGAAGTGACTGATTTCAGGGCTGGAAATGCATGAGATAAGCCTAGAACATAATGTCACACAGAAACAAATAAGCTATTGGCAACAGAGGGCAGTTAGAAAACCCCCAGGAACGAAGAAGGATGATTTTAACATCAGTAAGAATCTCCTGCGATGGAATAAAATACATCAGGGATGTTTAATTCCAGGAGTTCATTAAAATACAAAGAAATGTTCAATCTTGGAAAATGCCAAGTAACTAACTCGTTATTTTGAATATTAGGAAATAAGGACAAAGAAACTAGCATTTAGCCTACCTTACCTGTAGGAAGCGTCATGTAACTAACATTCTCTGTATGGAAATATTTCAGCTCATAAATGAGGACTCAGTGATGGGATTAGAGGAGCATCATTTTGTAACTTCTAACAAGGAGGCTCCAAGCAATGGCTCCCCACAGCTGCTAATATAACCATGAGTCAAACCGGAGGACATGCACCTTCCCGTGGGAGGGTGCACCACCGCCTGGGAAACAGCGTGCACAAACCCAAACGCGGATTTCACTGAGCTTAAGGCCCTGACCGCCAGCTTCGAGGAAACATGCACTGAAAATAGTGTATATTTGGGGGGAGGGGACCATGCTAAAGGACCCTAACAGGAAAGGTCAGCAGAATCTGTGCCTGTGCAATTTTACTAATTATACAATCTAGTTTTTTCAACAAATGAATCATAAATTACAAGGGAACAGAGAGCGCGAGAGTGCGCTACAGATAAAGGAGACTTTCTGAACTCGCCTCTCAAGCAGTTTTCCTTCTTTCAGGAAAGGACAGCTCTACTCTTCCAGCTGCTCCGGACAAAGCCATGGGGTCCCCACTACGTCCCCCCCTTTCTTCTACACCCCTCATCCAACCCATCTGTGAATCCTGTCTGCTCTACCCTCTCCATGCAGAATCCAAGCACTCCTGACCCTCACCCTCCACCCCGACCCCACTCTGGTCAAAGCCCCTACCTCCCCCTGCAACCACCCACCGCAAGCCCCGCTGCGCTCTCACACCTACCCTCCGCACAGCAGCCAAGCTGAGCCTCTGCAAACATAAGCTGAATTCGGATACTGTGCTCCAAGCCCTCTCCTGGCACAGGGTCTTGTTCCGAGTGAAAGTCTAGTTGTTGAAACAGCTGCAGGCCCTTTGTGATCCAGCCCCTCCTGCCCTCCTCACCCCCTCCCTCCTCCTCCAGCTCCAGCCACTGACCCCTGCCTTCCTAGACCCCCTCGGGCAGCCCCTCCTCGGAGTCTTGGCTCTCACTCTGCGGGGAGATCCCAGGCCCGCTCCTCCCCCTCCTGCTAGCTGCCCCAATGCTGTTTCCCCCCACTTGCCCCTCCCCAGCGCAGCTGATTTCTGTCTCCTGGTCAGGCTCCATTTTCTCCACAGTACTTCTCTCTCTCTGAGTGCATGTTTTCCTTCTGTCCGTCTCCCCAGGTTAGAGGGGGAGTAGGCAGGGGCTGTTTTCAATGCTGGAGGCACAGTGCTTAGAACGGTATCCAGCACGTAACAGACCTTCACGATTTATTAGTATGAATTAAGAAAACATCAATAGAAAACAAATAGCGTGATCTAGGAACATCCTGAATCATGCTGGTTCAAGTTCAGGCTCGGCCATGACCTTCCCGAGAGCCTGGACAAGCCACTTCGCTCTAGACTCTAGTTTCCTTTCATCTGTTGAACACGCCTCTACCTCAGCATCCTTTCCACCCCGCTCTCCTCAACCCAGCTAGAACAGGTTCAACACGGCGCCCGTGTAGTAACATGTTTTCTGTAAGATCATGATTTTCCACTTTCACCTTTGGCCTGATCAGAACGGTCTCCCTCAGCTCCTCGGAGACAGCAAAGCAACTACCGTGTGTTTTAGTAATTCTCTCTCTTTCTGACCTGACTCTGACAGCATGCAGGTTGTCATTTACACCGGACCTTCACGTTTACTTTTCCCTAAGGAAAGATCCGTTAATTAAACAAGGTGAGCTTCATCTCTTCTCTGTTAAACTCAGCCTCTGCCAAAACATTTGAGAACTCATCACTATGTACCTTTTTAAATTTCAATTGTTTTTAAAGATTTTATTAATTTATCTGAGAAAGAGAGATGGTGAGAGAGAGCGTGAGAAGGAAGAAGGTCAGAGGGAGAAGCAGACTCCCCGTGGAGCTGGGAGCCCGATGCGGGACTCGATCCTGGGACTCTAGGATCATGACCTGAGCCAAAGGCAGTCGCCCAACCAACTGAGCCACCCAGGCACCCTTAAATTTTAATTTTTTAAAAAGGTTTTTATGTATTTATTTGTCAGAGAGAGAGAAACTGAGCAAGCAGGGGGAGGGGCAAGCAGAGGGAGAGGGAAAGGTAGGCTCCCCGCTGAGCAAGGAGCCCTATGTGGGGCTCCCTCCCAAGATGCTGGGATCATGAACTGAGCCGAAGGCAGATGTTTAACCGACTGAGCCACTCAGGTGTCCTGTACTTACATTTTTTTAAAACAAAAACAAAAACAAATCCTCATCAGGACCTCATCCGTGTCCTGTAGCAATATTCCAATATTCCATAACTTCCATTCTTTAACTCATAATGAAATAGCATTCTACTCTGGCCCCTTTTAAAAGTATCACAGACCCCTTTTTAATTTACACAAAATAATGCTCGTAAGGGCAAACATTAATTAAGCAAGTAAAATAAAATGGTCACCTATAAAGGTCTCTGTCAATGACTTTAAAAAGTATTAAACCAATTTGTAAAACTGATGAGTCTCTAATGTTTCGGTCCTAGTGACTGCCTGGCCCCGAACCCCAGACCCACGCGTTTCAGCACACACCTTTCAGTATCAATCTTCAGGGCACCATCTTCTTTATATTCGTTTTATAGCCCATTCACTCATTCAACAAACACTACTGAGTATCCGCTACATGAAAGATATGGATTTAGGCACTAGGGAAGCCACAGAGGAAAAAAAAAATTCTAAATTTTTGCCGTTTACACTCTTGTATTATAGTGGGGGAAAAAATAGATAATAAGTAAAAAATTAAAATATATGTAGTTAGCCACTGATAATGGTGAGAAAAATTACAACAGGGAATGGAAGAATAGGTTGGATGTAGACTGAAATTTTTTTTTAATTGAAGCATAATTGATATACAATATCCTATTAGTTTCAGGTATACATCATGGTGATTTGATATTTTTATACATTGTGAAATGATCCCCATGACAAGTCAAATTACCATCTGTCACTGTACTAATTATAATATTATTGACTATATTCCCTATGCTGTACATTACCACCCCATGATTTATTTACTTTATAGCTGGAAGTTTGTAGCTCTTAATTCCCTTCAACTATTTTGCCCATCACCCAACCCCTCCCCATCTAGTAAATGAGTTTGTTTCCTCACTCTGTGAATCGGTCTCTGTTTTGTTTGTTTTTTAGATTCCACATGAGTGATGTCACATATAAGTGAAATCATATGGTGTTTGTCTTTCTTTGTCTGATTACATTTTTAAACACAGAGTAAACCATAACAGCCCTCACTCACTAAGTGATGTTTAAATGAATAAAGTCATTGTCCATCAAGCCACACGAATGTCCGGGGAAAAGTATTCCAGACAGGGAAAGTGCAAATGAAAACATTCTAATTTTGGAATATTCTGGTATTGTTTAGGTCTACAAGGAGGCCAGTGAGTGAGGAAGGAGAGAATAGTAGAAATTAAAGTCTGTGGTGTAACAGGGGTGGTTATGTGTGAGATGGAAAGCCCTTGGCATTGGAAGGTTTGAAGCAAGTTAATGTAGCACGCTTGAACTTATTCTCTACATACTATTCTTTTTTTTTTTTTAAAGATTTTATTTATTTATTTGACAGAGAGAGATCACAAGTAGGCAGAGAGGCAGGCAGAGAGAGAGAGAGGGAAGCAGGCTCCCTGCTGAGCAGAGAGCCCGATGCGGGACTCGATCCCAGGACCCTGAGATCATGACCTGAGCCGAAGGCAGAGGCTTAACCCACTGAGCCACCCAGGCGCCCCTCTACATACTATTCTTTATTTCAATAAAGCTATAACTCAAGAAAGCTTAAAAAAAAGAATACACACACACACACACACCCATATATATGTATATAAAGATTTAAAACTTTTTACAGTATTGTGGCATTATAAAAGGTAATATGTAAACTCTATTTTAGTGGCATAAGGCAGTTGCTATTGATGCATCTTGCAAATTATTTTTTAATGCTTGCATGTTACATATGAGCCATTAAATCTTAAGTGACTAATGGATATTAACAATTCTGCAGATATCCGCCATCAAGAAAAGTTATACTACATAAATTTTCCTTTACTAGTATCATAAGTGAAAAATTAAGAATCTTATTCCCATATTGGTAATGTGCTAATATAATCTGTGTTACCAGATATGTGTATAATGCAAATAGAAACTACTAGGTACGACAAATTCTAAATTTCTGCCACAGTTCCATTTTCATGAAGAACTGATAAACTAGTGTATTTCAAATATTCTTTGGATTAGTGTGCTATCAAGTGCTTTCTGTGATTACTGGGAGTTTAGCATCTGTCTCATCATGCAATCCCATATTTAAAAACTGTCACATAGTACAATGTTTTCAATACAGATGATTCGATTGTATTTTTCAAATGCTGGGACACATATGGAGTGCACTGTGGAAACGGATCCTTCTGTGTGGCAATAAACAGGGTCTTCAAGATTACCCAGCTTAGCTGTGCTGACATGAGCACATCAGAAAGGTCCCTCTGTGGCCTCTACCGGTGACCCTGGGTCCTTATCCTATCTGTAATTCTCAAGTAATTCACTTCATGAGAATTCAGTTCTTTGTAAGGCTGGGGTTCTGACCAGGAACTGATAAATACAGGAAATGACCAGTGAAAAAAAGCAGAGAATAACTCTTCCCAGGATGAAACCAGTTTCTTTATCATGTATATATGGCTGTTTTGGCTCTGTTCCATGTTATCCCTATATACTCTGAAGTTCGCCTTACAGAGCATATTTCAATAAAAGTCCAATCTGAGCTGAATCAGATTGGGGGAAAAGGGTGTGTGTTCCACACATCTGCAAATGCATCTAAGCGTTTCTGATTTTCAAACCACATCACTGTACTGGCTGAGGACCAATCTGTTAATCTGAGAACTTTTTTCCCTCACCTGTATTCACGTAACTCTGAAATAATCTTTTAAAAAAGAGAATACATTATTGACTATATAAATTTAAAATGGCATATAAAGCATCTTAGAAGGGTATAACCAACAACTGCTCGCCATCCAATTTCCTTGAAAGCTCTACTGCCTATTATAGCTACTCCTCAGGAATGACTTTGGGTTTCTCACCCTTAGAGTAACACAATGGGGAGCAAACTATATGCATCACCCAAGATTTTCCATATTGCATGTAAATCTTGGCCTGCTGGATAAAAGTAGTGGATTCAGTTGTATACCTCCTTAAATCTCCCTTCCAAAAAACTGCATTCCAATAACTTTATCTGTGGCTTTCTGTGGTCATAGAAGTCTCAATGGCTATTATCCTGATTCCATCAATCAGCGATTGAGCATTAACTACGAGCAAGATGCGAGCAAGGAGCTCAAACGAATTGTGACAGCATTAATAAGAATTTCTTTTGCAAAACTTAAACTTTGCAGCCTCATAGGAACGCATATCCGAAGGAAGAAGGATCTGTTTGGAAATCTCATCAGTCTTCCAAGTTGGAAGACCAGAACTTTCATAGATCATTATTTTGTTTAGAAGCTTTCCTCTATCTAGTCCTACTGACATAATTTAAATTATTAGGAACTCGGTGTCCCATTTTCCTCCCCCAACAGACACCACGTGAGCAGGACAAGCTTCTCTGGGGCCCAGCCCCCAATACCACCGTAGCCATGGCACAATGGCGGGCCATGGCGGCGTGAACAATTCATAACGTGGGCTCTGTATGCCGCTCGGGCAGCATAAGCAGCTCAAACCACGTGTTGAGAAATAAGGTATGCAAAGCAGATGGAGCCTCTGCAGGAAGCACCAAGGAAGTGAGCGGAAAGTACAGATGATGTTCTGCAGGTGGTGGAAAGTGTTGATTATTTTCATGCTCACGATTCCAGCCCAAAGATGGATGACAAATCGAGTGCTGCGAACTTGTATAAATAACGGCAGATCATTCTCGCCCACCCGAAGAACAATTTGGAGCTTGTTTGTGTCTTTTTTCTGAGAAGGCATTAGCTATTTTCGGGGAAGAAGGATATTTGTTAATGTTTTTGTTCCTTTGTAGGGATGTTAAAATTCTTTTACGATTCGGCTGGAGTACTGACTGCATTTATGTCAATACTTAGACAAGCTAATCTTCCCTTCCCTTCCCTCTCACACCGGGTAGAGATGCAGTGCGTGTGTGTCTGACAGTCAGGAGTCCGTCTCTGTGGCAACTAGGAGTCTTCTGCCCCATGCGGCAAGGAAATGCGACACTTCCCTTCTTGTTGCTTGTAACCGAAGGGAGATTCGGGTCTTAGTTCCAACCTGGGACTAAGTAAACGTCATCCAGGATTGGTGACTGACCATTCCTGTGCACCTTGAAAGAGAACACCTCCTGTTCATTGAAAAGTACCTTGAACATACTGCACACACTAGGTTAAAAAAGATCACTTCAAATAATTACTCCCCCACACGGGTCTCTACCTGTTGCTGGGCTGGGACAAGCAGCCCCGTCTGGGGACCTGGCTGCCTCCTGTGCCTTCAGGGTGCCTCCCCCAGGTCTCGGAACCAACTCCTTCACTTCTCTTGAGTCTTGACTGCAATAGCATCTCACTGAGACCCGCCCTGCCTGCTTTATTCAAACCCTTACCTTCTCCGTTCCTTGTCCTGTAGCAGGTCCTCCTAACACAGTGTATCATTTACTTGTTTGTGATGATTATTTTCTGTTGTCTCTCTCCCCTATCACCTTCTTCAGAGACTATAAACTCCACCATGTTGGAGAATTTTTTTTTAATAGCTTTTTTACTGGTAAATCTCAAATTCTTAGCATAGTGCCTAGAAGTCTGCAGAAGTTCAATACTGTGCTAATTACATACCGTATTCCTTTCTTCATTTAGCTTGCAACAAGCCTCTATCACTATCATCATCAGTGATTCCCGTAAAGTACCCATTTGAAGTAGATAGTTCATGGAGTTATAGCTCACACCAGAGAGCTCTACAATATTAAGCTTCAAAAAAAAAAAAAAAAATCAGCATTTAGAAAGTCTTTATAGGTGAAGCCATCAATGTGATATTTGAAATTATAGAGGACTGGTATTGTACTTGCAATATTTACACGATATTAAACTGCAATGACTTTTAAAAGAGCAACATAAAAAATATATCTAAGGTGCAATGAGCATCTTAAAACCATCATCTTTTCTTTCCAGGCTGAACGGTAAGAGAGTAAGGGTTCTGTGCTATGTACGTGGATACCTCCTTCCCTGGTAAGAGTGTCAGGAGCAGAGGAGCTCTCGTTTATGAACAACGTGCACTGTTCTAGGCCCTGGGCACATGAGGATGAATAATGGTCACTGAAAGCCACCAAAGTGCTAATGGGAGGAGGTACACAAAATAAGCAATTACAGTACAAGCCAAAAAAGTGACTGCTAGGAAGCCTGGGGGGCTCAGTTGGTTAAGCGTCTGCCCTCGGCTCGGGTCATGATCCCAGGGTCCTGGGATCGAGTTCCACATTGGGCTCCTTGCTCAGCAGGGAGCCTGCCTCTCCCTCTGCCTGCTCTTCCCTCTGCTTGCGCTCTCTCTCTGACAAATAAATAAAGAAAATCTTAAAAAAAAAAAAAAAGGTAACTGCTAATTTTCAGGCAACCACCAGAATAATTCAAGCAGTAAGATTTACTCTATAAAATCATAAACCCACTTACAACCTACACCAAGTTCTTTAACGTATGTAACACTTTAACATTCTCTAGTGTTACATTTTATATATATTTTATTGTTGGGGAATTTTATTTTCTGCTGGTACTTAGTTTAAACCTAACTTGTAACAGGCTAACTTGAGAAATTACATTGTTTCTGAAGTTTCTATCTAAAAAGCTTTGATGTACCAGAAAACATACAATTGGAAATGACAGTTTGATTTGCTATTAACAGAACAGAATCTTACCAGATGGCCCTTCCTTTCATGTTGACCCAAGCTCACATCACTGTCTGCTCCCTGAAATTTTGGGAGATCAAACATATCCTAGCAGTTTACCTCTTTAGGGGCAGGAAGGGCCATGGTGTAAACAACTTCCCATCAGAGGATTTGGGGCCCTTCTTCCCTTCTTCTAACCCAGGCACCAGGCTTAATTTAAGAAAGAAAGAAAGAAAGAAAGAAAGAAAGAAAGAAAGAAAGAAAGAGAAAAAATGATGACACAGATAACATTTATCACCTTAGAAGAAAATCCCCAAATAATCACGTCCTCTAAGTATTTAATTTTCCCCATTAACTCGGTTTCTATTCCCTGAACCAGCCCCCATTGTGAGGAACATTAGCAAGACAGTCTGACAGATTAAGTTCCTTGGTAAGGATAATTAGCTAGAAATAACTTTTTAGGGAAAGGAACCCTTAAAATATCAGAGTTAACATATTCAAAGGGACTAAAATTGGTGTTCTCACTTTAATTTTAACAGAAGTACAAACGCATTTGGTGATTTCACTTTTTAAAAATGATTCTCTGTGGAGCTTCCTAAATCCTAGGCTGAGTCTCATCGCGCAGCAAATTCTGCCCCATGCCAGGAACGCTGCCGCCTGCCCAAGCGCATCTCAGTCCATCAGGGTTCGGATGTTAAGCACTTGGCAGAATACACTGCCCAAGCCCCGGTACCAAGTTCAAGTTAGATGTCCATCCATCTCCGTCAGCTCCCCTAAAAATCTATATTTACCAGTGGCTTCGCATTTCTCGTATCATACCTGTAACACTTTTTTTTTTTTTTTTGTAGCCACAACCTTGTTAGGTCAGTGAGGGCAAAGAGGGCATCACTGTCATTGCTTAATCCTTACTAACAGAGTACCTGATACAGGTGCTCAGTATGAAGTCATACTGGGCACGATAAAGTTAATTCATATATTGGGACCCACGAAATGGAGGCTGCCCAAACATGAAACAACTGGGGAAACCGAACACTGGATATTTAAAGATTGCAAATTATGATTGTTTTTCAGCTATGATAATATGATTATAGATATGCTTTTTAAAAAAGAACCACGATCTTTAATAGATACAGGCTAAAATATCACTGAGGTCTGGGACTTGCTTCCAAGTATTCCGTGATGGGAAGGACAGAGACAAATGAAACGAAATCAGTTATTACTGTCCACTTGTAGAAGCTGCGTAATGGGCACCCAGGACTCTGTATGGCGTTCTCATTTTGGGTATGTTTGGAGGCTGATCACTCAGCAGAGAAAACACACGCTTCAAACAATAACCAAGGGATGATCACAATTTGTATTCATTTTATGTAGGGATTTTAAAGCTTATTTCTTATCTTGAATAAGGGAATGGCCATCTCATGTGTATTCCCATGACTTACTATCATAACCCTCAATTTTTAGAAAATGGGAAATGGTTAACATAATTAATGTGCAACTGTCAAATGTAATTTAGAGGCAGTGGGTATTTATTTTGGAAACATATTAATGAGGGGGAGGTGTGGAGAGACAGCACAAGTGCACACAGGAGGAAGGAAGGAAGACAGACAGGGAAAGGACAGAAAGTGGGGAGAAAAGAGACGGGGAGCCTTTTACAGTGTGCAGAACATGCTCTGAGCTAGACAAGGTGAGGTGAAGGCAGACAGATCACCTGAGAGAGGGAATAAGACCTGGCGAGGACCGGAAACTCTGGCCCCACTCCTTTTTATACAGTCCTCAAGGTGGACATGCTCATTACAGTCTTGAGTGGGTAGAAGAATCCGAAGAAGAGTAATATTTCACGGAATTTATGTAAAATGCACACATGTGCATCCATAAATGAGGTCTTACTCAAACACGGCCGTGCTGATTTGTTGACACACTGTCTCTGGCCACTGCTGGCCCACAAAACCTGAGTATTCACTCTGGGCCCTTTATGGAAGAAGGATACTGACCCCTCCACAAAAGTGGCAGGTGAGAAAGAAGGAAGAAAAAGGAGAAAAACACCGAGCTTGGTAGGAATGTGTGAAACTCCTGGAACGAAGCTGACAGATGACACGTTCAAAGGAGTGACCAAGCAAGGGGACAAATCAGGACTTGACACGCCCAAGCCCGGGGTCTGTTCCTCTTTCCCGCATGCAGAAAGAATGTTAATCTAAGTATAAACTTTGACAAACCTCTGCAATTTTTGTACACGTCTGCTTAAATTCTCCAATTTAGTTATTTCCTCTACTGCTGTGAGCATAAGGTTATTGTCAAATACAACTCAAAAACACCATCAAGGTATTATCTGATATATGTGAATCCAAGTGAACCTACTGTACTGGGCTGAAGAGTTGTTCTCACAAAATTTGTATCTACCCAGAATGCGTAAATGTGACCTTATTGAGAAACAGGCTCTTTGCAGATGATAATCAAGTTTAGATGAAGTCAAACTGAATTAGGATGGGTCCAAATCCAATGACTGGTGTCCTCCAAAATGGGGAATGTGGACACACAGACATGACACCATGTGACAATGAGACAGACTTTGGAATAAGGTAACTACAAGCCAAGGAACACCAAAGACTACAACCGCCAGAAGATGGAAGAGGCAAGAAAGTCTCTTTTGAGCCCTCAGAGGGCACATGACCCCGAGGCCACCTTGATATCAGATCTATGGCCTCCAAGACATGAGAAAACCAATTTCTCTTGTTTTCAGCCACCCACCCATTTGGGGGGGGGTCCTTGGTTACAGCTATCAGTCACCTCTTTGTGCTGTGCAAGTGTTTAACACCCTTTCTGTATTCTGGGTAAAAGAGGCAAGCAGTAGAGGCACCTTGACCACACTGCCTTATCTGTGGACAGTTCGTTTGATCCCGTGTGGTGCTAAACACAGGAAAAAGACACAGCCGATACCCTTCACAAGCTCACAGCCTGGGACTTGTGCACTGATAACCACAGTCCATGATGTTGGGGATGCCTCCGGATGGGACACTGAGTGGAAAGGATGTGCTTTAGACACAGGGCCGATCTGCAGGGGCCAAGCTCTTAGGCAAGCACAATCACGCCACAGGGGCTTGCAAGGCCTCTTGCCTCCTCTGCTGACAGAGTGAATGATCTTTAGAATTCCTCCCTCCCAGTCCATGATGCATGTGGTTTCCCACACTGCCTCTCACCTCCGCACCATCCTAGGGAGGCCCCAGCAGTTCTGGTATTTGCCTGAGCTACTGTTGCTAGTAATGCTGAGGACTGGAAAGCCTTGGGCATTATTCCAGAACAACATTCCACACGGGACCACATGGTGTCATTGACTGGGGCAGGACACAGGTACTTAGCGAAGGGCCTGAAGCCCGCTGCCTCAAGGCCTGGAAGAAATAATCATCAGATTAGATCCCCGGACAAATACTTCTGAACTGCCATTAAAAGTCAAGTTTGCAAATTAGAAGTTCCCACTTTTGCAGGGAACAGCCCCAACTCTTTATTAAGGGATGCGGGATCTGTGGCGGTGGTGGTGGTGGCGGCGGCGACAGTGTGTGTGTGTGTGTGTGTGTGTAGGGGTGTAGACTTAAAGAGAGGGGATTTAAATCTGGGAAAGATACTTCTCTCAGATGAGCTTGTATCGGTAAGTATTTCCTATCTAACTCGTATGGTATCAGTGGGCATCACCAAAGTGCATCTCTTCACTCATTCATTCATTCACTCACTCACTCATTCAATAAACATGCCCCACTTACTCTGGGCCCCTAGCCCGTAAGCTTGTTCCTGGTGAATAATACAGACCTGGCCTTGACCTCCAGAGACTGTAACAGAGATAACATAGAAAAAAAAAAATAAAAACTCAACGGGAGAGGCCATTTGAATAAACAGACGGTCATGTTAAACACTCACAGGAAGGAAGCTGTCAGGGTGGGCAGGGGCAGCCTCAGATCAACTGATACTTCGACAGGCCCTAAAAGATGAAAGAGCTGGTGGTGGGAGGCGAGCATGGAGGAGGAGCCGGGGGCAAGGGCGGAAGAGGGGAAAGTTGCAGGCAGATGTAGCAAACGGTTCACAGGTTCTAAGGTGAAAAAGAACTCGGTGGGCTCAGGAAGCAGACCGGGCTGACCGAGGCGGGGGCGGGGGGTGAGGGTGAGGGTCAGGTTGGGGAGCCCTTCTGTGCAGGGTGAGGCCCTGAGGAAGGTGCAAAGCAGGACAAAAAGCATGGGAAGGTTCCACACAATTTCTGTTTTTAAAAGATCACTCTGGCTGTTATTTGAAGAACAGCTTAGAGTTGACGAGATGGGAGCAGACAGGTAATGTATAGTCTGAATAAAGATGATGGTTCCAAGAATTAGGGTGCTGGCAATGGAAATACGGTGAATGAGTTTGAGATACATTTGAAAGAAAAAAATAGAAATTATTTTTTAAAAAGATTTTATTTATTTGCCAGAGAGAGAGAGAGAGAGAGAAGGGGGAGGGGCAGGCAGAACAGGCACAGGGAGAAGGAGGCTCCCCGCTGAGCAGGGACCCAGGTGCGGAACTCGATCCCAGGACCCTGGGATCATGACCTGAGCCGAAAGCAGATGCTTCACTGACGGAGCCACCCAGGCATCCCCCAAAATAGAAATTATTGATGGGTTCAATAAGGTACATAGTGGAGAGAGAGGGGTGGAGGAGGGAAGGAGAGAGGGAGAGGGGGAGAGAGGTGGGGAGGGAGAGGGGGAGGGGGAGATGTATGTAGGATGACTGTCAGCCAGCTTTCTGGCTTAAACAACAGGTAAATGGAAGAACATATTTTTGCTGCTGGAGTGATCGAAAGTTCCATTTTTAACAAGCCAGACTTGAGATGCTCAAGAGACAGTTAATGCTTCTATCAAGTAAACAATTAGATATCAACATCTGGGGCATAGAAGGAAGGTCACAGCTGGAGATATGGCTGTATGGCAGCATGCCGACTGTATCCAGTGCCATGGAAACTAATGAGGTAAGTGAGGGCAAATGTTTAGAAAGAGCAAAACGAGCCCAGGACAAGGCTTGGGGACTCGGGCTGTCAGAGGCTTCAGGGGAGACTGAGGTCAAGGGGATCTTGTGAGATTCTAACGGCCGGACGTGGCTTGTCCATATTCCATGCTCCCTCTCTACCTTCTCTACTCCAGCCTCAGCAACTTCAACTTCTGAGGAGGGTCTCAGGACAGGTGAGAAGGCAGAAAGGTAAGCCCACGGCAGGAGCCATTCAGGTAAAGAGCTGTGCGCTCAAATGATCGAGTGCTGGCGGTAATTGGAAAAGCACCTGAGGAATGAGATAAGGCTGCAAGTTATTAAGATGAAGAAGACCCTTCAGCAGATCATTTGCTTCCATCGAATACATTATTTCAGACGAGATGATGCACATCAGTAGGGAATATTTCAAGCCACCTAAGGTTTCTAAGTGTCCCTATAAAAATCGGGAAACTTTTTAAATTCATAAGTATACTTATATATCGGGTAGAGCGATACTCATGCCCAGACCCACATCGCGTTTCCAAAAACTGTGCTTCTTTGGAGACTGGAAAATAAGGCCTAACAATATAATTGCACACACAGATTGGTGAATCATTTGAAAGCTAAGGTTAAGAGATGGTTAATAGAGATCAGGGTTCCCGAGTCCCAAAGTATAGATGAGGATGTGTAACAAGCGTCCTGGGCATGGCCGTGAGAGGAGAGTGTGCTGCAGGTTAAGGAGAGGGAATGATGATGGGCATATTTACAATCCTTGATTTAAAGAGACTCATGGGGAACTTCTCTCAGATCCGACGTTGCTCCCTCTGCTGGTTCTCTGCCAACCAACCACGTGGTAGCTCCCTGTTCTCCCCATGTCCTGGATCTCCACACCATGCAGAGGTGGGGCCGTGGTGGGGGGGTGGTGGGGCCGTTTCTACTCTCTTTCGCACCCCAATCTCCCTTCTGCCATTTCTCTTTCCTTTCCACATTTTTTTTCTTCTTCTCTCCTCTCCCTTTTTTACACACCATCGACAGAAAGGTTTCCTTTTTTCCATCCTGGTTGTGTGGCAAGAATTTGTTTTTTAATCAGATTCTTTCTCACTCAAAAGCACACTTTAATCTGTTTTGAATGTGATAAAACCCAGCTTTAGAAGTTCGAGAAAAACCGTTTCTTCTTTTAAAATTGCTCTCTTGCTAAGAGTTTCTAAAAGCCTAATTTGAGGCTCAAAAGTGAGTACTAACTCTCCGTTCCAGTGATCGGAGTGCTCTCCCTTCCCTGGGACACCAGGACCTAGTGACGAGCCTTGCTGAATGCCTTGGCAAGTGCAGAGGAGGGATGGAGAGGGGAATGGCCTAGAAAGGAAACACATCAGATGGTATTTCAAAGCATGATGCTCCAGGGACATCACTACGCAATCCTTATACCTGATGTGGGTTAATGTATACTAGGTAGTTAAGCCCCTCATCAGAGGCCACCTTTAAGCTCCAGAAAACCTCGCTCACTGGGACGTCTGGTGAGATGTGGGATTTGATAGTCAGAGAACAGGTAGGGACCTCTCTCACCCCCAGAAAAGCCACTGACAGCTCTGGAAGTGGTCTTCGGGAGGGAGACACCAGGGGCTGGCAGGTCCTCTTGCCTCATGACAGCAATTTGGAAGGTGGTAATAAAGTAACCCTTTCACATGTCTAAAGCAATCCCTCTGTCTCTCATTGTGAAAAGTCGCAGTACTTGCTTAATGGGAAAGTGCATGGAAACCCTTTCGAGAGAAGCAGTCACAGACCAAGCACTCACGAAGCGCCAGCGACTGCTGTGGTTTTCGGCCCTCTTCTTCCTTTGTCAGTCTCCAAAGTCTGAAGAAACAGCGATACCGAAGATGGCTACATAGCGAGTAGTGTGAGGCAAAAGTGATAAAGTCACCTTCTTCATGAACTCTGACATCTTGGTCTTCCAGGATGCCTTAGCTCAACTAGTGGGACCCCATGCAGAAACATGACAGCAGGCACAAAAGCTAACACCAGTATTATTTATGAACCTAGTTTCTAGCAAATTTCGCATTTTATCCCAATGCAACTTTACACGAGATGTCCTTTCAAATTAGTTTACAACTGAGGAAGTAGAAGGTTTGAGAGACAAAATAATCTCCCCGAGATCACACTGCTTTGTGGCAGCAGGAGTACGGACCCGGATCTTCTGACCACAGAGTCCGTAGGCGAACGGAACGACCGAAGTTAATAGCGGAGACGTGCCCCTTATCCTGAGATACACTTCCGAGGCCTCTCGGAGGAAGGAGAGAGAGTCATTTGCCGTGTTCCTGGGCTCCTCTGGGCTTCAATTTCCTCAACTGTAAATGAGGCCGTATATACTAGATGATCTGTAAGATTCCTTCTATCTCTGAAACTCTATGGCTCTATTATCCAGCCGTGGAGATAATCAGCACATGGAAGAAGATCAGAGGAAAGGCTCCCAGAAACCAGACAATGATTATTTTATCCGTTCCCTAAAATTAGAATGTCTGCTGCCTTCCGCATTTCTCCTAAGTAAAAGTTATTCTGCAAGGTTGCCTCAAGGGCAATGTTTGTTTTGCTAGGGCTGCAAAAATCTGAAAATATTTTGGCCATAATGCTCGGTATGATGTCATTTTAATGGAAATAATGTTTCGAGAGGGGCTTAATCTCTTCTCCAAGTCTTTGCGTCGTGTCCTGCAGCTATGCAATATGTGAACCACGGGAAGGACTCTCACCTTCGTAGCAATGGGGTGCGACCGTTTGGAAGGGTTTCTCTAGAACAGCAGATAATTTTAACTTGAAGTAACCCTCGATCAAAGATTAGACTGTTCATTTGTCCTCGGGGCCAAGACCTGGAGAAGTTACGAAGGGCGTAATGGAAATTTCACGGTGGCTGGAGAAGTGTATCCTCCAAACCTTGTTATGCATTTTATTTCAGTTCCCATGAAAATGTGGATTTGTGGTCAAATGATTTGTTTCAGATACCACTTTTTCTTTTTTAGGCAGTGAAATGTAAAGAGCAATACAATTTGAGAATGTTGAGAAAAAGGTGGTAAGTTTAGTAACACGAGTAAAGTGTCATGGGACATTTCATAGAACTAAGGCTGCATGAAAAACGGAGGAAAGTAGGAAAAAGGAAATGAATTACACACAGACTCATCACCTGTAAACAGAAAACAACCACTTTTAATTAGTGGTTATTAATTTTCGATGTCTGGATACTACAGAGTGTCATAATTATACCATGTATGCCATTTGGTAGTTGTTTTTGGCTTAGCAAAACCTAACGGCTTATTTTTTAAATTTTTTTCTAAAGGTTTATTTTTAACTAGAACTACCTTTATAATACTGGCATTAGAGAGGGGCACCTGGTGGCTCAGTCGGTTAAGCCTCTGCCTTTGGCTCGGGTCATGATCCTAGGGCCCTGGGATGGAGCCCTGAGTTGGGCTCCTTGCTCAGCAGGGAGACTGTGTCTCCCTCTACCCCCGCCCCTCTCGTGTTCTATCCCTTGCTACCTCTCTCTCTTTCTCTCAATAAATAAATGAATAAATAAATAAATTTTTAAAAAAGTAATGGTGTTAGAGTATTGAAATAATATACAAAAATATTCTTTCTAGTTAATCTTTTTTTATTCATTCACGTGTTCATTCACTTGTATATCAAATATTCATTGCCTAAGAGGAGCAGGCACTTAGCTGTACTGAAGATACAAGTCTCAGTCAAGACACACACTCTGCTCACACAGTCCTCACAGTTCAGGACAGAAATAATTGTACCGTATCCCGTTGGGAAAAGAAACTGTGATGGTTGGAGGGCCCACAGGAGGAAAAGCTAACTCAGACAATTTTGAAAATGACGGTCTGCTAATGGTTTTCATAAAGGATGATACTGACCTGTACTTTTTGGAATGTATCAGTTAATCACGCAAAAAGACTTGATTACATCAGAGGTGGGATTTCAGGCAAAGAGAATTTGCAAACGCCCTGAGCTGCCAGTAGTCTACTTTTCTTGTACCTGAGAGGGGGACAGTTTGCCTAGTTAGAGAGGACCAACCGCATGGACAGGGGCAGTTCCCTGAGCACCCGACATGCTGGTGGGCACTATCCTCATGATTGTCGGGGAACCAGTGAAGGATCCAAGCAGAATAAAACATGATCAAGTTTACACTTTCACACGATTATTCTGCTAACTTTGGGGAGAATTGGTCGTAAGCATACAGGCCAAAATTAGGGAACCCATAAACATAAATGAAAAGAGAACAACCTTAAGTAAGAAAATGATATCAAAAAGGGAGAAAAGAGAGATTACGTTGGAAGATACTGTTAAGAGCTGAACTGTGTCCCTTTAAACTTCATATGCTAAAGCCCTAACCCCTAGGGCCTCAGAATGTGCCTGTAGTTGGAGATAGGGCCTTCCAAGACTTACATAATTAAGGCAAAATGAGGTCATACAGGTGGGCCCTAATCCAGTATGAGTGGTGTCCTTGTGAGAAGAGAGGAAGACACCATCATGTGCACATCCCAAGACAAGACCACGCAGGGACGCGGAGGGAAGGCGGCCATCAGCGAGCCAGGGAGAGAGGCCTCAGAAGAATCCGACCCTGCTGGCCCCTTGGTCACAGGCTTCCAGCCTCAGACTGTGAGCAAATGACTCTGCCCTCCCAGTTGCTCAGGCCGAGGTATTTTGTTATTGTGGCCTAAGCAAACTAAGAGAGATACTAAGGAAACAGAAGTGAAAGTACTTGTTGACTAAGCAGATATTTGCAGTAAAGGGGGAGGGGAGAGACAGAAAAACTTAGAGGTTCTGATTTGGATGACAGGTGAAGAGAGATGCCTTTCGCCCACATGGGCAACGCAGGATGGCAGTGGCTGGGGTGTTCAGATTGGCCAATGAGAGCCAGAGGAGCTATGGCATTTTCGGGAAGAGATGGTCAGCATGACATTCAAAATGCAATGTGCAGCTCAGGGGAGGGAACAGATTTGCCATTCTCCCTCACTGAAACCGCTTCCTTTCAGATATTTGCATGTCCCAATCCCTCATTTAAAAACAAGGGCTCAGCTCACAGGTCATCCCACCAGGGAGGCCTTTCCTGACCTTTCTGTCTAAAACATCACCTCCTATCACCAACGTTCACCTCCCTTGATTTATCTTAATAATGCCTACCACCCTTTGATCCTTACATATTTCATTCGTGAACAGAATCCTTAGTATTCGGAACAGTGTATGACACATTACAGGTGATCGATAACTTTTTAATGAATCACCGCCCCCAGACGAGGAGGAGACGGGAGGAAGGAAGTGGAGATGTCAATAGGCTGCCACCTGCTTTTGTACGACCCACAGAGTTAGAAAGGTTTTTACACTTGGAAATGGTGGGGGAGAGAGCGGAGGAATAGTACTTTGTAACAGGAAGAGTTCATGGAATTCCGAAGTCAGTGCCTCTAGAACAAGAGATGTTCATTTGCATGGTTACCGTTCCTACAGCCCCAGAGTTGAGTAACTGCCACGGAGGCTGTTTGTGGCCTGCAAAGCCCGAAGCATATCCTGCTTAGCCCTTTATAGGAGAAGATTTCTGAGCCCCGACAGACACCACCCGCAAGGCTCTGCTCTTGGGAGTGCGCACCGGTGCCCCCAGTTTGGGATGTAATTTGTCATCACAAAGCTAATCACGTATGTAGCTGCTCACCCTAGCAGCCCGTGCTGTTCACCTCCGAGAAGCTCTTGTACCTTTAGAACAAGAAACACTCACAGGAATATTCATAGCAGCACTGCTCACAGCAGGAAAACTTACAGACGCTCCAAAAGCCTGTTAATGGGGGAGTAAAAACGTCACTATAGTACGGCATACGCAACGTGGATGGGCCTTACTAATAACATTAAGTTATACACAGCGTGACATGCTTTTCATGAATGAAAAAATTTGTAAATGCTTTTAAGGATTACATCTACATGCAAGAAAACTATACAAAGGACATGAAGGAAATGCATGATTCAGGTTGACGGTTACCTGTGTGTCGGGCGCGGGGCGTGGAATCGGAAGGATCCTAAGTTCTGTATATTATTGCCAATGTCCTAGCTGTTTTGGGGCATGATGGGTTTGTAGGCCCTTACTATATTGTTATTAAATGAAAAGTGATTAGTTAGTGATGGATAATGAGAGTATGACCAGGGATTATGATTGATATAATGGGGGGTGTGTGTGTGTGTTGGGGGGGCGGTGTGTGCATGTGCAAGTTCCACCAAACTTCACCTCTAGTTTCTGCACTTTTAAGAACCAACTGTGTGATTTTGGGACATTTACTTTAGTTCTCTAGACATGTACTTCTTTAACAAAATACAGAGTAAGGACTTGATCATTTCTAAGGAGCCACTCAATTCTAAAGGTCTGTAGTTCTATCAAATAAGGTGGTAGTGAGATTTGTTTCCAGTTCACCATAGAGGCAAATGTTGAACAGAAATAAATGGATCACTTGAAACATTAGGTTTTGGTGGCCAAACATGCACTTAGGGATTCAAAAGCCAATTACCCCCTCCACGAAGTAAGTAATCCACCTACCCACTTACGATGCAGAGTGGTGTTCTTGATTTAATTGCTAGCTGCTGCATTCTTTTTGTAGCATCCCTACAATTAAAGAAGCTTTAAAGTAAGGCAATGAACCAGTAAAAATGTCTCAAACATGAGTAAGTGATGAGGCCCCTATCTACAGAACAGCTGCTTGCCAGCACTTGTCACGAGGTTCCGTGAATTACTGAGGCCATACCGTAGCTCCCATAAATGTCAGTTGCCTGAAGAAGCTCAGAGCGTCTCTCTTGAAGCACCGGGCTGGCCCAGCTGGCCCTCCATTATTGCCTGGTGCTATGATGTGGGGAAAGAACATAATGGCACATCCGATTGCCTTGGTTCTAATTACTGTATCAATACAGAGAAGAGAGTAACTTACGGATTGATGATTTTCTTGGGTAGCCAAGAATTAAAACCTAGGGCAGTATTTTTTTTTTATATACATTTAAATACTCAAATCTTTGGGATACTATAGCTGGAAGGGGTGAGGAAAAGGCACTCTTGTTGACAGATTCCAGTACATCTGTTTCCACTATAGCTTCTTATTTGAGAATTATCTCCTCATAGATGGCCTTTTGAGATATTTGTCTAGACTGCCCCAGTGATCTGGTTATGGCTGACTGTCCTGAGAAAAGAATCCTGACCCAAGAAGGGTCAAGTTGATTGTCTCCAGATATGGACTGTCTTCAGATATGCAGTTGGGTTCTGGAAACAATAACTAGTCTCTACTGAGTATGTTGGTTTTAAAGTCCTTATACTGGGTCTGGTTGTAGCTCTGGTCCTTGGTAAGCACACTGGAGTCCTTATAAAATATTCCTCTTTTCCTTTAGGTAGTGTGAGTGGCTCCCTTAGACTAAGGAGGCTCTAAATATATCTAGTGACTCTCTGGTTTCTCTTTCTCCTTTCGATGAAGAAAGTCTGAGACTCTACAAGGTAGTCCTACAGTTTATAAAATAATCCCATGTTTTGATTCAGAAATAGCTCTGAGTAACTCATTATTTTCCACATTACCATTATGGTACATTTATGGTTGGATGTGAGTTTAAATTTGACTACTTCAATGTCTCATTTTATAAATAAGAAAACAGAGGCCCAGGAAGGCAAACTAATTTGTCCATAGTCTCACAGTTACTTAGAAAGCAGAGAAATACAGTTTAAGGCTTCTCACTCCTGATATATATACTTTTGAATAATGCTGTTTTCTCCTCTAATTCTGCCATGAAGTTCGGGAAGAAACACAAAAAAGGACTGTAAGATAATTACAAACAAATCCTACAGTGTCCAAATATATTGAGTTCTCTATCACGAGGTTCCACGTGAAATACCACTAACAGTCTTATGTCTTTAAAAGTCTTTCTTATCTTCAAGAGTGAGGTGGACAGTGAAGAATGTACTGGCAACATTTCGCCATGTATCAATCAGTCTTCACTGTTGGTTTTAGATGAATCATTCTTCAGTGGAACACTTGCAAGTCTGTACATCTGGCTCTCCACAGTCCATATTCGAACATAGAGTTTAGGGACTTTTAGGGTTACACAGAGTCCAAACTGTATCAAGTTAAAAGACGAAGCTGAGAAATTTTACAAAAACACTAAAACGTAGGCATAAGCAGCCAGGTGGAAGCCAGACTGCGGATTCTCTTGTCTTCACCAACCACCTGGAGAACGTCACATGGAGGAAGGCTCACCGACTTCACGGTGGCAAGAGCACAGATAGGTATGAAACTTCTCTTGACATAAGCAGGTGACATCGTCAGTGGTCATATGAGCTCCAGACCTGAGTCTGGTCCCAACATCACATCTGAACTGAGAAGATTCTATGAATGTTTTAATCACAGTGCTATTTCTCAAAGGTTGACCCTTTAATATTCTACATATTAAATACAAACTGAGGGGGATTTGGTAAGGGCCAGTCATGATCCAGACATCCTGGATGTTCAGGAGACCCTGAAGAAGTAGGTGAGTCAGCTTTCAGCCCCTCTCACCTCTTCTTCTTACCACTTTCTTGGGAATTCCTCTGTCCAGATTCCTTTGGTTCCTAATGTTGCCAGCGCCTACTCTGATTACCAAAAAAAGTACCAATTAAACTACTTTGCACTACAGTGTCACTGGATTTTAGAAGACAGGGCCTGGAAAAGGTAATGATTAACACAACAGCTTGAATTTCTGTGGGTATAATTTTAGACTCTATGTTGCCTGGATGGGAAAAGTGTGTTTCTACCACTCGGGCCGAGATAGCCCATATGGTGCCTTTGTGTGAATAAGATAAAGGTGCCCTTTTCTTCATGAAGGCAGTCGTGAGCCAGGGCCTGTGGCTTCTGAGTGGAGCACGGACTGAGTTTAGCTTTGACTCACTAGTCTGGCTGCCCTTGTGCAGGGGACAACACGCACAACTGTATGACCAGCCCAACACACACAAACACACACAGGTTGTGCTATGGGTTTCTGTTACATTTCTGCTTCATTGTTTACCCCATTTCCCTCCTATTCTTGCTTTCTTCCTCTCTCTCTATGCCTTTAAAGGAGTAAAACACAAGAAGACTTTCATAGAAAATAAATTAAGAATAAATTCAATTATTTCAAACCTAACCTAATTAAGGACAAAGGATCATAAGCATACATAGTTTGACCTCAAATTATCTCTGCTTTTTACCTAAACCTAGTTACTGCTCTCGCTCTCTCTCTCTAAATATATATTTATAATATAATATATAAATTATATATTTATATGTTACACATATTTTGTTTATACAAATAACTTGGTGAGTGATTTTATATATATGCAAAAGTTTACTTATACCCAATTATATGTATATATAATTTTATATAATTATACTATATAACCTATATAGTTATATAATTATATAATGTTTTAATGCATAATTATAAATCATATAGTATTATAAATTTTATGTCATTATATAATATATAGAACATACTCATGTATCACTTCCTGTATATATAAAATTTTGCATATTTATATAGTTGCTCAACACTTATTTTATTCCTAAGTCATAGTAATAATATTTATTTTCTATGTTGCTTTAAATAATAAAGCAGCAAATAAAAATAATTCAGTAGCTAAGGATATACACTTAAATTATTACCATTTAATGAATTTCCTTAATTAGGTAAGCTAATTCACCCGGGTATACAACTATATCTGCATCTGATCTGTAACTGACATTCGGGGAAATGGCATTAAATCCAAGTGCCTGGGATTCTCAGTGAAGGTCACCCCGGTCAGGTCATGGTCTCCCCGGGCTGCGTCCCTCTTGAGCTCCACATGCGGTCCTGGCCAGCCTTGCTGCCTGGGCCCGGGAGCTGCTGAGCGGCCCCAGAGGGCTTGTGAGGCCGCCCTACCGAGGTAGCCCCAACAGAGCAGCTTGCCTGAGCATAAAGACGCGCGCATGCCTGCTGCAGCCTCTTCAAAGCTGTCACTTCTTTCCGGGGAGCATCTGCCAGACCAGAGAAGAGTCAAGGAGCCCTGAATTTTCCAAACAGCTAGTAGTGGCGCTGCCAATCTACTCTTCCAGGAAATTCTATTTACAGATTAAAACACAACATTTGATTCCTCTTTCTCATTTACAAAAATGTATATTTCTCTACCATTTTTTCACATGCAAACCATGTCACGGGCTTGACCATATGGTAATGGAATAGCCTTTTATTACACCTCACGAATAAAGAACTTTAATCTTTCCATTTTCAAACTCAGAATTTCAAAATACCACTTACATATACCCTCTTCTGGAATAAGAGGGCTGCTTGCCTACCACCATCCTTTACAGGGAAGTATTCAAGGAGGATTTGTCCATTTCAAAAAAGAGATCTTGGTTCTAATTCACAGACATCTCTAAAATGGCCAATATATGTAGACAGATGGAATATTCATTAAAAATATAATTATCACATTTGATAATTTAGGAGGCCATTGATTATAAGATACACTATTATTTTATGCACCACTAAGAAGAAAAAACCAAAACATCTTAAAGGAGCACTTTCAATTTCATTCACTCCTATGACTTTGATGCATCCTTGTAAAGGAAAAGAAGTGTAATGAACTGGGTTAGGGACCCCCCAAAGTTCTTCACCCTCAGAGTCCAGCTCTCCTGAAACACTTTGCAACCGATACAAAAACTTCACTCTGATGCCACATATATGGAAAGGGATAAAAAAAAAAAAGAACAGATCAGTATGGTATTGTTCAGCCTTGGAAGTTTGGGGAAAAAAGAGTTGTAGAAGCACAAGTTGACAGCTGTCAAAAAATGATCCAAGGAGAAGGAAGTTTAGTCAACAGACGAAAATAGTAAAACTTTGCAACAAACAGGCTTAGCTTGATGTCATCAATTCATGTGATTTATGTAATTTCTTCTGTACTGATTCCAAGCCCCCAAATTATCTGATTATGTAGGATTGCCAATAGGGAGAAGAAGCAATCATTTTTGAGCATCAGAATAATTATTTCTCATTATAAATTAATTGACTTTTTAGTTTTATACACCATTCTACTGAGTTTTAGTTAATGGGTCGCCCTCCTAGTGCTTCACCACCTTACCTCCAATGATGAAGGTCTCCAGACAATAATAATGTCACCAGTGTAATGAATATCACCTTATGAGACTTCCTGGGGATGTATCTGTTTGATTTCCCAGGAATACACTAATGCATTTTCTGCCTGCATGCCAATTTTTTTAAAAAACAGGATATTAGCACTAGCAATTAACTAGGCTATGGGGATTGGGGCCAGCAGTTAAATGGATGTGAAAATTATCTTGCATGAAGTTGAGATGAATATTAGTTGCTTCTGCTATAGTTACTTCAATATATGTGGCAAAACGAGGATAGGATATGGGTTAGCTCAGAAGGAATGGGGCCAGACAGACTCACATTCTAGAAGGGAAAATGTGGAAAGAAGCTATAATTAATAAGAGAAGCTAGAAATGAGGATAATTAGCTATTCTTTTCTGTTGTGATGACAAGGATATATAAACCACTAATGTCACAAGGACCTTCTCCACTCCTGGATCCCTAGAGGGAATGATTTGTTCCTTGTGATACACCCCAGAATGTGTGGTAAAGACTAGAGGTTTAATGACACTTGTTTTGTATTTTTCAAAGTACTGTAGTTCCATATCTGCATATTAATGTATAAAAACATTTTCATATCTATCATTTAATTCAATACTTCTAAATGACATTAACAGATCTGCAATGGCCAGAGCCCAGGGTCTCAACCAACCTCTAATCTCTGGTAACCTCTTGCTGAGTCTATACAGTATGAAAATGGCACACTTTGTCAGATTTAGATTGGTTGAAATGAGATTACATCTTAGTAAAGTGAACCCATCCAGTATGATCCATAACCAACTTAATGTAATCTCTCAGTGCCGCCTGCTGTGGGAACGTACAGTGCTGCTGGAAACCTCTTCAGGGTGAAGAAACAAGGCCACAAAGCTAATTTCCAGGACCACAACTCGCATTATTACAGTTGGTTGTCAATGATATGCACTCACTTGTTTGGAGCTTGAGGCAACTATAAAAATCCTATAAAAGTAACAAGTCTATTAGCTAAAAATTTCAATAAACCTCTGTTTTTAACAAGCTACAATTACAATGAACAATTATTTATATCTTTCTTTTTCTCCAAAAATATTAACTCATCTTTTGTATCACAAGGAGGAAAAAAACATATTTTCATAACTATTTATCTAAATGGCTGTGCTTTATTATTGTATTTTCTGTAATCAGTGAAGCACATTTATTCATTGAGCTACCAGTATGTATAAAGTCTCTTCTTTGTATATAATGTATACTTTTTACAGCACTCATGTCACAGAAACACTGTCCTCACTGTTGAGTTGCTATAAAGTTGGATCTAAGGATTGTTCCCCAGATTTAGATGGGAGAAGGCAAAGATCCCCTGCTGGTATGTCACCATCTTTTTGTTAGGGGAGTCCTACATGCTTGCTTTGAGTTGCTGGAATCTGCCTTTATGGGCTTCTCTCTGGTTGACCAGAAGCTCCATGTTGTCCTTACTTCCAAGAGAGGAAACAAAACTACAAGCTCGTTTTACCATGTTACCAACCTATTTCAGCGATTCCGTCATTGCCCAAAGTGATGTGGAACGTTCTCACTGGAACTGCCTCCACAGCGTGGGTCACGGTGTATATCAATGATCATGAATTTTATTCCTATGAAGATAGCTTTCAATTTTGACAATTGCCAAAATTCATTCAGATCTTAATCTGATGAATGATAGTTTTACTGCAGTCATTTGAACGAGACTGAAGGCTTGTTAAAGATAAGCCTTGGGGCGCCTGGGTGGCTCAGTGGGTTAAGCCTCTGCCTTTAGCTCAGGTCATGATCTCAGGGTCCTAGGACCGAGCCCTGCATCAGGCTCTCTGCTCAGCAGGGAGCCTGCTTCCCCCACCTCTACCTGCCTCTCTGCCTACTTGTGATCTCTGTCTCTCGAATTAAAAAAAAAAAAAAAAAATCTTAAAAAAAAAAAAGATAAGCCTTGTGTCTTATACACCTGCAGGGTCTCATTGCTTTAGCATGGCCCCAGGAATAAAGTGGGGGCTATAATGAAGTGACAGAGGCAGTTACCTTTCAAGTGACACAAACCCGGTTTCCCTCTACCGCTTGATAATTTTGGAATCTAGGCCAGTTATTTACCTAGCCTGACCGGTCTTGCATATCAAAGAGGACAATAATACAACCCACTTCATGAGAGGTTTGTGCACATAAAGCACAATGCCCAGCACACAGCATGTGTTTGCTAAATATTAGAACTTTATTATTGTTGTTGTTCACTGGCTTAAAATGTGGGCGATGAATGACTAAGATACTGGATAAACAAATAACGACAGTGATGGGCAAAATCATTTTGTAAGCTCACTGAAAAAGAGACAGCAATATCAAGTGTTTTTAGGAAATGTTCAGAATTTATCATTGGGGTTCATTCTATGAATGTGCCCAATCCGATTTAAATATATGTCAGCATTTAAGTTGAGAGTGTCAAAATGTAAGCATCGATTCTCTCATCTGTAAAATGGGGTGTGACTAGGTGATGAAGATTCTCTTTAGCTCAAAGTTTTGTGGAAGTCTACAAATCATTTCCTGGTACGCAGGTAGGTTTGGTAAAGGGGAAGGCAGCGGGAGAGAAGAGGGAGGGCGGTACTGGGTAAAGAACTAGCAGGGTTGGGAGCAGGGGTCACTCTAGAATGTCCTGGGCAGCTTGCATTCTTCTGGGACAGAGACACAGATTATAGTAATTGCTCATCAAATAGGAAATCTGAGTTCCGGTTGGAAGGACGGAAGGAGAGCCTCTGAAGATCAGACGTGCGTAATAAAGAACACCTGGGCCAGCAGGACTCAACCGCGGGCAGACGGATGAGGATCCAGCGCTACCGTTTACTACCAAATTACAATATCCGCGTTTTAAAATAAAGTCCTCGTGCGTAAGCCTTCCTCGGATTTAAATAAGGTAGCAGATTTTGAAAATGTGTGGATTGTGCTAGTTACAATTCTTACTCCAAGGCCACATAAGTTAACAGTTTCACAAAAAGAAGATTTTAAGTTAGGTACAAGGGCTTGGTTAAGCCAGAATTTCCCAGTGTGTGTACCCCTGAGACTTGGAGAAGCGTAATACCGTATCACACTAGCCCTGTT
Source organism: Martes martes (assembly GCF_963455335.1). Classification (NCBI taxonomy): domain Eukaryota; kingdom Metazoa; phylum Chordata; class Mammalia; order Carnivora; family Mustelidae; genus Martes; species Martes martes. Next base: position 100,380,756 of record NC_137899.1, on the reverse strand, counting down.
CTATGCCTGCAATGTATTTTAACAGCACATTAGGCAGAAAGAGAGTGTATTAAACACACAATTTTATGGATATTGTTGCTTTGGATAAGAATAAGTTAAAAAGGGGGCGCCTGCGTGGCTCAGTGGGTTAAGCCTCTGCCTTCGGCTCAGGTCATGATCTCAGGGTCCTCGGATCGAGTCCCGCATCGGGAATCTCTGCTCAGCGGGGAGCCTGCTTCCCCCTCTCTCTCTGCCTGGCTCTCTGCCTACTTGTGATCTCTGTCTGTCAAATAAATAAAATCTTAAAAAAAAAAAAAAGTTAAAAAAACAGAAGTTGATTAAAGACAAAAATACATCTTAAATTAATTAATTGGTGGTCTGCGGGCTTTGCAAAACTTGTGAAGATGGTAAACAAATCACTAAAGTTTGGGAAATTCCGACAAGGTAATAAATGATTTACCTATCAGAAATTGCTATAAATCAGTATATATACTAACCTGAATAAATTTATAACTTTTTCTCATTTCAACAATTCAATGTCTCAGATAGAAATAACTTGGCTACTCATATAATGCTCTGCTAGATTATCTGAAATACTTTTATACATATTTATAATACTATAAGCTCCCCACAAGCAGATGCTATGTCTAATATGTTTTCTGTTGTAGCCCCAGTGCCTAGCACATAATATTCACTAATAAATACTAGTTAAGTGAGTAAACAATTATATAAACTTAGGTAAACACATTAAAATTCTAAAAATTGTACCCAGGGGATAACATAGAATAATAAACATAGATACTTGATATGAGTGGGAAATGACTCACACTCTGTCTAATGTCGGAAAGAATGCTATTACAGCGACCATTAAAATTGCTGCTAATCAAATCATAGTTATTCAAATTGAAATAAAAAACAGGCTAATGACCAGGATTAGAAAGGGATTATGAACCACATCAATTAAGGATCTACTGAAGGAACTGGGAAGTCCAACTGCTGACTTAAAGATTAAGTTAAAAGAGATAGATTTGTAAGATATTTCAGAACTAATTTTTTCCTGCATATTTATTAAAGATATTCAATATTCCTAAATAACTGCTGTGAGAAACTAAGAATTTAGAGTGGAATTTGATGTTAAGGTAACATGCTTTATGAAAGGCAAATAGTAGAAGAGTTATATTTACGTCGAAAATGATACTTCTGTGATATAAATAAATGTGGGGTTTTTTGGTAATTTTGTTAAAGGAAATGGGATTTGCATACTTATAAAATTTGCATGATTTTTATGCTTTAGGAATCATTTGCACACTGAATATTTTCCCACGACGACACAAGAAATTAACATTCCCTTTAAAGCATGATTATTATCATCAAGGAACACCGTTAATGGACTTGTAGGCCTATTAAAAAGTCATGGGACGGGAACATTGAAAAAGAAAACCTTAACACATTGACTACTTTTGGACATGGTTTTCCTCTTTTCTTCATCCCACTACTATGAAAGGGAGAGCAATCACTATGAATAGGACCATGTCTGTAGAGCTACAGGCAAATTGAACCAGCACCAAAAATTCATTTTAATGACATTGCAACAGAGTCAGATGCTCAATGGGATCATGGTAGTCCGTCCAAATGTTTTTTATGAGGTTTCTGCCCAGGGCTTGAAATGGGGGAAAGAAAATATCACTGGTTTTAACAATAAATCTCTTCCAAACCCAACTTCTTTCTAATCTGCTCTTTTAAGTCTCTGTAACTACTCCTCTTTTACTTTCCACTGCTAACCAAAAATATCTGAACAAGACTGTAGTTACTGATGACCCATGAATAACAATATGATGACAAAAATCTCAGCAACCACAGAAGCTCCTGAGCTGGGTTCCTACCCCCTCACCCCAACCATCAATGATGCACAGACCCTAATGATGGTTTGCCACAATGGGGGAAATATTCCCATGTTCCATGGGAGTTGGAAATATTTTACTTTCAAATATGAATGAAGATTAGGATTTCAAAGTACCAAAAATTATTATATATGGGAAATACAAATCTTTTAATAAATAGAATCTAGAGCTTTCAAACAGAAGACAGAACTTTAGGAGAGTGGGAGCGTTGGGAATATGATGCTAACAGGTTAGTTAATTATCTTTCCAGAGAATAAGTATGAGTTCCTTTGTGATTTTCTATATAATATGTAATTCAATTTTTTTCTCTAATCTCACCTTCCTCTAGCTTTTGTCTATGGAATGGGATAGCGAGGGGAAGGGAGGAAAGATATTTCAGAACTAATTTTTTCCTGCATAAACAAACAAAACAAACTTTCCTGCAAAAGTTTGTTATAAACTCGATATTGACACAAAAGTAAGACAGAGTAGTTAGTAAAAACAGTGGTTTGCCAGCTCTCAACAAACAAAAACTTCACATAACAGAGCCTTTCAAAAATCACTTGGACCCTGATTTTCTGTATAGACAAGCAGGACGGGGGCTATGGATAGGAATGATTTCAAGGGCATTGAAAGTGCTTTGTTTGAGAATATCTTCCCCATATTTGGATTCCTCTTGTTATTCTTTTTGAAATGGAGATACACTGGAGGAGGAAATGTATTACATTAATATGTTGAGAGTCACATCAGGTCTCTCTTCTTCTAACCAAGGAAGAACATTCTGTAAGGCTCTGAAAATGAGGCCGTAAGAAAGAAGAAAGGAGCAAGACAAAATGTAAAGGAAAATGTTGTCCAAGCTGGCCTGGAATTGCGATTAATAATTAATAATTCTGTGAAGGAGCATAAATACACTGAGTTGCTGGTTACATTATGGGGGGATGGGTTTTTTTATTGGTGAAATTCCTGGTATTCACCAAAGGTGATTGATGGAAATAATTTAGAGACTCTCCTGAATCTTTCATCCGAAGGACAAAGAGTAAACTCAAGGGAAAACTTTACTTTTTCATTCTTCATAATGGAGACTGAGGCTAGAGTTTTAAATCATTCTGCTTCATCCACTGAATCACAGGATTCTGGTTGTCTGACCCCAGTTATAAAGTAAACTCAATCCTGCTTCTGGAATGTTTTCATATTTGGTCTTCAACAAAGTCCATACACAGAGCAGCTAGAACATGGAAAGGGATAAAGAGCTTGGACTTTCAAGCTTGCAGAACGGGTTGTACAGACAACTTCTGAGCCCACTGCTAAAAACCATCTGTCTTCTAAGTGTAGGAGGGGCGGCCTTGTCTCACACTTGTTACCTAGTACCGAGTTATATAAGGTTACTCAAGCTTACCCGCTTATCTCTAACTATTGCTATTCTATCTGCTCAAAGAGCCAAGTGGCATAGGTCTGTTCACAGCAGGGCATTTATTAGTGCCCTCTCGACATGACACTGCTGGATTCATTAGTGAACAAAGTAGCCATCTTGGATCCCAGCCTAGACTCTAGTCAAGCAGAAATCAGAACCAGGGAAAGACAATTTTAAAATACTACTACGAATGATAATTTACATTATTTTAATTATAAGAGCAAGGGTTTCTCAGAATGATTCATTCCATTAAAAGGGAAAAGTGATAAATGTATGCCATTAAAAGATAAGAAAGTCTCTCATTCAAACCCATATTCTTTAAGTAAACATCTTTTTGTAAATTGCCTTATAGAAGCGCCCACAGATGATCATGTGTTTAAACACTCATTGGCTGTTTGAAAATATTAAAGTCTATCTGTATCTCAGCTCACCTGTCACCCACATCAGAACACTGATATCTCTCGGGGTTACTGCTAAGGAATAAACGGAATAATACAGACGAAGGCACCTACCACACAACTTCCTATGCAGAGTCAGTAACAAGCACTAAGAATGATGACATCCTTCGAATAAGAGGGAAACATGGATTGATATTTAAAATTTACAGATATTAAAGTCATGTTTTGGAAACCTATTTTTCTCCTATGCTATTAAATTAGGGGATTAAAAATGAGTAAAGGGTTTCCAGGTTAGGGTGGTGAATAAACCGGTATTTAACTTTCTCCCTTCCCAAAAAAATTAAAGTTAGAGTGTATAATATATGCACACATCATCTGCATGTGAGAGAGTGAAAGAAGAGCTATTAGTGACTACACGAGGGCAAGAGCGCTCCAGTGGGTCTGTGCTGGGCACCGCAGGACACGTGGCACCTCTACCCCAGAGTAAAGTCTAAGGGCAACCAGACTCTATCACTCTTAATAACAAACACATAGCTAATAATTATTAAGAAACTGAGGAAAGCTGCGGGGCCTAGAAATCAGAAAAAAAAAGCCAGAAAAATGAGAATTAAGAAATTTAGAAAAAGAAAACAATACAGGAAGATGTTTGTTATCCTTAAGAGGCAAGGAAAAGGTGTGCGTTCATAAAGCAAGGCTAGAACAGCATTCAAAAGGAACTTTCCAGGAACAAAAAAAGAGCTCTTTGATGAAAGGCGTGATGAAAAGTCAAGTCTAGAGAGAAGAAAGAAATCAGAAGAGACCAAATTACAAAAAGAACAATAAAAAGAAGCGTAAGGCGTTGCCAGGGTGAAAGGCACGTTGTGAAATTTCAGAAAGTCTGGGACAAAAAGAATATTCTAACCTCCCGAGAGAAGGGTAGGTCACATTAAAGGGTCATGAAGTGACCAAAGGGTGTGCTGTGCTGGAGGGAGACAGAGAGACCAGGAGGAGGGGGGCGGGGAGAGTGGGAAGCAGGAGATCTAGCGCAGGGAGAGATGAGGAAGCTGTCAGCCCAAGGACAGGGGTGCGGTGAGGCGAGGCTTCACGATGATGACGGCGTGCCCCAGACACAGCCAGCCAACGGTTTGGACTGGAGAAGGGGAAACATCAGCGAGATGCCCGTGAGGAGTTTAGTTTTTTAAGAACTGCGAGCAGAATAGGTCAGACTCTATTCCGTGCTTGACTGGCCTCAGAAGACACGGAGCGGCTTCCTGCCCTCACCCCCTCGCCCCTGCCCACTAAGGCATTCCTTGGAGGTCCCACAGCATGCTGCCTTGTCACGGCCTGAAGGCTGCACCCAACCAAGAGGGCTTCGAGGCGCAAGGGCCAGCGTGGTTCCAGGGAAGACAGAATGAAACAGACATTCAGCCAAACAAAGAGGAAGCAATGGTGATGATGATGATGATGATGATGATGATGATGATGATGATGTAGCAAGTTCTTGCACAATCTCACTTTTTAATGCTGTTTTCTTTGCTCAAAAAATAGAGGAGTAAAAACGGGATATGAGACAATCATTATGTGAAGGGAGGTCAGCCCTAACAGAGTCTTCTGTCCATAAACGCAATGAGATTTTTGACAAGTTCGTTCTTTCTCACTTGTCACAGATGGGGCACCTGCCATCGTGTGGCGGTCATTTGTAGGACACGGATGAGCTTCAGGGCTCCTAGTTTAAGTCAGTGGAGGAGGTATGATTCCAGTATCTGCCAGTTTAGCAACATGGAGTTTGGATGCAGTTTGTTTTAACTTTCTTGGCTCCATCCGTGAGACCAAGATAATATAAAAAAAGAAATTAGCTTCTATATGAGATTCTCCCGACAAAATCGCCAGGAACCTTCTGGTATGGAAATAGATATCCACAGAAGGAATGAAAGGTGACCCACAAAACTGAAAAAGGGAAAGGGTGTGGAGAGAGAACTCCACACATAAGGGCTTTAAGCCAGGCAGAAGGCAGGAATTCCTAGTGTGGACGTGACATGATTCTTGCGCTTCTGGTTTCTGATCACAAAGCAGTGAGCTGACCTTAATTGGATTTTCCAAAGTGTTTCTCTCCCCTTCCTGCCTGACTGGATGAGCTGATTACAGTGGACTGGATGAGCGTCTCGGACCCCCCATGTGAGAGGCACCAAAAACATTCCCTTGCCACAGACCACGGGGAGGCACGGGGGGGATCACATAACAAAGGCATTGCTTTTAGAGCACCAGGAGGCAGTGTGTTTAAAATCCTGGCAAGGTAGGGGTGTGGAAATACTTGGAGGGGGGCGCCTCTGCTTGAAGGGGTGCTATGTTGGTGGCTCCAGGGGACCCTGAGGGGCCGGTTACCGTTCCTTCTTGATTTTCCACGGCATCCTGCACTCCCTTCTGCACCCTGTCCCATGGCATGGGCCTCACCCCGCTCTTACAGCTTTCCGCTCCTTTCCTTGATTTAGGTTCAAACACCATTTGAGACCTTTTGTAGTATTAACCTATCACTATGACTGACACACAATGAAGAGATTTGAAAGAAAGCCTGGCAGGGGAAGCCATCTGCGGAATAAGAGCCCGAATCCAGAAGGGAGTCTTGGGCAAGCGGGTAATCAGTTACAGAGAAGAGCTCTCTTTTCAGGCTGTGTTTGATCAGTGAGTTGGTTCCTAGATTTTCAATTGAAGCTGTATGAACAGAATTGAATTCAAAGATTTATACTGATTGTGAGGAACTGAAAAAGCTGAGCGCGTGAGGCAGGAGTTGCTGAGTGATTACAAAGGTTTTTTAACAAAGACGGGTGGTGAGAGGTCAGCGGAGAGGAGAAGATGTGCCTGGAGAAGACAAGGAGGAGAGCTATTCCGCGTGCGGGTTAACAACAGAGGAGGTGCGCTGGGGCAGGAGACAGACGAGGGAGAGAAAAAGCCGGTGATGAGAAAAAATAAAATGAGCAGAGGGAATAAAATGGAAGAAGCCAGTGTTTGGAGGCTCACACTTTAGGCCATGAATTCATCAGAGAAATAGTTCATGACATCTGGGAACACCGAGGGATTGGAAGCATAGCAGCGCCTGGCCTGCGAATGTTAATAAGCCTAACAGAGAATAGGGGAGCCGTGTGTGTCCTCGTTTCTAGCTGGTTTCCTTGCAAAAAAAGGAAGAATGAGGCACTATAATCAAAGTAAATATCACGGATGATCCCCAATACAATTCCACTCAACCTTGTTACATTCTCACATCAGATTTTGTTAGATTCCGTATAAGATGTTCCATTGACAGTGTAACTAGATATTGGTGATAGAATTTTAATTATCCTAAAAGTCAGGTTCAAACCCTAAGGGATGACTAACCTAGGTAGATAGGACATACACAACTTAGCCTATAAAGCTCTCAGAAAATTATATTAACTCGTAGTTGAATTTAGAGCTGAAATTGATAATAATTGCCTAATGGTTTAGATGCTGATTTCATTTAAAATGTGTTCTCTGATTAAAAACCCCAAGGCATTAGTTGGACAATTAAGAAGTAAATAGTTTACTGCAAAAATGCTGTCCAAACCACAGATAATGAATTAGAGCTGGATAAGGAATTTTTGATGATGATAATGAAAAGATATGAGTAAGAGGTGCTCATTTCAGAGATCATATTACAGACCATACTACAGAATCCAAAATGAGGACCAGTGTTGGGATGGATGTCTATAAACACGCACACACGCACACGTACACGCACATGCGCGCACACACACACACACACACACGCAGTGACGAGGAACTCTGTCTGGCTCTGAATCACACAATTCTAAGACGTCCATCTCCATAACCTACTGGGATTTGCTGTGGGGCTCAGAACTTAGTATCTCTGAGTTTCAGTTTCCTCATCCAGAAAAAAGGGACGCCAGTATTATTACTGCCCTGTGGGGTTGTTGTGAAGTCCTGGATGATGGATGAATTATTGTGTGTAATCTACCTAGAATAGAGCCTTACGCTCAGTTTGCTCTCAATAATAAATGTGGCTTCAACTCTATAATACAGTCTTTCTGACACCTTTCCTAACATGTTAGCAATTTGTGTCTGTAGCTGGTAAGCAATTTTTATTTTTGCTTTTCATATTTTCAGAATTTCCTATATTGAACAATATACTAAAAACCCTTAGACAAATAATAAAAAAAGGCTAAATATTTTACAAACTAAATGTTGCACTGTTGCTCAGAAAGTGAGGATACACGTAGCTGGAATTATGAGTACTATACGGAGGTGTATGGAGCCAGGTGTGGTAAGAGGGGTGCAAAGGTGGCCCCCAAGATTCCTGCCAGCACACCTATACTCTCCACGTGAGCCCCAGTCCTTGAATATGGGGGATCGGTGAATATGATGGGTGTCTCTCCTGCAGGTCGGTCACTCTGTATGGCAAAGGTAAAGAGATTTGGCAGATTAAGCAAGGTCCCCAATCAGCTGACTGGAGTTAATCAGGGAATTATCCTGGGTGGGCACGACCTAATCAACTGAGCTCTTGAAAGACGGTCTGCAGACCAGAGAGATCCAGCAATGGCCAGGCTGTGGGAGGGACTCACCGCTGGGACCTCAGCAGCCTGGAGAAGCTGAGAGCAATCCACAGTCAACAGCCAGTCAGAAAATGGGACCCTCGGTCTTAAAGCCACGAGGAACTGAACTCTGTCAACAACCCAAATGAACACCGAAGAGGATCCTAAGCCTCAGAGGCGATCACAGCCCTGCTGACCCCTTCATTTCAGCCTGGGAGGCCCTGAGCAGGGGACCGGCTCTCCCGTGGCAGACCCCTGACCGGCGTTCACGGTGAGATAATAAATTGTAAGCTGCTAAGAAAATGAGTATGCTAGAGAAGAGACTGCTTTGCTTTGCTTTGCTAGAGGGTAGGGTACAAGAGCAGGAACGGTGGGGGAGCCCACGACACTTCCCACCAGAACCCACGCACACCACGCAGAGACTCATTTCCCTGCTGTTGGCACTTCCTCCTCAAACTTCTGAGAAGCATAATAATAAATAAAATGATATTACTGGGTGCAAGTGCTTAGGAACTTGAGTAACAAGCTCTCTATAAATATTAGATTAAAAAGACATGAACAGCTTTTACCATTATAGAGGAAAATAGAATTTGATCAGCTAAATCCCAGGGCTTTATAAAGCACAAATTATGTAAACAAGCTTAATGGCTTTTTGATAAAACTACAAAACTCGTGCTAGGAAGAGTGCGGGCGGGAGGTGTTCCTGATTTGGACTTTAGACTTCACATGCCACAGCACAGATGCTTACTTACATTTTAAAAAAATTAAACATGAATGCGAAGAGAGTTTTAAAGAACATGAATTAGATTACAGAATATTGAGAAAAACACTGCTGTTGATTTACGGATACGGAGCAAGTTTCCGAGGATAATGACTGGATCTAGCTTTATTTACTATTGTTATTATTAACCATCAGGCGGAAAGAACCAAATGAAGCTTTAAATAGGAAAGTTCGAGGTTTCTAGGAAAAGATGATGGCAAGCATCTTAAAATAGAAATAGAAGCTTACGTGTTTAAAAAGATGTACCAATAACAGAGGTAAATGCTCAAATATATGATAGTTTATGTTTATGACAGTTGTATTTACAATAGCAAATTCTCAGAGGGAGGACGGAAATGGAGAAGGAGGGTAACAATGAGTCCATTTCGTGCCCTTGGCTCGCGCAGAATGACTGCTGTTCCTCAGGGGAATCGGGGAACACATTCTCCGCTCAGTACCAACGCCGGGTACTTGGGACGCTCTGTCATTTAGGGCCCACCTTCCGAGCATGGAGCCCTGAACTGCAGAGCGTCAAAAGAAGAATTGCAGCGTAGGACACCTGCCTCATCACAAAAAGTGAAGGGTGCCGACTCATGTCAAACTCGGCCAAGAAATGAGTACGTTCAAGCTTATGTGAGATAAGAGGATTCTGCCTCTAGATTATTTGACTGCAGGGATACTGTGATATTTTTCTTTCGTGTTCCATGGTAATCATAGAATTTGTTCTTTTTTCTCTTTTTCTTTCTTTCCTTCCTTTTTTTTTTTTTTTTTTAGAATGGGAGGGAGGGCAGAGATCCTTCCATTCCAATGCCCACACTTCATTCACAAGGAAACTGGAAGCGCAGACACAGAGGTTGCCTGAGGCGCGCCCAGCCCCACCGGGAATGTATGCGGTACCTGCTGGGGGCAGCTGGGCCAGGCTGAGTGACGGGCTCGCCCCTTCCCTAACCTGCCCTTGGCCTCCCGTGGCCCACCTCATGCAGTTGGTTACCCACAGCAGAAACTCCACAATCATGTTCAGCTCCCTCTCGTTTTCAGCCACAGCCTGGCCGCCTCAACTTTCTAAATAGCCACGAAATCGACCCCCTCCTCTACCTGACTGCCACTTACCTTACATTCTCAGTTTTTGACGCCTGGACCACAACAGGGGTTTTCTCTCTTGTGTCCCTGTTCTACGTCTGGGTCTCCTTTGGAGAATCCCATTCACGGCTGCCAAAGTGATGCTTTAAAAATACAGCATCACCAGGGGCTGCCTTTTCCCTCAGGACCACGTCTGAGCTGCTTTGCGTGTTGTACAAAGCATTTTATAAGTTGGTCTATTTTTCCTTCTCCCCTTTTCCAGGCCCCACAACACCCACCTGTTCTTCAAGACTCGGCTTGTGAGTCTGCTGTTCTTGTGGGAGATTTCACTGGTCATGGAGTCCAGGGCAGCTGGAGTCTATTCCTGGTTTCCTAAAGCTGTCTACCCCGGCCCTTTGGGGGGCTGGTCCCTTCCAGACAAACCCCGCCCCCCTCACCCTGCCTGCTGGCACTGGCCATATTTGGGTGCATCGCCTCGTTCATTATAGACATTTGCATGGATTCAAAGTCATTCTCCATCCTCAAAACGTTTTGTCATTATCTAGGACCCAAGCAGTCACTTCGAGATCCATATGGGTGACCCAGTCGTCCCCAAATGCTCTTAGACATTCTTCCTCCATTTACTCTCAGTTACATCCTCCTCCTACACGCTGACACGCCGCCTCATCACCAGAGACCTGATTTCTAGTGAGTTCCCGAAGGCTCATTCCCGAGATGCCTTTTCCCTGTTTACATCAATCCCTGAGTGATATTATCACTTCTCATATATTCAGATGCTAACAATTAGCACATTTCTATCTCTAACCCTCATATCCTTCTTGAAGTTTTATCCAATTGCAAAACTGGCATCTCAATTTAGATGGTATATAGCACCTCACACTTAACTATGCCAAAACTGACTTCTTGAATTTTCTCTAAATCTGTTCTTCCCTTAATTTTCTACATGTCCCATGGCACTGTAATCCACCCAGTTACTCAGTCCATGTATTGGGGAGTTACTCTTGATGACTGTCCTTAGCCATCCTCACCCAACCTGTCATCCACCCTGACATCATCATCATCATCATCATCGGTCATCATCTAACTTCAGAACAGATCCAGAATGCATCTCTGTCTCATCACTCCAGCTGTCACCACTCTAGTTCAAGGAGCAGATGATGCCTCCCCGGACTTTGACAAAAACTCCAGAACTGGTCTTGGTGTTTCCACTCTGCCACTCATGCCCAACCCCGCGCCCCCCAACTGTTAAGTTCTAAACAAGACCCCCTCATTCTCCTGCTTGAAACCTCTCCATGGATTCTCCCATCCCCTGCCCTGAAAAATAACTGAAAACATAAAATCCAGCTTTTTCCCACACTACCCTCCTTTCTACCTTTCTACCTGGCCTTGTCCATCTGGCAACTTCTCTCGAGCCCCCTCCCTGAGGCTCACCAAGCTCCAGGCTCCGGCCACGGGGGTTTTAGCTCCTTGGAATGCAACAATCTCTTTCACGGCCTGGGGTGTTCATTTATAGGGCTCGTTTCCCTCCTCACCTCCTCGAGTGCTTTGTCTCTTTTCATACTTTAGATTTCGGCTAAAAGTTTGCTTCCAGAGAGAGGCGTTATTTAAAATAAATCACTCCTCAGAATTCCATTACTTTTCTTTGTAGAAAAATTACTTATTTATTTGCTTTTTAAACATGTGTTTTACTATCAGTTGGGAACGCATTTAGTGTACCCACTTATCCTCCTATGGCACAGTGCCCGATGCATAGTGCATACATAAATTTAAAAAAAAACAAAACCTGGATAAAAGGATCCTAGAGGTATGCTTAAGCACTATTTTTTTTTCCCACAAAGACTGTGAAAAAATTCACAATCTTTGGGATTTTTTTGGTGTATATTATATATTTTTAATTAAACATTTTCCTTGAGGTAATGTAGATGCAACATGCAGTTGTGATAAATAGTACAGAGAGGTCCCTTGTACGCTTCCTTCACGTCCCCCAGTGGTGCCACCATGCAAAACCTCAGTACAGCATCACAACCGAGATATTGCCGCCAGTACAGTCAGGACCCTAAACACGTCCATCGGCACAGAGTCCCTCATGATGTTGCCCTTCTGTCACCACGCCCACTTCGCTCCCACCCCCACCCCCCCTTCACCACCAGGAGTCATTAATCTGTTCTCCATGTCCGTCATGTTGTCATTTCAAGAATGTTATATAAATGAAAATCAGACAGTATGTAATCTTTTGAGATTGGATTTTTTTTCACTCAACCTAATTCTCTGGAGATTTATGTCTGTTGCATTGGATCAATTGTTCATTCTTTTTTATTGTCAGAGAGAATTCCATGGTATGGATGTACCAAGTCTGTCTACCCATTCACCTGTCAAAGGGCATCTGGGTGCCTTCCAGTTTTTGGCTATTACCAATAAGTCTGCCATGCTCCTCTGTGCACAGGTTTCTGTGTAACTCTGTCTTCATTCCCTTGGAGTAAATGCCCACCAGGGCAACTGCGGAATCATGTAGTAGGTGAGTGTTCAGTTTTTAAAGAAACTATCATTCAGAATTGGGGCTGAAAATAAGGATGATTTGCAAGAGGTATTACGAAGAAGAAATTGAGAATGTAATAAAAGCAGCTGAGATGACCAAAAGATATCAACACGTTGAAATCGTGGAACCAATCAAACAATAAAATACTCTAAAAGGGACAGACCTCAAGTCCTCCCTTATGATTCAATATGAAACATAGTGAGGATAAAGGATACGTTACTTATTTGATAATGTTAAAACTTGGAGACATCACTTGACAGTAGTGTGGTCATGAATATTTGGAGGAACTTCTTGCCCAAAAATCAAGGAAGACTCCCTTCTTCCTATCAGGCCCTACATTAATTGTGTTTTCATTTCCTTTATCTTTTAAATTAGTAACAGAATTGGAAGTTTAGGATTCCAAAGAATAGATCTACATCAGAAGTAATTTTCCACAGTGTCTTTAGTTTCTACCTAAATCTACATCAGATATTTCCTGTCAGGGAGGTCCCTTTCCTTATAGTTTTCACTATGTCTGTATAAGTTTACAGCTCTCCCCCATCCCACGACATCTGTAGAAAGAAGGAAAAAAAGCCTGATCACTGCCAAGACATTGCTTCTTCCCCAGAGAAGATGTCTTGCTCCCATTTTAAAAATCTGTGATATATTCAACAGTGATAATACCAAATTACATCTGGGCCACTGAGATGTGGGAGGGCTCTATTTTTTCCCAGAAAAGTTATAAAGTAAGGCATATGTACCTTCTCATGACATAGAGTGGTAGATATATCAAGACTTCATAGAATTGCTCATGCTGTCATTCCTTCCTCTTCTTCAACATCTATCTCTTGGAACTGCAATAGCCCAAACCAAGCTATGTGGTACCATACTGTCCTAATGATGTCAAGTTCATGTTCTTTCCAGATGAAGAAAGGGCCGATGGGTGGTTAAAGGCCAACGAATGCCTGCTGGCCTTCAGTGTCCCTGACACACTAGTGTTCATACCTATCTTGAATGATGAAAGAAAAAATATTCTACCTGCAGAAAGTGGTACTGTACTCTTCACTGTCCAGACTGCATTTAGCGTATTGGCTTAAACTATAATCATATTTTTTATATATTAGGAGAAACAAAAATCAAGATTCTTATAGATTAAATCAAGTTCTCACAGATTGTATTTTAGTTCAACTAAGATTAAAATGAAGATAAGTAAGAGAGTACCTGAGTGCACTGACAAGTCCAAGAACCAGTAAACTCTTAAACCAAGCTTTCTGATGAGCAGGTTTCTTCTCTGGGTCACACATAGTTCTTGGCATGGAAGGATACTTTGGGGAAGATAGCTCCCATGTTACCATTTCCTCTACACACCTTCCATACTACACTCCCGTCCTCATCATTCCACCTTCTGCTCTGGACCATGCATGGTTTCCTGATGTTGCTGGAAATTCTCCACAGGGTCTGCTTACCCACAAAGCTCTTCCGGGTTCTCCCTCTGAGCGGCACAATCCTAATTGCACTTAGCACCTATGTCTGGGGGTGTCACTGGAAAAAGACGTGACTGCCCGTTGACCTGTGAGCTGACCCCAGGCACTCCAAGGCTTCTCATCCATTCCCCTGAGCCTGGAATGGAGTTCCACTTGCCTTTTTCTCTCTCAGGGGCTGTTCCGAGGACACAAATTTGTAGTGGTGGTGTGGTGCTGAGGACGCCTGTGCAGCGTATGTGACTGAACGAAGGTGAGGCGTCTTCATATACTGCTAAGATTATGTTGCCATCAAGACAAGCCTCATATATAAGTTCCCTGTGCTTATTAAAACTGCTACCTACCAACTTGGAGGGGCCTGTCTCTTTCTTGGGTCTCTCCCAGCCCTCTGAGTACAGGAGCTGTTTTAGATCACACCTGGGAAGTTCCCTGGAGGGTTGTGAACCAACAGACTGAATCAAAGTGTTCAGCATAGACACATTTAGTAAGTATGGAAAACAAAAACAAAAACAAAAACAAAAAGGCCCATAAATGATTCTAAAGCATTGCCTGATTTAAGAACCACTAGGTCCCCAACCAACTTGTGTTTGAATCTTACCTAAATAATATAAGCAAGATATTTAACTGTCTAATCCTTTAAAAAAAATAATACCTTACTCCCTGTAACCTTTATTGAAAGTTTACCATGTGTCAGATAATATGGGAAGAACCATAGGTATATTATTTTATTCCATTTACATAAGAATGCTATGTGGTAGATATTATTATTAATCCATTTTATAGATAAACATACTGAGCCTTATTGGGTTTAATACAGTTAATAAGGTGCCTGTGATTATATACCTGGTGACCGATGGAGCTGGGATGCAAACCCAGGTAGTCTAAGTAAAGAATTTATCATGGTACCTGACACATAGTGTACAGATAATGTAGTAATCATTCTAAGTAGCATCACATCACCATTACTGGTATAATCAAATACTTAAGGAGTTTCCATCAAATGCTGGTCCTCTCTCCTGGAGCCGGTGAGTGGCACATGCCTCACACTCTTCTACTTTGGAGGGCAAGACATTACTAAGTGTCTGATAGAAAATCTACTCTTAGAGATCTGTATATTTTACACATTGTGGGAGTTTACCAGAACCCATAATTTCATTTCATAACTCCAAAATTCAATACAGAAGTGAAGAAAAACTAGGTTTTCTTCTGTTGCAGAAAATTCCAGATACATATGAAAAGCTGTGGGTGCTGCCAAAATGGGATTTCTGTCCAAAGAAAGCCTCCTTCTGTTAACTACACGGCCCGGGGAAGATGGGAGGGGTCCATAAGCTCTCCCTGACATGGGCAGCGTGTGGACAGTCGAGCAGTGATACTGAGTTCCTCAGTCTAGGTTACTGGTGGCGGAGGCTGCCGCATGGGCCAGCTCTTCCTGTGGACTTCCCCCTTCAACTGCACTTTCTGAGTTTTTCCCCTACATGTTTGTATTTTAAATGTTCAAGTCAGAAGGTAGAGTTTAAAAAGAACAGATTAGAAGATTTTATTGCTTTTAGAAACACATTTCACCATTTCACTGAACAAATCCAACAATATTTAGCTTATTACATGTTGTGAAAAGAACATGGTGCAGAAGAAACCAGGCTTGAATGGTCCTGTGCATGCTCAACATAGAGAAGAAGATGTCCATGAAACATCAATACGGCATAGTTACCTGTCATGTTGCAGTAGACTTTCAGAGGCCCCAGAGGTCCGCTGCCATCAGGATCTATCCAGTAGTAATTGGACGTCTGGCCCAGGTGTTTGTAGGCTTCACAGGAAGGCTCGTAGATCGCTAGAACAGAACAGCCTACATGAGCACAGTGCAGAGCAAATGGCTCCCCAGATGGGTGCCCCAGCCACATCCAATATTGGCCAGTGCTGCTGAGCAGTATATCCTCCGGTTGGAGCGAATGTTCTTTTTATCTACATTTAGATTCATGATTTGGTTCTTATTCCACGAGCGTTTCTGACCCAACAAAGATAGCAAGTTCCTGCTATGGCTTTATAGCTGGGGAAAGGTCTAAAACCATCAATACATTGTTAAATAAATGTAATATTCATTGCATTAGGGATCACTGAAATAATATTTAGTCTGGAGTTATTCATAGATATGACTTTATTTTGAAAGGCCATAAATATTGGCTATTTTGTTGGGCTATCCACTAAGAGAAAAATCTTTCTCACACACACATACACACACACACATACACACATGCACCCTTTTTTTGCATAGGTAGTATACATTTCCCTCAAACAGCATGAGGTTTCTAATCTTCCTTTATTTCAGGAAAAAGGAAAGAATGCCCCTGCTTCATGTTGTTACAGGTATTTTAATTACATCACATCTAGTTTGTGTAGAAGGCTGACATCAAGGTAATTAAATTATAAGTTCTTTTCCATTGTTTTTCTTTTTGTTCCCATCCTCCTGACATTTTCTTTTTTTCATAGTGACTGCACCTGTTTTCCAAAGTACAAAAATGGACATTTGCATATCTCTTTTGTCGTTATAATTTCTAGACTACTACTGGGAAGACTTTTAAAAACAGTTCCATAGTGACATTTGAGATGACTTTAAAAGATAGCTTTACAAAACTGAGAACTATTTCTGGTAAAGAGCTATCATCGGACGCACAGGTAATCTAGTCTTTTGGTAAAGAGCACTGGAATTCACACTGCGAACTGTTGTTCATTAACAGCAGGTCCACTTCCGGGACGTCTCTTTTCCACCTTTTGCTTCCATGTTCCATGTGCTGCCATTGGGCTGCCTCTGGTTTCCTCTCAAAAGATGTTAGACCCCAAATGCAATTTCACGTCCACAACAACATACTAGGCTAAAACAATTCTCAAATTCTTTGTTTTACTTAATCCTCTTTTCCTCCTTTCCTTCTGCAAATACTGAGTACCTCCATGTGCTGAGCAAGGGATTAGGCAACGCAAATACAGATGCGAGCACCCCAGATAAAGGACCCGTAGGGTTTGCTCACTAATTATTTTGGTATTACTCATGCATAAGGTGCCCCTGGAAGGGGATGCAGTTGGAAATCCAGGCAGAGCTGACGTGTCTTTCATCCAAGTGTGATGATTAATATGTCCAATTTCAATCTCTCAAGTCTCTTATTTGGATAATAAACTATGGTTGCTCTAATTTTTAATGCCGTGTCAAGTAGCATACTGCAATAAAGGGCAGGGAGGAGGATTTTTAACCTCTAAGCAGGAAGATGCTATAATTAGATGTAGGCTTTAGAAAGAAAACTCCTATAGAAAAACAACAGATTTTAGGGAAGTGATTTGGAAATTCATGAGCGTACATAGGCTGTCATTGCCATAGGCCAGGTGAAGGGTGACCAGTTCCATATGAGACTATGAGGAAGGATGAAGTAGGTGGGACAGATTCATGTGTTTTTAAAATCAACTAGAGATGGAGACCAGGTGGGTATAAGTCGTTAGGAAGAAGGAGAGTTCAGAATGACCTAAACTCACAATTTCTAACTGCCTTACTCATTTTTTGCAACCTCTCTCCAGATAATTGCAATTTCTGTGTGTAGCTCAAAATGATCCATAATGCCAAGTTATAATTCTAAAGTTTTCCTTTTAGTCCCTTTGGGCAATCTGCCTTTAAAAGCTTTCACATTTCTTTTCAAAATATTTAATAATTGGTCACTCTCTTTGCCCCCTGCAAACACTCCATTTTCCTTATCATCCGGTATTTGGTTGGCCTACCCAAATATCTCTTCACTTCTCACCAAATTAAGCTTCTCAGCCAATATTCATCTGGTCCTAAAACAGTATTTTCATTATGTTAAAAAACATGTAATGATTTTTCAGTATCCACGGTATCCTATCCCAGATCACCATCTACACATACAAGACCTTCCAAAATCCTAACAGATGTTTCCTGGTTTGGGCGACTTGCCCACGTAAACTTGCACATAAACCTCCTGGTGAGGCACCTTTCCCGGGGTCACCTTTTTCTGCCACACACTACAAACACCTTGACCTATTAACCTTCTCTACCATAGTTAACTATTAAGGCAGGAGTGCTAAGGAACAGGGCTCTACAGTCAAACAGACTTGGGTTGAAATTCTGATTCCACAGGGTACGACTTATAGAACATTGACAAAGCTGCCTAATCTCCTTCAGCCTTGTCTGGAGAATAGGTATCAGGTATTTATTTACAATGTAGTAATAAGAACTAGAAGACATAACAATACCCATTGCTAAACCACTCTCTCTGGGCTATGGTAAACATTTAATAGGTGGAATTTTTATGATTAATGTTGTAGGTCCTCCTCACAGTCCTCCTTTCTTAAGGAGACCCTCCCTAGTCAATATACCCACCTTCCTGTACAGTCCAGGGCATTTGCTGCTCCTCTCATGCACTGTAGTACCTGATTATAGTCGATTTAGGATTTGACTATTGTTCATTGAATTTCATATATGAAAATTTTATTTCCTAACAAGACTGTGAGTTATCTTGAGGGGAGGGTCTAGAATATCTATATTTCTTTTCTATTCCATATAATCTAAAATAGCAGATTTCGTTAAAGACTTTATTTATTTATTTTAGAGAGAAAGAGAACACAAAGAGGGGAGGTAATAGGGAGAGGGAGAAAGGGTCTTTAAGCAGACTCCACACTGAGTGGGAAGCCCAACGTGGGGCCCAATCCCAGGACTCTATCTCAGGATCTCAGGATCATGGCCTGAGCTGAAACCAGGAGCTGGACGCTTAACAGACGGTGCCACCCAGGTGCCCCAAACATGGTAGGTGTTTAAGAGGAGCATCAGAACTGATGAAAGCATGATCTGATGGTAAGAAGTGTGCATCTAAGTAAGCATAGAGACACCCTAGCGAGGGCTATGAACCTTAACTCGGGTAACTAAGAAGCAAGTGCTGATGGCTTGTAGATGAGGGAAATTGGGGTATGTAAGAAGCTCTCTTCTTTTTCTTCCAAGTTTGACAGTTAAATTCTGCTTGACTTCCACCGAGGACAGGCCTACTAGCTGATTTGCCTCATCAACACAAATGGGAAACCAAGTATTTCAGTTCAAACGGTATCATGCGTGAAAATCACCTGGAGAGCTTGTTAAGACAGGGATTCCTGGGCCTCACCCCAAAGATTCTGATTCAGCAGAGAATTTGCAGTTCTAACAAGCTCCCAAGTGACGCTGCTGCTGCTGGTCCTGCCTGCAGTTTGAGAGGCACAGCTCGAATCCTGGAAAAAAGTTAACTCCGGAAGGGTGAGCTAATTCTTTACTGATATTTAAATGTAAGTACGAGGAAGGTAGGACACCGAAAGACAATACAGTAAAGTTTTAAATAAAATAAGGCCGGACTGCCACCTCATTTTACTCAAAATAATGAAGGGGCACTGTGATACAAAACCCTAAATAAAAATTCACGTGGAAAGAAATATACTCGGATGAACGCACCCACACGGTACCAGTGGTTATCTGTGAGCAGTAAGATTATGGATGATTTCTATGTTTTCCATATTACATTATAATGTGCACAAGTTATGTTATGATTAAACATACACCTGAGGGGCGCCTGGGTGGCTCAGTGGGTTAAGCCTCTGCCTTCGGCTCAGGTCATGATCTCAGGGTCCTGGGATCGAGCCCCATATCGGGCTCTCTGCTCAGCAGGGAGCCTGCCTCACCTTCTCTCTCTGCCTGCTTCTCTGCCTACTTGTGATCTCTCTCTTCCTGTCAAATAAATAAATAAAATCTTTAAAAAAAAAAAAAATACACCTGAGAGATACATTATCTGGAACAATGGCACGGAGGTAGAATGGCAAGGACACCTGGATATAATCAAATAGCATCCATTTTATAACTGAGAAAGGAATTACAGATTTTCATTCAAATCTCCTTTCTGGCATTTACAATGTGGAAACTCCCCTTAACTTTAGTTTTCTCAGCTGTGAAAGGAAGGCAACACTATCTCCTTCAACTAAGTTATCGTGATAATTAAATGAAATCACACACCCTTTGTAAAGTAAAAAGCACTGAGTATATTGACATTTTAATGCAGAGAATGAGCTAACGGAAGCATTTCCCCTGCAGTCTCAGCCAGTTAGCTCTGGACCCAGTGGAGGCATCGCGGGCTTGCACAATCTGCGCACATTAAGCCTGAGGAGATGACAGAGCCCAAGGGCTGAGGCGGCAGCCAGTGAAGATGTGCGCGAGCTGTCAGCGGTGATGGAGTTTTGCTAGTACACTGCCGAAGAACAGAGAGGCAATTGGGCTGATGTAGCAATAAACAGACTCATCAAGTCCACTGACTTATTGGAAAAGTAATTTTTCTCTGCTGAGACCTCTAGTCCCAAGTAAAAGTTCTCATATCATGGTACATATTCGTAAATACATCTCAGATGTTCAGAAATACTACTATTGAACACATCAGACTCAATTCCATAGCATGTAAAATGCCAGAAGGTGGGGAATCCTAAGTATGTTCACCATTTTCATTAAACGATGAGTGTTGTCTGTGTGACATCATGTTAGGTACAACGGAAAATGACAAAGGACTGCTGCGTTAGTTTCACTTGGCTGCTATAACAGATAACCAAACCTTAATGCACCGAAACAACGCAAACTTACTACCTTACAGTTCTGGAGGTTAGAAGTTTGAGGTGGGTTTCACTGGGCTAAATTCAAGGTGTCTGTAGGGCGGTGCTCCTTATGAAATCTCTGGGGTGAAAATCCATTTTCTCCCCTGGCTCAGCTTCTAGACTCCACCAGCATTCCCAGCTCATTGTCCTCGTCCCAATTCTCCATCTTCGAAGCCAGTCCTTCCCACACTCTGTTGCTTTGATTCCCTGATTTCCCTGTACATCTCTCTGTTTTAAGGAGCCCTATGATCATCTTAGGCCCACCCAGATCATCCAGGATAATCTCATGTGATGGGCCTTCACTTAATCATAGAGTCCCTTTGCCATAGATGGTAACATAGTGAAAGGTTCCACAGATCAGGATAAGGACAACTTGGGGGGGGGGCAATTATTTCACTTATCACAACTGTATAAAAATATGACCGTTCTACTTAACGAACAGATGTTATTAAGCATCAAATGTGTTCCTAGTGTCGTTAACAAAAGAAGTATTAAGCAGAAGAATAAAGATGGAGGCATAAAGTTAAAGGTTGGTACTGAACTTTGAAGTCCATATGGCCGTAGGCTTACAACCATCAGTAGAACACCAAACAACTCGAGCATACTCTGCCCTCCCCACCCCAACCAAGGACGAGGAGAAACGCTCCCCCGGTCATGCACAGACGCTGCGTGTGAGGTCTCTGAGAGATAGCCAACTCGCAGATGGAGGGAAGAGCCAAAGGTTGAAGAGCAAAGCTGTCCAACCAGCCTCCTGTGTGGGAGATGAAGCACGGCCAAGGAACGGCCAGAGTGTGGACAGAGTATGAAGGAGGAACTCCGCCCACGGAGAAGAACTCTTAAGAGTCTGAACTGCTACAAAACACGGGAACAGAAAGAGGGCCAAAAACAACAGCAAAACATGACAATACATTTAGTGAGCCGATTTGAGTGACTTTTTAAATATTTCGGGGCAGTGGTATGTATAGAACCAAACTGTAGGAAAAGGAAGTATTTGGTGGAATTGGGTGGTGACCCCATCATTGTAGGAATTTGAACATGAAAGCAAAAATAGAATAAAACTTGATAGAGATTTCTAAATTCGCAAGGGAAGTTTTTGTTAGGATGTGTGAGACAGACTCATTTTTTTTAAATGTGTGCATTTCTATCAAAAGAACTTATACTTCTTGATGAGTTGTGAAAAAGGAGCAGATAACACAAATGAGAGAGATAACATCTTGTTTTCTTGCCCCCAGGAGCAATTTGGGTGAGCTTGTCTTTTGTTCCCTTTTTGAATTCGAGGCCCCCCTCTTTCCTCTGTGTAGACCTCCTTCAGTGGTGTGAGAAGTTAAAGTAACTGCTCAAAATCCAGAATACACAATGGCCGTATTCTGTCAGCTGCTGTCAGGTACTCATACCTCTGTGTCGCTCTAAGTTCTGATGGTCAATTTTAGATTCTTGAGAATCTAAAAGCAACAACTTTGCCTGTGAATGCATCTTCACCAGCCCTGGCTAGACTCTGATTTTAAATCCAACAAAAAGAAAAAATAGTTTCTTATATGGCAAAAAAAAACACAAAAAACAAACAACAACCACAACAACAAAAACCCCACTTTCCATTACTTTATTTGTATTTTTTATTATTATTTGGAAAATTTATTTTCAAATGTACATTGGAGAGATCTTTTAAATCTTTTGTAGGGTGTATAGTTATGAGTGTTGTCCATTTATTGCCATCATTTTTCTATTAATTTATATTGGCTATACTATAAACGAAGACTAAAATCTTTGTTTTTTCATATTTGTCTTCCCTGTTTTGTCTTATAGCTTTGAATATGTACTTTTTGAAGTATAAATATATTTTATGATACATATTAAGATTTCTCCTTAAGTGTATAATATTATCCTCCACTTATGACAATAAGATCTTGAATACCATGCTAAGCAGTGGTTAAGACATATACACCACATATGATTAAAACACTATGGTACCTGGGAATGGAGAAGAAAGCACAGATCTGTGATTCCACACCACAGCTTCTATTTTCACAAAAAAAACCCTGAGAATTTAAAAAGGGCATTGCTATGGGTTTAAATATATCCCCCATAAAAGATGTTGAAGTTCTAGTCTCCAGGACCTGCGATGGTGACCTTATTTGGAAATAAGGTACTACAGATGGTTAAGTTTAGACGAGATCACTACAATAGGCCTAATCCAACTTGACTTATAGAAAGGGGCCATTTGGACACAGAAACAGATACCTACAAGAGAAGACAATATAAAGACACAGGAAGAATGTCAACCATAAGCAAAAGAATGTCTGAGGCCACCAGAAAGAAGCTACTGGAGATGTATGGAACAGATTCTCCCTTGCAGGCCTCAGAAGGAATCAACCCTGTAGAGACCTTGATTTTTGGATTTCTATCCTCTGAAACTGTAAAGGCAATACATTTCTGTTAAGTCGGCTTGTTTGTTACAGCAGTCCCGGGAAACTAATACAGACACATAGGTGCCAAGTGACTGGGCCGAGTTGGAGCTTTTCCAAATTAGAGATGATGTGGAGGCCTCTCCACCATGTTCTACTACTTTAATTTTAAGAGAGGAACATCTTCCACATAAAGTAATTATTTTTGGCTCATATGTGTAAGGTCTTACGCTGGGTGCTCTGAATAGTACAAAGCAACAGTTCTCCAGAGCTCTGCTAATGCAGATGAGCTGAGGAAGGCTCTCCTTGACCCCTTCTACATCTCATGATTTGAGATAGGCATGTAAGCACATGGCATATATCATTCCCGTTATTACCTTCTAAAGCACATGGATCTCTAGGAGCAGCCAAGGATGAAACATGTTAGAAAATTAATCACAAGTCAAAAATGAACACATACATAAAGGTTATCTTTGGAACATCATAAGTAGTCTTTTCCTGATTGCCCAGAAAGGGAAAAGTTCACTTCTAATGATTTGATATAAAACTGGAAAGAAGCATAAAATAATTTTATAGCTCATTTGCTAGTAAATGCTGTAACATGACATTTTGGGTATTCGTAGTTTATGATGTCTTCACTTTCCTGCTCTCTTACAGTGGATGGACCACATACTTACCACAGACCAAGAACAAGACGCTAACAAGGGAGACTGGTTTATGGAGGCTCTACTCTTGAATTAATAAAGAAGTCTCTTAATGGAAAATGTGGATGTACCACAAAATGATAAACAGCTGTTGTTAGCCCTTGAAAGGGGCCTGGGGCATATGTGAATTGGTGATATTCAGAATAGGATGATCTCTGGGACCCTCCTTATGCTGATGCCTTTTAACCATTAAGTCACCTTCTGATCTTAATGTGTCTTTCAAAAATAAGTTTACCTACTGGAATGAGGTATTTCTCATTTGAAACAATGAAATTGATTTTCCAATCTCAGTCAGGCTCTAATGAGTTTGTTTGGAGAACCTAGTTTTTCCAGAATCTCATTATTCCTGTTAAGGCAACTATTTGTGCATAACCATGCTGAAAATCCAGAGAGGCAGCAGTGGCCCTGAGACCTTCCCCCCATGATAGCTCCCCAATTCTAAGATCAGGCAATTATTTTTAATTAGCAAAATGTAAGCTTTGCAATACCTAGGTCCTCATTAATACCTGAATATTAACCTCACATGTTCTCTGTCTCTTTGGATTTTTTTTTTTTTTCAAAGCTTGAATGAATGCCCTGAGTAAACTACATTATATCCCGGAGGAGCTATTGTCTCGTAATTGGCACACAGTAAATTGGTGGTAGAGAGAGAGTGGGTTTAAAAAAAAAAAAAAACAGATATTCTGCATGCTAATATTATGTCATGATCTTTCCATGAGTGCAATTTCTGTATGAGATGTTACTCATTATCATCCTCTAATAGGTTCTTTCACCTGTCCAAGTCTCAAGGGAAAAAAGGTAATTTGGAAGGGAAAAAAAGGAAAAAGTTTTGATTTCTTGTTAATAAATCAATAGTTTATATTCTCTTACCCGACCAGTCCTTCAAGAATATTCTGAAGATCAGAGTAAAATCTACACTTATTTTTTCATTTCTACTCTGTCTCTCTTACCCACATCTGTCCAATTTCTGTCTTTTTTTTTTATTCTTCCCTAGTCCTTCCATTCCTGGTATTGGCTCCAAAGCACAAGTTTAAAGAAAACTAAAGAAAAATATCCCAAACTTGGCTAACTTGGTTAATCCCAAACTTGACTAAAACTAACATTTTAATCACAAAACCACAACTCTTTGTCTCTGTGTCATCATGACTGCCATATTCCTTCGTGATATCAATGTCCACATGTGATACTACGTGACCTTTGCTCCACAAAACATAAAATTCAGTGGTTTTTCATGAATCAGTCTGGAGAAGCTCTACTAGTATTTTCTTACTACTTTTAGGTTACAGAAGACTAAGATGAGGGGGAAAAACCCTATTAAACCAAACGGGCATGCTACAAACTCATGCTTTCTCATTTTAATAGGTCTCTACAGCAAAGCTCAACAACCCTATTAATCTCTAGCTTAGATACTATAGACACTGGCTACATTGTCTCTTCTCCATCTACTCAATCCTCTATTCTCAACTCAAACCTTACCACTCTCATTTTCACTCTGTTCTAATAATGAGACTAAGAACATAGATCCAAATCTGTTAACACCTGTATTTTGCTCCTCTGGTGTAACCTACAGGTCCTTTTCCCTTTACCATTGCTAATTAATTAATTTTCTGATATGTACTAATGCGGTACTAGATCTGGTGCTATGTCTTATACTAGAAATAAGCAAAATGACCAAATCATAGATCCTGGCTCTGAGGAATTTTCTGTCTAATGTATGGGGTAGGTGTGTGGAGAAATAAAATGCTATGTAATTGGCTGAATGTTATTTTAAAAAAAGATACAAACAAAATACCCAAACACTTTAGATAAGGGACTGGACAACTTAGGACAGTCTGGTAAGGCTTCATTGGTGAAGTCACTTAGAGCTGAGTATTCAAGGATGAGTAGGAGCTTGCCAGGAAGAGCAGAGAAGGACTCTTCTTCACTACTCCGTTCCGATGCCAAGTTATTTCATGCCAGTCTTCTGACACATTAAGAGAATTATTTCCTTTTTATTTTCCATCTCTTTTTTCCCCATTAGCTCCATCTTCTTTGTTAATCAGCACCCGTCTCCTCTACCTTGGGTAATGGAGGGGAAAAAAAAAAAAAATACACATGCTGCCCTCTACTCCTGTTTGTCAATGTAACCTAAGGGAACTTCTCTTTTTCAGCACTTACACCTGAACCCCCCTTGAGTCAGAAAGTTATCACTCCTGCCTCCCTTTTGAGAATGCCACTGATGACTGTGCTGACTCTAAGTCCTCCTTCTCTGTGATTTCAGGAGAGGTGGTCAGTGTTGACCATCCCCTCATTAAACGTACTCTTCTCTGCCTTTCTGCATCCTCACACTTGTCTGTCTGACCCTCTGACTGCTCCTCCACTGCATCCTACACTGTCATTTTTCTTTTCCTGGCCTTTAGAGAGAGCTGTTCTCTGAGGCTTGTCCTCAGTGCTCTGTTCCTGCCATCTGCCCAGAAGAATTAGTTCACTACTCCAGGACTTTCGACCTAAAGAAAGGCAGAGTCACAACTGGGACACAGGAATTCCACCTACAGAATCTCTACTCTTAAGCTAAGCTGAACTGTCTATACTAATTTTATCATTATATGGTTTTTTTTTTTACTATTTTCATATTTATATTTCCTACTTTTGCCATTTATACTCTAACGATCATTCTCAAGAAAAAGGCATATTTTGTTCTTACTGTTGGAAGACAGTTTGGAAAAGAGGGTGTGTTTTACTAAACTAGAGTCTCCCAGGGGAAGAGCGGATTTTTCAGTTTTGTATCTGTGTGTGTATGTGTGCTGAGGAAAAACAATGGAGTGAGAAATTCTCCAACTGTTTTTAGCTAAACAAGACTAAGTTCAACAACACCAACAACAAAAACAACAAATCGGGCTCCTATTAGAGAGTACGAATTCCTTAGCAAACTTCAGTCATTTTGAGTGAAACTGTCCTTGCAATTCAAGTAAAAACATAACTATATTTTATACTACTTTACAGCTAAAAAATGTTCTACTATTGTTTATCTAATTTAATGAATGAGGCAGTATAACTGATTTTAAATGCCAAATGAAGCTGTTGGAATTTAATGAGAAAATAAACTACTGAAAAATATGAGTACTGACACTAGAAAATGAAATAGATCAACTGTGTCTCACAGGGAATCATACCCCCCTCCATGCATGCTCTCGCATCATTTCCCCGACCCTCCACCACTGATTCTGGATCTGATCATGTGACTTGCTTTTTTAAGGAGACATTAGCAAACATGACATGAGCTTAGGTCTGCAATGTTGTTGGCCACTTGGGCTTACCTTTTCTTGCCCTTGAGAACACTTTTGCCCCCATGGGAAGAAACCTGAGCTAGCTCACTGCAGACACATGGCCCCAGTGAGAGAAGGATTAACCCCCAGACTTGTGAGTAAGGCTGTCATAGATGATCCAGTCCCAGGTGAGCTGCTATTTGGTGGCACCTGCTTGAATTAACACTGCTGAGATCAGCAAAAGGAATGTCCAACAGAACCTAGCCCACGTTGCTATTATCATGGGCAGATAAAATCGATGTTGTTTGAAGCCACTGAGTTTTATGGAGGTTTGTGAGGCTGCAAGATAATGCAAACAGGTGAGTCACACACTCAGAGACATGTCCTCTTGGCTTTGATTATTTTACTAAGATGGGATCACACAAGGTACAACCCAGTTTATCCAACAATTGCCTGCTGAAGGCCTTTGCTTTGTTTCTAGATTTTGCTACTTCAGCCACACTGCAGTGAGTATCACTGATTGGCAGTAGACAGACTTGTGGGTGAGGAGTTGAGGCGGATGTCCTGAGGCACAGAAGACAAAGACAGGGCTGAGGGCCCCGGAGAGCTTTAAGGATCTGGCAGATGTTTTAATATTTAATTTCTTTTAAAACTAGAGGGGCCAATGAATAGGAATGGGATAATAATGAATCCATTCTGGATTACAGTCATCTTTACATAAATGTGGTCATAAGAAGCAAGGAGGGGCAAGATGGCGGAGAAGTAAGAGACCCTGTTTCAACTGGTCCCCTAAAGTGAGCTAATTATCTACCAGACCACTCTGAACACCCATGAAATCAGCCTGAGATGTAGGATTATACACTTCTGGATCTCTACGGGGGCAGAAGACTCCAGTGGAGAGGTAAAGCGGACTGGGAACGATGGGACTGATAGTGAAAGATAAACAGAAGGGGGGGCCACCAGAAGTGACCCATTGGAAAGTAATACCCCAATACGAGAGTGCCCTGTGACTGGGGACCAGCATTAACTTGGAGTCTGGTTAAACGCACTCAAAAAGAGCAAAAGATCTTAAGGGGCAATTAGTGGAATCAATGTGGTTAAAATATATTTTATATTTTATATGTGTGTGTATTTAGTGCAGGGAAAAAAAAATTCATACAGGTAAAAAGTTCCTAAGGCCCATGAAAGTCATGCTGTGACCCTGGAAATAGGACTTGCTTTTCTTTTCTTCCTTTCTTTTCTTTTCTTTTTTTTTTTTTTTTAATTTCAACAGATATTTAAGGATTGCTTTCTGAAAGTCTGTAACAATTGCCATTTTTACTTGAAATGAAGGAAGGTAGCCTTTTAACTTCTTCCCATCAGCAGTAGGTGTTATCACTACTGGTTGCCACTCTGATGGATGTGAAGTGGTCCCTCACTGCCACTTACCTGCACTTGTCTCAACAGAGAGTTGGATTTTTTCCTGTGGGTTTACTGGCCATGGAGACACATTCCTCTGTGGGTTGCCCATCCATCATCTTTGGGCAGTTTATATTTATCTTTGTCTCCGTCATAGTGTTACTCGCCAGTTAATTATTTGCAGAGTGACATTATCTAAGCACGTGCACCACGTGAAAGTTTTGTATTTTTACGGGTCCCAGATTGCCTGCCTCAGTTAACATGTCACCCCAAAGCCTCCTTTGCACATGGACTCCCCCCCGTTTTCTTCCTGGGGAGATTTGCAGAGTTTAATTTTTTACATAGAAGTCCTTGATCCCAGTTGGCTTTACATCTGAACTTTTAGATAATAATTATCATTATTCTATTTATTGTCATAAACCCGAAAAACAGGATAGAGATGGTGGGCTGAACACAGAATGGGAAGCAAGGAGTTTGTGTAGTGTTTCTGGAGTTCTTTTCTAGGATAAAAAGAAAGGAGTGAGTTAAATCACATGTTTCCAAACTGGGTCTCATGGAATCCTAAGGCTCACAGTGGTTCTTTGGAGGCTTATATTAAAGAGGGGAGGACCATTCCCCAAACAGTGAGGATTTAAGCTTCATACAAATACTATCAATTACTACTGTATTTTATGTGTCAAGGTTTCATGTATGATTTTATTTGAGGTGGGAAGATGTCTTGGGGAAAAAAACCTCAACAACCCGGGATTAGATCATCCCTATCTTTATTATATGATTTTAGAAAAGAAAGAGAAAGGAAAAAGAAGAGAAAGAACAAAAGTGGGGAAAAGCTTCTATATTGATCCTTATAACAATGGTATGAGGCAGGTATCCTTATCCTCAGAGGCAGATCCAGGCTTTCCAGGTCTGAAGTCAATACATTTTAGAGGTTTTCTTTAAAAGAAAAAAGAATATTCAAATACAAATGAAAATGTAGCTATGAAAATGGGATGTGGGAGTGCACTTGAGTCATTCCTAGATCAGGATGCCAGCAAGAATTTAATAATCTACAGAAACGGTTGCAGACCACATAAATACAGTCACTAAACCGAAAACTACTGTATCCTCAAACTCAACATCCCCTCAGCCAGACACCAAAAGTGCTGGAGGCTGCACCGAGGAGGACAGTTGGAATGAGACTGGGGTGCTTACAACTAAGACACTTTGTACGCTTTGTGCGAACAGATGTGAACCCGCCCTACACCAGTGAGGGCTCTGAAGCCTGAGCTCTGCTAGCTTCAGAGTGAATTCCCAGTTTATAATGGAAGAAATGAAGGCTTAGAGAGATTTAGTCATTTACCAAAGTCACACAGCTTGTCAGTGAGCGTAAGCCCGGACTCCAACAAGCGCTCTGGTTATGAAAATTCTGCTGTCCAGGACAGACTCCTGGTGTCCTGTCTGCTTTTCATGGGCTTTTTGCCTTTGAAGAATTTAAATGTCTCACTGAACAAATTGTTCATTTAAGGATAAGAAGGAGGAGGAGGAAGGGGAGGAAGGAAAAAGATACCTATCTCCTTTAAATGATAAAGTACATGGTAGGTGAGGAAGCATTCTTACTAATAAATGAGTTTTGATAATTAGGCTCTTAGAGCATTGGGCTGTAGCCATTGTGTGGGAATTCTAATTAGAATTAGACATCACTTCTGTGCTAAGGCCATTTCGAAAATTAAGCTATCCATGGGAAAAACACTTGATAGTCTGTTTTTCACTCTTAGGGTTTCAAACCCCATATGGACCTGAGCCCCCTGAAATTCTGAAGCAGCTTTACAAGGAGATGCCATGAAGCTGGCTCTCCATCACAGGCATGCCCTTTATCTGGGCTACAACTGTATTATCCTGCTTGATTTTTCTATCACCCACTCACTTGCTGGATGATTTCACCTAAGTGGCGAGTGATTAAGTAAGATACCATAAACACAGTACCTAGCGTTTTTCCATCTCTTTTCACTTGGCAAACACAGAAAGGCCAAACTCATTTTAATCATTAAACACAATATAAGAAGCATGGAAAATATTCTTTTAAAAAGTTCTATGCATTCCAAGATCAAATAGAAATATACTGAGTGTAACCAAAGTTCTGAATAATTCATGCTCTGCTCACCTTACCTTACTGTGCAAAACTGAAAATTGGCCATATTGATTTCTTGCCCAATATACAGTGAAACCTCATTTATCTGACATCATTGGGGAATGAGCTGTTCATAGAACCACAGAATTTTAAAGCTTGAGAAGACCTTGGAGGCATCTAATCTATTTCCCTCATTGTAAATAATTATAATAATTATAACAACAACAGCTCTTTGAGCTGTTACCGTACGTCATATCCTTTGCTTAGTCGCTTACACTTGATGTGCCATCGGTTTTTCCTAGTACTCCTATGAAGTATGCATTATTCTTTCCATTTTACAAACAAAAAAACCCGCAGCTTAGAGAGATTAAAATAATTAAAGCTATATAGCTTCAAAGTACTGAAACCAGGACTGAATTTAAGCCCATGGCCTCTGTTCTTAGCTACTGTGTTAGGTTAGCTCTAAGAGTCAAAGGTATCAGGTGTCTTGCTCTCCCAGAGTCACCCACTTACTCAGTGTCAATTATGAGACCAGAACTTACATCTCCTGACTGTTATCACATTGCCTCCATCTGATACAAACTTGAACATAATTGGATCTTTAACAGAAATGAACTGATGAACTATTTTCATTCCTTTAAGCATGAAAACTCATTTTATTTTAAACATTTTCAGTGAAAATCGTTCTGAAAGTTATTGCAGTTTTCTGCCTCCTTAATCATACTACATTAAATATAATTGCCATTTCTTGCTGACTCAGTTTTCATAATTAGGCACATCAATCGTTGGATTATGTTGTAGCAACATGATACCCTCATCAAATGATCCCAGCAAACTTTGTTTCATTGACTTGCTGGTTTTCCCATTGATGAGCTATGAATGCTCACCATGTCATGCCTGGGGATGCCATGCTGCAAAATCTCACTGCCCTTCTTGTCCAGATACACGCAAATACGATTACTCTGACTATATAATGGGTTGGGAAGCAATACTGTCACTGTTTACATTGGGTGTTTGAAAAATGAAACAAATGTGACCTCTAGGTTAGAGTCATCTTCCTTTAGGAATGATGAAAGTGGAGATTGCCAGAGGAGGCCACGGAAAGGGCTCTAACAGTAAAAGGAATTGGATGTGCAAAGGCTCAGAGGCCAGCCTGCGATTCTACCACCACAGGGTAGGGACTGGAGTCCAGAGTTCAAGGTCAGTGAGCAGGAGCATTTGACTAGAGACCATCACAGACCAGGTTTCAAAAAAAACCTGGTGCTTGAACTAAAGGACTTGAACGTAGTCTGAGAGTAATGAGGAGTATTTGAAGGAGTTTAAAGAAAACCAGGTGCAATGAGCCAACTGTTTGAAAAGTTCCCTTTGGCTGTAATAGGAAGACTGGACACAAGAAAGCCAACCGTGGAGGCAGGAAGATCAGCTCTGAAGCCCTGGCATGGGTTTGAAGTAAGATCCTCTCAGGGGAGATCAGTAGCCTCAACTCTTGTAATGAGAAGGGAGGGATGAACACTCCCTGAGACCCCTTCCAGCTCTACAACTGTAATTCTGTGGCTTACAACTTGTCCTTAAAACATGATGAGTGCTATGCAAAGGAAAACGAGTTTCGACTTGGTGTAGTGATCTTAATCTCTACCCGACTGCGGCTAGAAGTTGATGTTGTCACTACACTGGAGTCATAAAGCAACTGTAGTTGGCTTTTAAGGCTGTTCTGACATTGATTTACTTTCCTGTTCTGTAAAAATGTCAAGATTTATGTTACAGGGGATAAAATGCAACTCAGGTCAGCATTCCAGAATCTCAATTTGTTTAGCTACCCTGTGATATTCTGAGATTATCCTAATGGGGTGCTGGCGAGTGGGCAGTACCACTGTTAGTCCTAGACTCTAACACCGGAACAGTTTGACTCTTGGCTGGCTCCCCAGTTTATTCTGTAAGCCGGAATGCAACATTTCACCTCCAGTGGCTCAGCTAGCTCCCTTATCTGCAGAATGGGGCACACGGTAATACCACCCCCTGAAGAGTTTTGGGAAGAGAGTCTTGTACTTACTGAGTTCTTTATAAGTACTAGCTATGATTATGTCAGCTTTTATCATCCCAAGGACCATGATTCTGGAAATGGTAGAAATATGTAGAATACTACTAGGATGAGAATTTAGTTTACATTTTTTAAAAGAAGATTTTTTTTTAAACTTATCTGGAAAAGAGACAAAAAGAGAAAGAGAGAAAGCATGAGCGGGGGGAGGGGCAGAGGGAGAGGGAGAAGCAGGCTCCCTGCTGAGCAGAGAGCCCGATGGATGTGGGGGCTCAATCCCAGGACCCTGGGATCATGACCTGAGCTGAAGGCAGATGCTTAACTGACTGAATCCCCCAGGCGCCCTCAGCTTACATTTTTTGATGCTTGTGTGTGTGTGCGTATGTGTGTGTATCTATACACAGAGACATATATTTTTTGAAGCAATTAAAGAGCATATTCACTTATAATTCAGATCTAAGTTTGTAAGCATTCTTAAATAGGAGAGCTATCCGAGGTAGCCCAAGATCAACAGTAAGGCCAAAGTCGGCATCATTCACCTCTGTAGAAACAGTTGTATTGAGTGACAGCTCACTATCTTGGAAAAAAGAATAGTTTTAAAGAGTTTTAACTATTCCAAATGAATAGTTAAAACTTGCACTGAGCTGAAACTAGACCCCCATAATTTACAACCACATATCCTAATTCTCCTTTTTGGATACCCAGAAAAAGCCAAATACTTCTTTCTCATGATATGGCCTACTTTTAATTTAATTATATGGTTCTTTGAAATTAGTTTAAGATTTAATCCTCATTAAAACATAAGGAGCTCTTAAAGGCTTTGAATATCAGCTCCTCGTAAGCAGGGCTAACCCGAAGTCACCTGTGAAGTCGTTCTCGATGACTTCTACTGCCCCCTAATCCCACTCCAGGGCACTCCTCCACAGTTGGTGCGTTTTCCTCCAAAATTCCTTCCAGATTAACTCCACTAACCGCCAATAAATCTCTAATTAGCTCTTCACTCAGTTCTTGAGTATTTGCCAGAGAGAGAAGGGATCTGATAAGCTAATTCACATCATGATGTGACTGGCCCTGACAATTTTCTCTGGACCTTTCTTGAAGGGCTATGTTTGGAAGGCAAAGAACTGTCGCTCACTGCTGGTAGGTTTCAGGCATGGGGACACACAGCTGAACGGGAATACTTACAGGTGAGTGGCTCCCCCCAAGCAAACTGCTGGTAAGGCATAGAGGGCCGAGTTGCAAGGGGCTCAGAACTTTTAAGACCCAGTGTCAGAAACCATAAGAGACTCTTAATCTCACAAAACAGAGGGTTGTGGGGGTGGGGGGGGCGGGGAGGTGGGAGGGATAGGGTGGTTGGGTGATGGATATTGGGGAGGGTAGGAGCTATGGTGAGTGCTGTGAAGTGTGTAAACCTGGTGATTCACAGACCTGTATCCCTGGGGCAAATAATACATTATATGTTAATAAAAATAATTAAAAATAAATAAAAAGACCCAGTGTCAGGCTGAGAGTTGTGGGAGAGTGGAGGAAGCCTGGGGAGAGTACCAAGACATGGAAGAAAATAGATTGAGGAGACATTTTCAATTCACCAACTCGGAAGGATGACCGACATTTAGAGAGGATAACCAGAGAACAAGAAAACTGCATTCCCTCCATTTACTTTAAAGCCTTTCATTAATGAGTAGGAAAGCAGGAAAAAGAGTTAAAATATCCAGGGAGAAAAAAAGAACTGGCATAAGGTGATATCAGGCCTTTCAGTTGAGAATTACTGAATTTGTTATTACTCTAGTTTCCCCTGAAAGCATCAAAATACAAATGTCTCTAAAAAATGTTCAAAGATTGAAAGGCAATTAGTTTTTTACTGACTTAATAACAGAGCTGCTAGCACTGTAGGGGACAGGTGGAAATAGTCTGAAAAAGATAGTCCTTCAAATAACTGTCTGCAACCGGGAAATTTTCACTGTCAACAACCACATTTTATTCAGCATCCGTAAAGCACTGCTTGACCCTTAGGTTATCTTGATTTTGATTTTCCTACACTGATCATTGTTCAGTCTCTTTTGCCTTAAATTTGGCTTTCATCATCTTGAGGAGTTGTCTGTTGTTATGTCTAATGGAGCTTATGTACGTCTTTGTCCAGAAAATCGGAATCAAAGAATCATTACTAACTTACTTTCCTGGGAGATTTATAGAGAGATCTGTGAGTAAACTTCCTGAAATTCATATAAGAAAAAATAGTGAAATATAAATATAAATATATGTATATGTGTGTGTGTGTGTGTGTGTGTGTGTGTGTGTATTTATTTATTTATTTATTTAAGAAATTTTTTATCAGCATCTAGCAGGCTACATACAATGTTAGGTATTATGAAGAAAAGAGAATAAATGTTAAAATTGGTCTTTCCTGTCAGCCCATTTTACACAGAATCTATTTGCAGAGTCAAAGCATAAACTCCTGAATCAGTCCAAAACTATATGACATGGATTTCTGGACCCCTGGAAAACTGAAAATATATTACAGGAGTTATATATGTTTCTGTGAAAATGTTTAAAGTTTTTAATTTTTATCTGTTGATTGAATGAAAACCCCACCTGATCTCGACCACCACCCTATAATTAGGTCCTGCCTACACTGCATCTGCATTGGAGATTTCTTTAGGACTAAGCTACGGCAACTGCTACAGGCTCATTTAAAAAATGGCAGAAGTGGCCTATCATAGACAAGCAAGGTCACATTATGGCACCGGGGAGTACCTGG